>NW_028135862.1:0-337510 GCF_964662115.1 Mustela nivalis
CCTCCCCCTCCGTCCTGAGGCGCGGGCCCGGGGCACGGGCACCGGGAAAGCCCGGGGGGCTTGCGAGGGTGGCCAGCGCCAGCGCTGAGCGGCCTCCTAGCCTGGCTCCCCGAGCGGGTGTCCACCTGCTGCCTGGCTGCAAAAAGATCATCAGCCCTAAACCCCGGCTGCACTCTCGGGTCACTTCGCTGGCTTCCTGATTGTGCCCAAAGCCGGGAACCAGCTTCCCCAGCACAGGCCTGGGCTGAGATGCTTGCCCGCGATCTGTTTAAGCAGTCTCCTCCTCTCCAGGCAGGGTCCGCCATTGCATGATGGCACCCACGAATCACTTAGACCTGGATGTTTTTTGGTTTTTTGTTTCTTTTTTGGTTATTGGTTATTACATGACCTCCATGGTAGGTGATCCACAAAGGGAGTGAAAAGAGGACGCCTGATGCATACGCATATGGCCATTCTAGAAAAAGAGCTTGGGGTTCTCTGGGAAGCGCGGCATTGGTCCTTGCACTATGGTTTTGCTGCATCAAATAGTTCCTTCTTCTTCAAATATAAATATATAAATATATTGATCAAGTCACTCGCATGTCTTAGGAGAATGTCATACCTTTAGTAGCAAACTTGAAATCTTGGACATTGGTTTTGATTTTTGTTTTGGTTTGATTTGGTTCGGTTTTTGTAATTTTAAAAATCCCTCCAGCCCTTGGCTGTGTCTGACCTGAGTGCTTTCTGCTGTTTCTGCAACAAAACTGTCAGGGCAGCGAAAACTCTCATTGTTAACAGTGGCGCCCCCTTCTGAACACTTTGTTAATAAAAAGCTTTTTTTTTTTTTTTTTTGGCTATTGTAAATGTGAAACAACAATGAGGTATTTCAAAGAGGTGAACCACAGGTAAATTTCTCTAAGTGTGGGTGAGGGTTACTCAAAAAGAAACTTGACAAGGCTTTTAAAGATACCGACAATCATTATAACATAACGTGACTGATTGTTACCGTGCTCTTAACCTGGCAAACACTTGTTGGCTTCCAAGAAAGACGAACATAGTTGAGATGGTTCTAGCGGCCTTCTAGCACAGGGTCTCATGAGGCAGGGATTCTAGCCACTGGCTGTGCAAGGCATGAGGCCTGTTAGTGATTCTATTTTTTCTTCTGCAGAATGGGTCTTTCTGCATTCCAGGTCCTTTCTACCCCAATAAATAATGCGGCGATTCTCTCAGTGAGTTGTACTTTTGGTTTAAACAGCCAACTGTCTCTTAAAAAGGACTTTTGTTTAAAGTCCTTTAAAAAAAAAGTCCTTTCAAAAAAAACTTTTTTTTTTTAATTTTTATTTTTTAATCCCATATGTTTACTCTGATCCTGGAACTTTGTCATTTTGACCTTCTCTGCTGATTAAAATATTCTTCATCATCAGCACCTACTGCTCTCCTCTCCTGGTGGTCTCTCCGGAAGGGGTCTTCTCTAGCTCTTCTAGCAGAGGATGGGCACTTCCCCTCTACCCCTGTTGCCAGACCAACCTTACCTATCCTGCAGGGTCAGGTCGGCCTGGCCTTTTATCTGTTGTTCTCTTCTGAGTGGTTAGTTTTTCATAGATACCGTGCTTTGCTTTTGTCAGGATTTACTCTGGACTATCAAAACCCTTATCTTGTGCCAGTGAATCCTAAGAAACAGACCTGATGAGAGAACCAGGAACTCGAACAGATCATATTTATCCTGAATGTTCCGTCCAAAATGAAGAATACATTTCTGAGGAGCCTCAAGATGTCTTAGAAGGGAAGTTTCACCAACTCTGTCACGTAGGGGCATCAATTCTGATTCTGTGTCAATTTTCCTACTTTCCCAGCTAGTAATTCTCTTCCTCAGAAAGCCCACTCTCAACCGTTTCCTCTCTCAAAGGCAGTTGCTCTTAGAGTCTGCACATGGCACTTGGGGCCTGCTGGTCGTTGGCTACTGCCCTCTGTACCTTGGGTCTAACAGCTTCGGGGCATCAAGATGAAATCGTCTCTTGTTCTAAGACTTCATATAGTTTGGGGCACATGGTAAGCAATAATCACTTTTTTAGTGGATCCAAGTGTTCGACCTTTCTTAATTATTCTAGTACCACAGTTTACTTGTTCTAAGATTTGTCCTCCCTCCCCCATTCTAATAACTCTTGCACTTGATGACATATCCTAGTTTAACTGACAGCATTTCTCTTTCTTAGTCGAACATAAACTATAGTGCATCTTACCCTTGATGAAAGCTAGGTTGCAATTAAATACTCTATTATGGTTACGATTCTGATATTTGAAATCCTCCGGTAGCTCCCTGTGCCCCCACAGTGTAGTACCTCACCTTCTCGGCATAGTATACAAACCAGCTCACCCCCAGTGTTAACCCCGGGGCTCAGCCTCCATCCCCAGGTGATGCTGCCAGATCAGCTGCCCGTTGTCCTGAACTTGCTGTAGATTCCCGAATGCACTGTGCTGCCCCCTGGCACTTTGAAAGTGACACACTCATCCCCATTCTTCGCTTTGCCCTTGTCTATCACCTCCCCTCAAAATCTGTTCCTAAGTGCCTTTTCCCAGCTCCAACCTACCCTTGGCAGTCTTTTATCTCCCTGTGGTAAAACCTGTCACACTGCACCATGGACATGCCCGTTGTCCCCCTGAGAAGAGAAAAGGGACAGTGAGGGCCCCCCAGCATTTGCAGCTCTAGTGCAGAGCCCCATGCCTGGCTTGCAGGAAATGCCAGATCATGAAGACAAACGGAGATCATCCTCTGGCTAAAACCAGCTCTTCTTTGCCTACCGCAGGATCTGGATCAATACTGAGCAGCCCGTTATTATTGCTGTTTTTCTAGGGATTTTTTACCCATATATTTCCCAGGTCTTGACTCTTTTTGTAGCACTTTAATTCAGGCTTCAACCACTTCCTAGTCAGATCAGGTGAAATCATTTTCCTTCCCATAGCCTCGGTGTATTTCACACCTAGCAAATCTTTTTTGAAAGATCTTATTTACCCATTTGACAGATCAAAAGTAGGTAGAGAGGCAGGCAGAGAGAGGGGTGGGGGAGCAGGCTCCCCGCTGAGCAGAGAGCCCGATGTGGGGCTCCATCCCAGGACCCTGAAATCATGACCTGAGCCGAAGGCAGAGGCCTAAACCACTGAGCCACCCAGGAGCCCCCATATCTCGTAATTTTTAATCAACGTGCAAAAAGTATTGTACATATTGATGAAGTTCAAACAAATTCTGTGAAACCGTAGATGGACTTAAAGATACTATTATGTATCAAATATTGTAAAAATTAAGCAAGGAAATAGCACACATAAAATAACCAAAGCATACAAACTTGGGTAGATACAATAGGTGTGATCATGTTCTACTTCATAAAGAGATGAGTTAATAGATAAATAGAAGTAACTAGACTTTTTAGACGTTAATAAAACTTTGCCTGTTATTTCTTAGCTATATAAAATAGATGGTTTTCTAACAAAAACGCTTATCTTAAAAATATTTAAAAATAAATTTCAGGCTACTCATAAGGTTCTATTTACTTTTCCACTGAAGGAAAAGCTGGTTGTTGTAGTTGTAGTTGTTTGTTTGTTTTAGTCTCCTCCTAGTTTTTATTATTATAATGTGGAAGGAGGAATGTTAAATTGAAAAGTGAATTATTTTATAGACAAAATTCATTACTTGATTCACTTCCTGGTACAGCAGATGGAACTCCTGAAAACATGCCCTTTTGCCTTACAGAAGAGTAACAGTTATGCTTACTTCTGAAACATGCTTGGTGGTGGCCCTAAATAGTGACACCATACTAAACATTTTGAATATTTGCAATTAATTTTTATAGTCATAGGGCTCCAAAAGGCGCTGCTAGTCTCTTAGTAGGTATTTCAATAAAGCTAAAAGTTGCCTGACTGTTTAAAAATATTAACAAGGCACAAAACATGGCAGAAGTATTGTCCTCAGATATTATTTTTTTCCATATGCTCCTGATTCCAGACATGACAAGTTATTTTTTTAAATTTTTTTATAAAAGATTTTATTTATTTCTTTGACAGAGATCACAAGTAGGCAGGGTCAGGCAGAGTGAGAGGGGGGAAGCAGGCTCCCCTGCTGAGCTGAGAGCCCGATGTGGGACTCCATCCAAGGATTCTGGGATCATGACCTGAGCCGAAGGCAGAGGCTTTAACCCACTGAGCCACCCAGGTGCCCCCATGACAAGTTATTTTTTTTTAAAGATTTTATTTATTTATTTGACAGAGAGAGAGATTACAAGTAGGCAGAGAGGCAGGCAAAGAGAGAGAGGAGGTAGCAGGCTCCCCGTTGAGCAGAGAGCCCAATGTGGGGCTCCATCCCTGGACCCTGAGATCATGACCTGAGCTGAAGGCAGCGGCTTAACCCACAAGCCACCCAGGAACCCGACAAGTTATTTTTGATAGATATATATATACACAATGTATTTTCCAGTTATAAGAAAAATGGTTCTGCTCTTTTTAACCTTTTTTTAAAAATTACATAATTTTTTTAAATTTAAATTTTGTTTTTTAATGTTTTACCTTTCTTTTCTTTTTTTTTAAAAAGATTTTATTTATTTATTTGACAGACAGAGATCACAAGTAGGCAGAGAGACAGGCAGAGAGAGAGAGAGAGAGAGAAGCAGGCTTCCGGCGGAGCAGAGAGCCCGATGCAGGGCTCAATTCCAGGACCCTGAGATCATGACCCGAGCCGAAGGCAGCAGCCCAAACCACTGAGCCACCCAGGCACCCCAATGTTTTACTTTTCAATATACTACTTAGAATATAAACCCTATTCCATTTTGTAAGAAGGTTACCATTTAAAAAATGTTAATTTTCTCATTGTGTCTTCCCCTCTCATTGCTTTATTTTGAATAAAACATTTCACAATAAACATAACTGATGCTTTCCTTTTGATGGTCCCTCTGTTGGTCATATTGTATATGAGCCATGACAATTAGTTTTACAACATTTATTCATGTTTGTTGATATGTTTTATCATAACTAATTTTCCCTCCCTTATCTAGATTCCCCAGCTTTCAGACAGGTGGACACTTAATAAACCATACCCAAGGGATGTATCAAGTACTTCTTAGACATCTCTCAGATCCTTGAGGTCTCATTTTGCCTAGGGATTTGCAATAGGTTCTGCCAGAGGCACCACTGTGACAACTGATGTCCATGGTCTATCTCCTGCTAAGCTCAAGAGGTCACTGGTTTCCAAGTTTATCTATACAATTAATGCACTCCATCAAGTTCTTTTTTTTTTTTTAATATTAACAAACTTATTTTAAAGTTTATATGGAGAGGCAAAGACTCACAATAGTCAACATAGTGTTGAAGGAGAACAAAGCCTGAGGACTGACTTCAAAGTTTACCAGAACGATGGGGCGCCTGGTTGGCTCAGTGGGTTAAGCTTCTGCCTTTGGCTCAGGTCATGATCCCAGGGGCCTGGGGTCGAGTCCCCTATTGGGCTCTCTGCTCAGCAGGGAGCCTGCTTCTCCTCATTTCTCTCTCTGTCTGTCTCTCTGCCTATTTGTGATCTCTCTCTCTGTCAAATAAATAAATAGGCCTTTAAAAAAAGTATACCATAACGATAATTGGAAGCAAGATATTGTAATACCACAGAAAGACTAGATTAAAGGAACAGAATATATATTATCAATTATATTTTATAGTTAATATAAAAGCAAAAGCAATACAAGAGAGCAAAATACAATCTTTTAAACAAATGGTTCTGGAGTAATGGTGAAGCTAAATGTAAAAATATGGGGTTCTGATAGAGGTAAAGAAGACTACTATATGATCCAAAGGGGCACGTGCACCAAATGTTTATAGCAGCAATATCCACAATAGCCAAACTATGGAAAGAACCTAGATGCCCATCAACAAATGAATGGTATATATTTCAAATTCAAGTCAGAGATGAAAGAAACATCTGGACTCGGTCCTCAGGTACAGGCAGTATTCTGAACTGAGGCTAGAACCAGAGACCATTCTAATGAAAGGCCTCCACAGGTGGGCTCCGACTCAGTTTCCTGTATGTATATTCATTCATGAAATCGCTCTGCGGGTCAACATGCAGAACAAAACCATTTAATAAAAGTGACAATGAGGAGAGGAAAGGGAGGCCAGAAGGCTTGTGAATGTGGAGAGAAGAAGAGCCAGGGGAGGAGGGGGGCGGCGGGGGGGCGGAAAAACTGAGAATCCCTCCCTGTGCTCCTTGCTGCCAGGGAGGTCTGAGGGACTAGTTTCTACCTGGGATCCCAAGTCCAGTACAAAAGTGGCGGGGCCACAGCTCGGGATGAGGGAAGGGGGTCCTCGGCACACGCGCGTGGGGGTGCCAAACGAAGGGGGCTATTGTGCTCGCTGCGGGGGGCACCTCGCCTGGCTCCATCCCCAGCCCGACCCCGTGGGGACCCGGGTGCGGCGCGTGGTCCGGGGTGGTCCCGCTGCCCCGGGGGTCGCGGGAGGCTGGGTCCCGACACCCCCGCGAGCTCGCCGCCCGCGCTTTCTGCTCCAGGTGAGGGCGCAGCGCGGTGTCACTTTACCTCCTCGCAGAGGGTCGTCCTGAGAAGCCATGGGGCAGGGCGGGGCAGCGGGCCGGGCCGTGGGAGCAGGACAGCGCGGCCTCAGGAGCTGGGCTGGAGCGCGGGAGTGCGGGTGTCCTGCAGTGCGGACTGGGCTGCAGCAGAGCACAGCGGAGCTGCGCGCCCCTCCTCCGCCAGCTCCTCCACCTCCTCTCAGACTCTCCGCTGCGTCCTCCGCGAGCTCACTTCCGGATTCTGCAATTAGCAAAGCCCCTTCTGCGGACCGCCCACGCCCTCGCCCACCTCCCCCTCCGTCCTGAGGCGCGGGCCCGGGGCACGGGCACCGGGAAAGCCCGGGGGGCTTGCGAGGGTGGCCAGCGCCAGCGCTGAGCGGCCTCCTAGCCTGGCTCCCCGAGCGGGTGTCCACCTGCTGCCTGGCTGCAAAAAGATCATCAGCCCTAAACCCCGGCTGCACTCTCGGGTCACTTCGCTGGCTTCCTGATTGTGCCCAAAGCCGGGAACCAGCTTCCCCAGCACAGGCCTGGGCTGAGATGCTTGCCCGCGATCTGTTTAAGCAGTCTCCTCCTCTCCAGGCAGGGTCCGCCATTGCATGATGGCACCCACGAATCACTTAGACCTGGATGTTTTTTGGTTTTTTGTTTCTTTTTTGGTTATTGGTTATTACATGACCTCCATGGTAGGTGATCCACAAAGGGAGTGAAAAGAGGACGCCTGATGCATACGCATATGGCCATTCTAGAAAAAGAGCTTGGGGTTCTCTGGGAAGCGCGGCATTGGTCCTTGCACTATGGTTTTGCTGCATCAAATAGTTCCTTCTTCTTCAAATATAAATATATAAATATATTGATCAAGTCACTCGCATGTCTTAGGAGAATGTCATACCTTTAGTAGCAAACTTGAAATCTTGGACATTGGTTTTGATTTTTGTTTTGGTTTGATTTGGTTCGGTTTTTGTAATTTTAAAAATCCCTCCAGCCCTTGGCTGTGTCTGACCTGAGTGCTTTCTGCTGTTTCTGCAACAAAACTGTCAGGGCAGCGAAAACTCTCATTGTTAACAGTGGCGCCCCCTTCTGAACACTTTGTTAATAAAAAGCTTTTTTTTTTTTTTTTTTGGCTATTGTAAATGTGAAACAACAATGAGGTATTTCAAAGAGGTGAACCACAGGTAAATTTCTCTAAGTGTGGGTGAGGGTTACTCAAAAAGAAACTTGACAAGGCTTTTAAAGATACCGACAATCATTATAACATAACGTGACTGATTGTTACCGTGCTCTTAACCTGGCAAACACTTGTTGGCTTCCAAGAAAGACGAACATAGTTGAGATGGTTCTAGCGGCCTTCTAGCACAGGGTCTCATGAGGCAGGGATTCTAGCCACTGGCTGTGCAAGGCATGAGGCCTGTTAGTGATTCTATTTTTTCTTCTGCAGAATGGGTCTTTCTGCATTCCAGGTCCTTTCTACCCCAATAAATAATGCGGCGATTCTCTCAGTGAGTTGTACTTTTGGTTTAAACAGCCAACTGTCTCTTAAAAAGGACTTTTGTTTAAAGTCCTTTAAAAAAAAAGTCCTTTCAAAAAAAACTTTTTTTTTTTAATTTTTATTTTTTAATCCCATATGTTTACTCTGATCCTGGAACTTTGTCATTTTGACCTTCTCTGCTGATTAAAATATTCTTCATCATCAGCACCTACTGCTCTCCTCTCCTGGTGGTCTCTCCGGAAGGGGTCTTCTCTAGCTCTTCTAGCAGAGGATGGGCACTTCCCCTCTACCCCTGTTGCCAGACCAACCTTACCTATCCTGCAGGGTCAGGTCGGCCTGGCCTTTTATCTGTTGTTCTCTTCTGAGTGGTTAGTTTTTCATAGATACCGTGCTTTGCTTTTGTCAGGATTTACTCTGGACTATCAAAACCCTTATCTTGTGCCAGTGAATCCTAAGAAACAGACCTGATGAGAGAACCAGGAACTCGAACAGATCATATTTATCCTGAATGTTCCGTCCAAAATGAAGAATACATTTCTGAGGAGCCTCAAGATGTCTTAGAAGGGAAGTTTCACCAACTCTGTCACGTAGGGGCATCAATTCTGATTCTGTGTCAATTTTCCTACTTTCCCAGCTAGTAATTCTCTTCCTCAGAAAGCCCACTCTCAACCGTTTCCTCTCTCAAAGGCAGTTGCTCTTAGAGTCTGCACATGGCACTTGGGGCCTGCTGGTCGTTGGCTACTGCCCTCTGTACCTTGGGTCTAACAGCTTCGGGGCATCAAGATGAAATCGTCTCTTGTTCTAAGACTTCATATAGTTTGGGGCACATGGTAAGCAATAATCACTTTTTTAGTGGATCCAAGTGTTCGACCTTTCTTAATTATTCTAGTACCACAGTTTACTTGTTCTAAGATTTGTCCTCCCTCCCCCATTCTAATAACTCTTGCACTTGATGACATATCCTAGTTTAACTGACAGCATTTCTCTTTCTTAGTCGAACATAAACTATAGTGCATCTTACCCTTGATGAAAGCTAGGTTGCAATTAAATACTCTATTATGGTTACGATTCTGATATTTGAAATCCTCCGGTAGCTCCCTGTGCCCCCACAGTGTAGTACCTCACCTTCTCGGCATAGTATACAAACCAGCTCACCCCCAGTGTTAACCCCGGGGCTCAGCCTCCATCCCCAGGTGATGCTGCCAGATCAGCTGCCCGTTGTCCTGAACTTGCTGTAGATTCCCGAATGCACTGTGCTGCCCCCTGGCACTTTGAAAGTGACACACTCATCCCCATTCTTCGCTTTGCCCTTGTCTATCACCTCCCCTCAAAATCTGTTCCTAAGTGCCTTTTCCCAGCTCCAACCTACCCTTGGCAGTCTTTTATCTCCCTGTGGTAAAACCTGTCACACTGCACCATGGACATGCCCGTTGTCCCCCTGAGAAGAGAAAAGGGACAGTGAGGGCCCCCCAGCATTTGCAGCTCTAGTGCAGAGCCCCATGCCTGGCTTGCAGGAAATGCCAGATCATGAAGACAAACGGAGATCATCCTCTGGCTAAAACCAGCTCTTCTTTGCCTACCGCAGGATCTGGATCAATACTGAGCAGCCCGTTATTATTGCTGTTTTTCTAGGGATTTTTTACCCATATATTTCCCAGGTCTTGACTCTTTTTGTAGCACTTTAATTCAGGCTTCAACCACTTCCTAGTCAGATCAGGTGAAATCATTTTCCTTCCCATAGCCTCGGTGTATTTCACACCTAGCAAATCTTTTTTGAAAGATCTTATTTACCCATTTGACAGATCAAAAGTAGGTAGAGAGGCAGGCAGAGAGAGGGGTGGGGGAGCAGGCTCCCCGCTGAGCAGAGAGCCCGATGTGGGGCTCCATCCCAGGACCCTGAAATCATGACCTGAGCCGAAGGCAGAGGCCTAAACCACTGAGCCACCCAGGAGCCCCCATATCTCGTAATTTTTAATCAACGTGCAAAAAGTATTGTACATATTGATGAAGTTCAAACAAATTCTGTGAAACCGTAGATGGACTTAAAGATACTATTATGTATCAAATATTGTAAAAATTAAGCAAGGAAATAGCACACATAAAATAACCAAAGCATACAAACTTGGGTAGATACAATAGGTGTGATCATGTTCTACTTCATAAAGAGATGAGTTAATAGATAAATAGAAGTAACTAGACTTTTTAGACGTTAATAAAACTTTGCCTGTTATTTCTTAGCTATATAAAATAGATGGTTTTCTAACAAAAACGCTTATCTTAAAAATATTTAAAAATAAATTTCAGGCTACTCATAAGGTTCTATTTACTTTTCCACTGAAGGAAAAGCTGGTTGTTGTAGTTGTAGTTGTTTGTTTGTTTTAGTCTCCTCCTAGTTTTTATTATTATAATGTGGAAGGAGGAATGTTAAATTGAAAAGTGAATTATTTTATAGACAAAATTCATTACTTGATTCACTTCCTGGTACAGCAGATGGAACTCCTGAAAACATGCCCTTTTGCCTTACAGAAGAGTAACAGTTATGCTTACTTCTGAAACATGCTTGGTGGTGGCCCTAAATAGTGACACCATACTAAACATTTTGAATATTTGCAATTAATTTTTATAGTCATAGGGCTCCAAAAGGCGCTGCTAGTCTCTTAGTAGGTATTTCAATAAAGCTAAAAGTTGCCTGACTGTTTAAAAATATTAACAAGGCACAAAACATGGCAGAAGTATTGTCCTCAGATATTATTTTTTTCCATATGCTCCTGATTCCAGACATGACAAGTTATTTTTTTAAAATTTTTTATAAAAGATTTTATTTATTTCTTTGACAGAGATCACAAGTAGGCAGGGTCAGGCAGAGTGAGAGGGGGGAAGCAGGCTCCCCTGCTGAGCTGAGAGCCCGATGTGGGACTCCATCCAAGGATTCTGGGATCATGACCTGAGCCGAAGGCAGAGGCTTTAACCCACTGAGCCACCCAGGTGCCCCCATGACAAGTTATTTTTTTTTAAAGATTTTATTTATTTATTTGACAGAGAGAGAGATTACAAGTAGGCAGAGAGGCAGGCAAAGAGAGAGAGGAGGTAGCAGGCTCCCCGTTGAGCAGAGAGCCCAATGTGGGGCTCCATCCCTGGACCCTGAGATCATGACCTGAGCTGAAGGCAGCGGCTTAACCCACAAGCCACCCAGGAACCCGACAAGTTATTTTTGATAGATATATATATACACAATGTATTTTCCAGTTATAAGAAAAATGGTTCTGCTCTTTTTAACCTTTTTTTAAAAATTACATAATTTTTTTAAATTTAAATTTTGTTTTTTAATGTTTTACCTTTCTTTTCTTTTTTTTTAAAAAGATTTTATTTATTTATTTGACAGACAGAGATCACAAGTAGGCAGAGAGACAGGCAGAGAGAGAGAGAGAGAGAGAAGCAGGCTTCCTGCGGAGCAGAGAGCCCGATGCAGGGCTCAATTCCAGGACCCTGAGATCATGACCCGAGCCGAAGGCAGCAGCCCAAACCACTGAGCCACCCAGGCACCCCAATGTTTTACTTTTCAATATACTACTTAGAATATAAACCCTATTCCATTTTGTAAGAAGGTTACCATTTAAAAAATGTTAATTTTCTCATTGTGTCTTCCCCTCTCATTGCTTTATTTTGAATAAAACATTTCACAATAAACATAACTGATGCTTTCCTTTTGATGGTCCCTCTGTTGGTCATATTGTATATGAGCCATGACAATTAGTTTTACAACATTTATTCATGTTTGTTGATATGTTTTATCATAACTAATTTTCCCTCCCTTATCTAGATTCCCCAGCTTTCAGACAGGTGGACACTTAATAAACCATACCCAAGGGATGTATCAAGTACTTCTTAGACATCTCTCAGATCCTTGAGGTCTCATTTTGCCTAGGGATTTGCAATAGGTTCTGCCAGAGGCACCACTGTGACAACTGATGTCCATGGTCTATCTCCTGCTAAGCTCAAGAGGTCACTGGTTTCCAAGTTTATCTATACAATTAATGCACTCCATCAAGTTCTTTTTTTTTTTTTTAATATTAACAAACTTATTTTAAATTTTATATGGAGAGGCAAAGACTCACAATAGTCAACATAGTGTTGAAGGAGAACAAAGCCTGAGGACTGACTTCAAAGTTTACCAGAACGATGGGGCGCCTGGTTGGCTCAGTGGGTTAAGCTTCTGCCTTTGGCTCAGGTCATGATCCCAGGGGCCTGGGGTCGAGTCCCCTATTGGGCTCTCTGCTCAGCAGGGAGCCTGCTTCTCCTCATTTCTCTCTCTGTCTGTCTCTCTGCCTATTTGTGATCTCTCTCTCTGTCAAATAAATAAATAAGCCTTTAAAAAAAGTATACCATAACGATAATTGGAAGCAAGATATTGTAATACCACAGAAAGACTAGATTAAAGGAACAGAATATATATTATCAATTATATTTTATAGTTAATATAAAAGCAAAAGCAATACAAGAGAGCAAAATACAATCTTTTAAACAAATGGTTCTGGAGTAATGGTGAAGCTAAATGTAAAAATATGGGGTTCTGATAGAGGTAAAGAAGACTACTATATGATCCAAAGGGGCACGTGCACCAAATGTTTATAGCAGCAATATCCACAATAGCCAAACTATGGAAAGAACCTAGATGCCCATCAACAAATGAATGGTATATATTTCAAATTCAAGTCAGAGATGAAAGAAACATCTGGACTCGGTCCTCAGGTACAGGCAGTATTCTGAACTGAGGCTAGAACCAGAGACCATTCTAATGAAAGGCCTCCACAGGTGGGCTCCGACTCAGTTTCCTGTATGTATATTCATTCATGAAATCGCTCTGCGGGTCAACATGCAGAACAAAACCATTTAATAAAAGTGACAATGAGGAGAGGAAAGGGAGGCCAGAAGGCTTGTGAATGTGGAGAGAAGAAGAGCCAGGGGAGGAGGGGGGCGGGGGGGGCCGGGAAAAACTGAGAATCCCTCCCTGTGCTCCTTGCTGCCAGGGAGGTCTGAGGGACTAGTTTCTACCTGGGATCCCAAGTCCAGTACAAAAGTGGCGGGGCCACAGCTCGGGATGAGGGAAGGGGGTCCTCGGCACACGCGCGTGGGGGTGCCAAACGAAGGGGGCTATTGTGCTCGCTGCGGGGGGCACCTCGCCTGGCTCCATCCCCAGCCCGACCCCGTGGGGACCCGGGTGCGGCGCGTGGTCCGGGGTGGTCCCGCTGCCCCGGGGGTCGCGGGAGGCTGGGTCCCGACACCCCCGCGAGCTCGCCGCCCGCGCTTTCTGCTCCAGGTGAGGGCGCAGCGCGGTGTCACTTTACCTCCTCGCAGAGGGTCGTCCTGAGAAGCCATGGGGCAGGGCGGGGCAGCGGGCCGGGCCGTGGGAGCAGGACAGCGCAGCCTCAGGAGCTGGGCTGGAGCGCGGGAGTGCGGGTGTCCTGCAGTGCGGACTGGGCTGCAGCAGAGCACAGCGGAGCTGCGCGCCCCTCCTCCGCCAGCTCCTCCACCTCCTCTCAGACTCTCCGCTGCGTCCTCCGCGAGCTCACTTCCGGATTCTGCAATTAGCAAAGCCCCTTCTGCGGACCGCCCACGCCCTCGCCCACCTCCCCCTCCGTCCTGAGGCGCGGGCCCGGGGCACGGGCACCGGGAAAGCCCGGGGGGCTTGCGAGGGTGGCCAGCGCCAGCGCTGAGCGGCCTCCTAGCCTGGCTCCCCGAGCGGGTGTCCACCTGCTGCCTGGCTGCAAAAAGATCATCAGCCCTAAACCCCGGCTGCACTCTCGGGTCACTTCGCTGGCTTCCTGATTGTGCCCAAAGCCGGGAACCAGCTTCCCCAGCACAGGCCTGGGCTGAGATGCTTGCCCGCGATCTGTTTAAGCAGTCTCCTCCTCTCCAGGCAGGGTCCGCCATTGCATGATGGCACCCACGAATCACTTAGACCTGGATGTTTTTTGGTTTTTTGTTTCTTTTTTGGTTATTGGTTATTACATGACCTCCATGGTAGGTGATCCACAAAGGGAGTGAAAAGAGGACGCCTGATGCATACGCATATGGCCATTCTAGAAAAAGAGCTTGGGGTTCTCTGGGAAGCGCGGCATTGGTCCTTGCACTATGGTTTTGCTGCATCAAATAGTTCCTTCTTCTTCAAATATAAATATATAAATATATTGATCAAGTCACTCGCATGTCTTAGGAGAATGTCATACCTTTAGTAGCAAACTTGAAATCTTGGACATTGGTTTTGATTTTTGTTTTGGTTTGATTTGGTTCGGTTTTTGTAATTTTAAAAATCCCTCCAGCCCTTGGCTGTGTCTGACCTGAGTGCTTTCTGCTGTTTCTGCAACAAAACTGTCAGGGCAGCGAAAACTCTCATTGTTAACAGTGGCGCCCCGTTCTGAACACTTTGTTAATAAAAAGCTTTTTTTTTTTTTTTTTTTGGCTATTGTAAATGTGAAACAACAATGAGGTATTTCAAAGAGGTGAACCACAGGTAAATTTCTCTAAGTGTGGGTGAGGGTTACTCAAAAAGAAACTTGACAAGGCTTTTAAAGATACCGACAATCATTATAACATAACGTGACTGATTGTTACCGTGCTCTTAACCTGGCAAACACTTGTTGGCTTCCAAGAAAGACGAACATAGTTGAGATGGTTCTAGCGGCCTTCTAGCACAGGGTCTCATGAGGCAGGGATTCTAGCCACTGGCTGTGCAAGGCATGAGGCCTGTTAGTGATTCTATTTTTTCTTCTGCAGAATGGGTCTTTCTGCATTCCAGGTCCTTTCTACCCCAATAAATAATGCGGCGATTCTCTCAGTGAGTTGTACTTTTGGTTTAAACAGCCAACTGTCTCTTAAAAAGGACTTTTGTTTAAAGTCCTTTAAAAAAAAAGTCCTTTCAAAAAAAACTTTTTTTTTTTAATTTTTATTTTTTAATCCCATATGTTTACTCTGATCCTGGAACTTTGTCATTTTGACCTTCTCTGCTGATTAAAATATTCTTCATCATCAGCACCTACTGCTCTCCTCTCCTGGTGGTCTCTCCGGAAGGGGTCTTCTCTAGCTCTTCTAGCAGAGGATGGGCACTTCCCCTCTACCCCTGTTGCCAGACCAACCTTACCTATCCTGCAGGGTCAGGTCGGCCTGGCCTTTTATCTGTTGTTCTCTTCTGAGTGGTTAGTTTTTCATAGATACCGTGCTTTGCTTTTGTCAGGATTTACTCTGGACTATCAAAACCCTTATCTTGTGCCAGTGAATCCTAAGAAACAGACCTGATGAGAGAACCAGGAACTCGAACAGATCATATTTATCCTGAATGTTCCGTCCAAAATGAAGAATACATTTCTGAGGAGCCTCAAGATGTCTTAGAAGGGAAGTTTCACCAACTCTGTCACGTAGGGGCATCAATTCTGATTCTGTGTCAATTTTCCTACTTTCCCAGCTAGTAATTCTCTTCCTCAGAAAGCCCACTCTCAACCGTTTCCTCTCTCAAAGGCAGTTGCTCTTAGAGTCTGCACATGGCACTTGGGGCCTGCTGGTCGTTGGCTACTGCCCTCTGTACCTTGGGTCTAACAGCTTCGGGGCATCAAGATGAAATCGTCTCTTGTTCTAAGACTTCATATAGTTTGGGGCACATGGTAAGCAATAATCACTTTTTTAGTGGATCCAAGTGTTCGACCTTTCTTAATTATTCTAGTACCACAGTTTACTTGTTCTAAGATTTGTCCTCCCTCCCCCATTCTAATAACTCTTGCACTTGATGACATATCCTAGTTTAACTGACAGCATTTCTCTTTCTTAGTCGAACATAAACTATAGTGCATCTTACCCTTGATGAAAGCTAGGTTGCAATTAAATACTCTATTATGGTTACGATTCTGATATTTGAAATCCTCCGGTAGCTCCCTGTGCCCCCACAGTGTAGTACCTCACCTTCTCGGCATAGTATACAAACCAGCTCACCCCCAGTGTTAACCCCGGGGCTCAGCCTCCATCCCCAGGTGATGCTGCCAGATCAGCTGCCCGTTGTCCTGAACTTGCTGTAGATTCCCGAATGCACTGTGCTGCCCCCTGGCACTTTGAAAGTGACACACTCATCCCCATTCTTCGCTTTGCCCTTGTCTATCACCTCCCCTCAAAATCTGTTCCTAAGTGCCTTTTCCCAGCTCCAACCTACCCTTGGCAGTCTTTTATCTCCCTGTGGTAAAACCTGTCACACTGCACCATGGACATGCCCGTTGTCCCCCTGAGAAGAGAAAAGGGACAGTGAGGGCCCCCCAGCATTTGCAGCTCTAGTGCAGAGCCCCATGCCTGGCTTGCAGGAAATGCCAGATCATGAAGACAAACGGAGATCATCCTCTGGCTAAAACCAGCTCTTCTTTGCCTACCGCAGGATCTGGATCAATACTGAGCAGCCCGTTATTATTGCTGTTTTTCTAGGGATTTTTTACCCATATATTTCCCAGGTCTTGACTCTTTTTGTAGCACTTTAATTCAGGCTTCAACCACTTCCTAGTCAGATCAGGTGAAATCATTTTCCTTCCCATAGCCTCGGTGTATTTCACACCTAGCAAATCTTTTTTGAAAGATCTTATTTACCCATTTGACAGATCAAAAGTAGGTAGAGAGGCAGGCAGAGAGAGGGGTGGGGGAGCAGGCTCCCCGCTGAGCAGAGAGCCCGATGTGGGGCTCCATCCCAGGACCCTGAAATCATGACCTGAGCCGAAGGCAGAGGCCTAAACCACTGAGCCACCCAGGAGCCCCCATATCTCGTAATTTTTAATCAACGTGCAAAAAGTATTGTACATATTGATGAAGTTCAAACAAATTCTGTGAAACCGTAGATGGACTTAAAGATACTATTATGTATCAAATATTGTAAAAATTAAGCAAGGAAATAGCACACATAAAATAACCAAAGCATACAAACTTGGGTAGATACAATAGGTGTGATCATGTTCTACTTCATAAAGAGATGAGTTAATAGATAAATAGAAGTAACTAGACTTTTTAGACGTTAATAAAACTTTGCCTGTTATTTCTTAGCTATATAAAATAGATGGTTTTCTAACAAAAACGCTTATCTTAAAAATATTTAAAAATAAATTTCAGGCTACTCATAAGGTTCTATTTACTTTTCCACTGAAGGAAAAGCTGGTTGTTGTAGTTGTAGTTGTTTGTTTGTTTTAGTCTCCTCCTAGTTTTTATTATTATAATGTGGAAGGAGGAATGTTAAATTGAAAAGTGAATTATTTTATAGACAAAATTCATTACTTGATTCACTTCCTGGTACAGCAGATGGAACTCCTGAAAACATGCCCTTTTGCCTTACAGAAGAGTAACAGTTATGCTTACTTCTGAAACATGCTTGGTGGTGGCCCTAAATAGTGACACCATACTAAACATTTTGAATATTTGCAATTAATTTTTATAGTCATAGGGCTCCAAAAGGCGCTGCTAGTCTCTTAGTAGGTATTTCAATAAAGCTAAAAGTTGCCTGACTGTTTAAAAATATTAACAAGGCACAAAACATGGCAGAAGTATTGTCCTCAGATATTATTTTTTTCCATATGCTCCTGATTCCAGACATGACAAGTTATTTTTTTAAATTTTTTTATAAAAGATTTTATTTATTTCTTTGACAGAGATCACAAGTAGGCAGGGTCAGGCAGAGTGAGAGGGGGGAAGCAGGCTCCCTGCTGAGCTGAGAGCCCGATGTGGGACTCCATCCAAGGATTCTGGGATCATGACCTGAGCCGAAGGCAGAGGCTTTAACCCACTGAGCCACCCAGGTGCCCCCATGACAAGTTATTTTTTTTTAAAGATTTTATTTATTTATTTGACAGAGAGAGAGATTACAAGTAGGCAGAGAGGCAGGCAAAGAGAGAGAGGAGGTAGCAGGCTCCCCGTTGAGCAGAGAGCCCAATGTGGGGCTCCATCCCTGGACCCTGAGATCATGACCTGAGCTGAAGGCAGCGGCTTAACCCACAAGCCACCCAGGAACCCGACAAGTTATTTTTGATAGATATATATATACACAATGTATTTTCCAGTTATAAGAAAAATGGTTCTGCTCTTTTTAACCTTTTTTTAAAAATTACATAATTTTTTTAAATTTAAATTTTGTTTTTTAATGTTTTACCTTTCTTTTCTTTTTTTTTAAAAAGATTTTATTTATTTATTTGACAGACAGAGATCACAAGTAGGCAGAGAGACAGGCAGAGAGAGAGAGAGAGAGAGAAGCAGGCTTCCTGCGGAGCAGAGAGCCCGATGCAGGGCTCAATTCCAGGACCCTGAGATCATGACCCGAGCCGAAGGCAGCAGCCCAAACCACTGAGCCACCCAGGCACCCCAATGTTTTACTTTTCAATATACTACTTAGAATATAAACCCTATTCCATTTTGTAAGAAGGTTACCATTTAAAAAATGTTAATTTTCTCATTGTGTCTTCCCCTCTCATTGCTTTATTTTGAATAAAACATTTCACAATAAACATAACTGATGCTTTCCTTTTGATGGTCCCTCTGTTGGTCATATTGTATATGAGCCATGACAATTAGTTTTACAACATTTATTCATGTTTGTTGATATGTTTTATCATAACTAATTTTCCCTCCCTTATCTAGATTCCCCAGCTTTCAGACAGGTGGACACTTAATAAACCATACCCAAGGGATGTATCAAGTACTTCTTAGACATCTCTCAGATCCTTGAGGTCTCATTTTGCCTAGGGATTTGCAATAGGTTCTGCCAGAGGCACCACTGTGACAACTGATGTCCATGGTCTATCTCCTGCTAAGCTCAAGAGGTCACTGGTTTCCAAGTTTATCTATACAATTAATGCACTCCATCAAGTTCTTTTCTTTTTTTTTTAATATTAACAAACTTATTTTAAAGTTTATATGGAGAGGCAAAGACTCACAATAGTCAACATAGTGTTGAAGGAGAACAAAGCCTGAGGACTGACTTCAAAGTTTACCAGAACGATGGGGCGCCTGGTTGGCTCAGTGGGTTAAGCTTCTGCCTTTGGCTCAGGTCATGATCCCAGGGGCCTGGGGTCGAGTCCCCTATTGGGCTCTCTGCTCAGCAGGGAGCCTGCTTCTCCTCATTTCTCTCTCTGTCTGTCTCTCTGCCTATTTGTGATCTCTCTCTCTGTCAAATAAATAAATAAGCCTTTAAAAAAAGTATACCATAACGATAATTGGAAGCAAGATATTGTAATACCACAGAAAGACTAGATTAAAGGAACAGAATATATATTATCAATTATATTTTATAGTTAATATAAAAGCAAAAGCAATACAAGAGAGCAAAATACAATCTTTTAAACAAATGGTTCTGGAGTAATGGTGAAGCTAAATGTAAAAATATGGGGTTCTGATAGAGGTAAAGAAGACTACTATATGATCCAAAGGGGCACGTGCACCAAATGTTTATAGCAGCAATATCCACAATAGCCAAACTATGGAAAGAACCTAGATGCCCATCAACAAATGAATGGTATATATTTCAAATTCAAGTCAGAGATGAAAGAAACATCTGGACTCGGTCCTCAGGTACAGGCAGTATTCTGAACTGAGGCTAGAACCAGAGACCATTCTAATGAAAGGCCTCCACAGGTGGGCTCCGACTCAGTTTCCTGTATGTATATTCATTCATGAAATCGCTCTGCGGGTCAACATGCAGAACAAAACCATTTAATAAAAGTGACAATGAGGAGAGGAAAGGGAGGCCAGAAGGCTTGTGAATGTGGAGAGAAGAAGAGCCAGGGGAGGAGGGGGGCGGGGGGGGCCGGGAAAAACTGAGAATCCCTCCCTGTGCTCCTTGCTGCCAGGGAGGTCTGAGGGACTAGTTTCTACCTGGGATCCCAAGTCCAGTACAAAAGTGGCGGGGCCACAGCTCGGGATGAGGGAAGGGGGTCCTCGGCACACGCGCGTGGGGGTGCCAAACGAAGGGGGCTATTGTGCTCGCTGCGGGGGGCACCTCGCCTGGCTCCATCCCCAGCCCGACCCCGTGGGGACCCGGGTGCGGCGCGTGGTCCGGGGTGGTCCCGCTGCCCCGGGGGTCGCGGGAGGCTGGGTCCCGACACCCCCGCGAGCTCGCCGCTCGCGCTTTCTGCTCCAGGTGAGGGCGCAGCGCGGTGTCACTTTACCTCCTCGCAGAGGGTCGTCCTGAGAAGCCATGGGGCAGGGCGGGGCAGCGGGCCGGGCCGTGGGAGCAGGACAGCGCGGCCTCAGGAGCTGGGCTGGAGCGCGGGAGTGCGGGTGTCCTGCAGTGCGGACTGGGCTGCAGCAGAGCACAGCGGAGCTGCGCGCCCCTCCTCCGCCAGCTCCTCCACCTCCTCTCAGACTCTCCGCTGCGTCCTCCGCGTGCTCACTTCCGGATTCTGCAATTAGCAAAGCCCCTTCTCCGGACCGCCCACGCCCTCGCCCACCTCCCCCTCCGTCCTGAGGCGCGGGCCCGGGGCACGGGCACCGGGAAAGCCCGGGGGGCTTGCGAGGGTGGCCAGCGCCAGCGCTGAGCGGCCTCCTAGCCTGGCTCCCCGAGCGGGTGTCCACCTGCTGCCTGGCTGCAAAAAGATCATCAGCCCTAAACCCCGGCTGCACTCTCGGGTCACTTCGCTGGCTTCCTGATTGTGCCGAAAGCCGGGAACCAGCTTCCCCAGCACAGGCCTGGGCTGAGATGCTTGCCCGCGATCTGTTTAAGCAGTCTCCTCCTCTCCAGGCAGGGTCCGCCATTGCATGATGGCACCCACGAATCACTTAGACCTGGATGTTTTTTGGTTTTTTGTTTCTTTTTTGGTTATTGGTTATTACATGACCTCCATGGTAGGTGATCCACAAAGGGAGTGAAAAGAGGACGCCTGATGCATACGCATATGGCCATTCTAGAAAAAGAGCTTGGGGTTCTCTGAGAAGCGCGGCATTGGCCCTTGCACTATGGTTTTGCTGCATCAAATAGTTCCTTCTTCTTCAAATATAAATATATAAATATATTGATCAAGTTACTCGCATGTCTTAGGAGAATGTCATACCTTTAGTAGCAAACTTGAAATCTTGGACATTGGTTTTGATTTTTGTTTTGGTTTGATTTGGTTCGGTTTTTGTAATTTTAAAAATCCCTCCAGCCCTTGGCTGTGTCTGACCTGAGTGCTTTCTGCTGTTTCTGCAACAAAACTGTCAGGGCAGCGAAAACTCTCATTGTTAACAGTGGCGCCCCCTTCTGAACACTTTGTTAATAAAAAGCTTTTTTTTTTTTTTTTTTTTTTTTGGCTATTGTAAATGTGAAACAACAATGAGGTATTTCAAAGAGGTGAACCACAGGTAAATTTCTCTAAGTGTGGGTGAGGGTTACTCAAAAAGAAACTTGACAAGGCTTTTAAAGATACCGACAATCATTATAACATAACGTGACTGATTGTTACCGTGCTCTTAACCTGGCAAACACTTGTTGGCTTCCAAGAAAGACGAACATAGTTGAGATGGTTCTAGCGGCCTTCTAGCACAGGGTCTCATGAGGCAGGGATTCTAGCCACTGGCTGTGCAAGGCATGAGGCCTGTTAGTGATTCTATTTTTTCTTCTGCAGAATGGGTCTTTCTGCATTCCAGGTCCTTTCTACCCCAATAAATAATGCGGCGATTCTCTCAGTGAGTTGTACTTTTGGTTTAAACAGCCAACTGTCTCTTAAAAAGGACTTTTGTTTAAAGTCCTTTAAAAAAAAAGTCCTTTCAAAAAAAACTTTTTTTTTAATTTTTATTTTTTAATCCCATATGTTTACTCTGATCCTGGAACTTTGTCATTTTGACCTTCTCTGCTGATTAAAATATTCTTCATCATCAGCACCTACTGCTCTCCTCTCCTGGTGGTCTCTCCGGAAGGGGTCTTCTCTAGCTCTTCTAGCAGAGGATGGGCACTTCCCCTCTACCCCTGTTGCCAGACCAACCTTACCTATCCTGCAGGGTCAGGTCGGCCTGGCCTTTTATCTGTTGTTCTCTTCTGAGTGGTTAGTTTTTCATAGATGCCGTGCTTTGCTTTTGTCAGGATTTACCCTGGACTATCAAAACCCTTATCTTGTGCCAGTGAATCCTAAGAAACAGACCTGATGAGAGAACCAGGAACTCGAACAGATCATATTTATCCTGAATGTTCCGTCCAAAATGAAGAATACATTTCTGAGGAGCCTCAAGATGTCTTAGAAGGGAAGTTTCACCAACTCTGTCACGTAGGGGCATCAATTCTGATTCTGTGTCAATTTTCCTACTTTCCCAGCTAGTAATTCTCTTCCTCAGAAAGCCCACTCTCAACCGTTTCCTCTCTCAAAGGCAGTTGCTCTTAGAGTCTGCACATGGCACTTGGGGCCTGCTGGTCGTTGGCTACTGCCCTCTGTACCTTGGGTCTAACAGCTTCGGGGCATCAAGATGAAATCGTCTCTTGTTCTAAGACTTCATATAGTTTGGGGCACATGGTAAGCAATAATCACTTTTTTAGTGGATCCAAGTGTTCGACCTTTCTTAATTATTCTAGTACCACAGTTTACTTGTTCTAAGATTTGTCCTCCCCCCCCCCCCATTCTAATAACTCTTGCACTTGATGACATATCCTAGTTTAACTGACAGCATTTCTCTTTCTTAGTCGAACATAAACTATAGTGCATCTTACCCTTGATGAAAGCTAGGTTGCAATTAAATACTCTATTATGGTTACGATTCTGATATTTGAAATCCTCCGGTAGCTCCCTGTGCCCCCACAGTGTAGTACCTCACCTTCTCGGCATAGTATACAAACCAGCTCACCCCCAGTGTTAACCCCGGGGCTCAGCCTCCATCCCCAGGTGATGCTGCCAGATCAGCTGCCCGTTGTCCTGAACTTGCTGTAGATTCCCGAATGCACTGTGCTGCCCCCTGGCACTTTGAAAGTGACACACTCATCCCCATTCTTCGCTTTGCCCTTGTCTATCACCTCCCCTCAAAATCTGTTCCTAAGTGCCTTTTCCCAGCTCCAACCTACCCTTGGCAGTCTTTTATCTCCCTGTGGTAAAACCTGTCACACTGCACCATGGACATGCCCGTTGTCCCCCTGAGAAGAGAAAAGGGACAGTGAGGGCCCCCCAGCATTTGCAGCTCTAGTGCAGAGCCCCATGCCTGGCTTGCAGGAAATGCCAGATCATGAAGACAAACGGAGATCATCCTCTGGCTAAAACCAGCTCTTCTTTGCCTACCGCAGGATCTGGATCAATACTGAGCAGCCCGTTATTATTGCTGTTTTTCTAGGGATTTTTTACCCATATATTTCCCAGGTCTTGACTCTTTTTGTAGCACTTTAATTCAGGCTTCAACCACTTCCTAGTCAGATCAGGTGAAATCATTTTCCTTCCCATAGCCTCGGTGTATTTCACACCTAGCAAATCTTTTTTGAAAGATCTTATTTACCCATTTGACAGATCAAAAGTAGGTAGAGAGGCAGGCAGAGAGAGGGGTGGGGGAGCAGGCTCCCCGCTGAGCAGAGAGCCCGATGTGGGGCTCCATCCCAGGACCCTGAAATCATGACCTGAGCCGAAGGCAGAGGCCTAAACCACTGAGCCACCCAGGAGCCCCCATATCTCGTAATTTTTAATCAACGTGCAAAAAGTATTGTACATATTGATGAAGTTCAAACAAATTCTGTGAAACCGTAGATGGACTTAAAGATACTATTATGTATCAAATATTGTAAAAATTAAGCAAGGAAATAGCACACATAAAATAACCAAAGCATACAAACTTGGGTAGATACAATAGGTGTGATCATGTTCTACTTCATAAAGAGATGAGTTAATAGATAAATAGAAGTAACTAGACTTTTTAGACGTTAATAAAACTTTGCCTGTTATTTCTTAGCTATATAAAATAGATGGTTTTCTAACAAAAACGCTTATCTTAAAAATATTTAAAAATAAATTTCAGGCTACTCATAAGGTTCTATTTACTTTTCCACTGAAGGAAAAGCTGGTTGTTGTAGTTGTAGTTGTTTGTTTGTTTTAGTCTCCTCCTAGTTTTTATTATTATAATGTGGAAGGAGGAATGTTAAATTGAAAAGTGAATTATTTTATAGACAAAATTCATTACTTGATTCACTTCCTGGTACAGCAGATGGAACTCCTGAAAACATGCCCTTTTGCCTTACAGAAGAGTAACAGTTATGCTTACTTCTGAAACATGCTTGGTGGTGGCCCTAAATGGTGACACCATACTAAACATTTTGAATATTTGCAATTAATTTTTATAGTCATAGGGCTCCAAAAGGCGCTGCTAGTCTCTTAGTAGGTATTTCAATAAAGCTAAAAGTTGCCTGACTGTTTAAAAATATTAACAAGGCACAAAACATGGCAGAAGTATTGTCCTCAGATATTATTTTTTTCCATATGCTCCTGATTCCAGACATGACAAGTTATTTTTTTAAATTTTTTTATAAAAGATTTTATTTATTTCTTTGACAGAGATCACAAGTAGGCAGGGTCAGGCAGAGTGAGAGGGGGGAAGCAGGCTCCCCTGCTGAGCTGAGAGCCCGATGTGGGACTCCATCCAAGGATTCTGGGATCATGACCTGAGCCGAAGGCAGAGGCTTTAACCCACTGAGCCACCCAGGTGCCCCCATGACAAGTTATTTTTTTTTAAAGATTTTATTTATTTATTTGACAGAGAGAGAGATTACAAGTAGGCAGAGAGGCAGGCAAAGAGAGAGAGGAGGTAGCAGGCTCCCCGTTGAGCAGAGAGCCCAATGTGGGGCTCCATCCCTGGACCCTGAGATCATGACCTGAGCTGAAGGCAGCGGCTTAACCCACAAGCCACCCAGGAACCCGACAAGTTATTTTTGATAGATATATATATACACAATGTATTTTCCAGTTATAAGAAAAATGGTTCTGCTCTTTTTAACCTTTTTTAAAAATTACATAATTTTTTTAAATTTAAATTTTGTTTTTTAGTGTTTTACCTTTCTTTTCTTTTTTTTTTTAAAGATTTTATTTATTTATTTGACAGACAGAGATCACAAGTAGGCAGAGAGACAGGCAGAGCGAGAGAGAGAGAGAGAGAAGCAGGCTTCCTGCGGAGCAGAGAGCCCGATGCAGGGCTCAATTCCAGGACCCTGAGATCATGACCCGAGCCGAAGGCAGCAGCCCAAACCACTGAGCCACCCAGGCACCCCAATGTTTTACTTTTCAATATACTACTTAGAATATAAACCCTATTCCATTTTGTAAGAAGGTTACCATTTAAAAAATGTTAATTTTCTCATTGTGTCTTCCCCTCTCATTGCTTTATTTTGAATAAAACATTTCACAATAAACATAACTGATGCTTTCCTTTTGATAGTCCCTCTGTTGGTCATATTGTATATGAGCCATGACAATTAGTTTTACAACATTTATTCATGTTTGTTGATATGTTTTATCATAACTAATTTTCCCTCCCTTATCTAGATTCCCCAGCTTTCAGACAGGTGGACACTTAATAAACCATACCCAAGGGATGTATCAAGTACTTCTTAGACATCTCTCAGATCCTTGAGGTCTCATTTTGCCTAGGGATTTGCAATAGGTTCTGCCAGAGGCACCACTGTGACAACTGATGTCCATGGTCTATCTCCTGCTAAGCTCAAGAGGTCACTGGTTTCCAAGTTTATCTATACAATTAATGCACTCCATCAAGTTCTTTTTTTTTTTAATATTAACAAACTTATTTTAAAGTTTATATGGAGAGGCAAAGACTCACAATAGTCAACATAGTGTTGAAGGAGAACAAAGCCTGAGGACTGACTTCAAAGTTTACCAGAACGATGGGGCGCCTGGTTGGCTCAGTGGGTTAAGCTTCTGCCTTTGGCTCAGGTCATGATCCCAGGGGCCTGGGGTCGAGTCCCCTATTGGGCTCTCTGCTCAGCAGGGAGCCTGCTTCTCCTCATTTCTCTCTCTGTCTGTCTCTCTGCCTATTTGTGATCTCTCTCTCTGTCAAATAAATAAATAAGCCTTTAAAAAAAGTATACCATAACGATAATTGGAAGCAAGATATTGTAATACCACAGAAAGACTAGATTAAAGGAACAGAATATATATTATCAATTATATTTTATAGTTAATATAAAAGCAAAAGCAATACAAGAGAGCAAAATACAATCTTTTAAACAAATGGTTCTGGAGTAATGGTGAAGCTAAATGTAAAAATATGGGGTTCTGATAGAGGTAAAGAAGACTACTATATGATCCAAAGGGGCACGTGCACCAAATGTTTATAGCAGCAATATCCACAATAGCCAAACTATGGAAAGAACCTAGATGCCCATCAACAAATGAATGGTATATATTTCAAATTCAAGTCAGAGATGAAAGAAACATCTGGACTCGGTCCTCAGGTACAGGCAGTATTCTGAACTGAGGCCATTCTAATGAAAGGCCTCCACAGGTGGGCTCCGACTCAGTTTCCTGTATGTATATTCATTCATGAAATCGCTCTGCGGGTCAACATGCAGAACAAAACCATTTAATAAAAGTGACAATGAGGAGAGGAAAGGGAGGCCAGAAGGCTTGTGAATGTGGAGAGAAGAAGAGCCAGGGGAGGAGGGGGGCGGGGGGGGGCCGGGAAAAACTGAGAATCCCTCCCTGTGCTCCTTGCTGCCAGGGAGGTCTGAGGGACTAGTTTCTACCTGGGATCCCAAGTCCAGTACAAAAGTGGCGGGGCCACAGCTCGGGATGAGGGAAGGGGGTCCTCGGCACACGCGCGTGGGGGTGCCAAACGAAGGGGGCTATTGTGCTCGCTGCGGGGGGCACCTCGCCTGGCTCCATCCCCAGCCCGACCCCGTGGGGACCCGGGTGCGGCGCGTGGTCCGGGGTGGTCCCGCTGCCCCGGGGGTCGCGGGAGGCTGGGTCCCGACACCCCCGCGAGCTCGCCGCCCGCGCTTTCTGCTCCAGGTGAGGGCGCAGCGCGGTGTCACTTTACCTCCTCGCAGAGGGTCGTCCTGAGAAGCCATGGGGCAGGGCGGGGCAGCGGGCCGGGCCGTGGGAGCAGGACAGCGCGGCCTCAGGAGCTGGGCTGGAGCGCGGGAGTGCGGGTGTCCTGCAGTGCGGACTGGGCTGCAGCAGAGCACAGCGGAGCTGCGCGCCCCTCCTCCGCCAGCTCCTCCACCTCCTCTCAGACTCTCCGCTGCGTCCTCCGCGAGCTCACTTCCGGATTCTGCAATTAGCAAAGCCCCTTCTGCGGACCGCCCACGCCCTCGCCCACCTCCCCCTCCGTCCTGAGGCGCGGGCCCGGGGCACGGGCACCGGGAAAGCCCGGGGGGCTTGCGAGGGTGGCCAGCGCCAGCGCTGAGCGGCCTCCTAGCCTGGCTCCCCGAGCGGGTGTCCACCTGCTGCCTGGCTGCAAAAAGATCATCAGCCCTAAACCCCGGCTGCACTCTCGGGTCACTTCGCTGGCTTCCTGATTGTGCCCAAAGCCGGGAACCAGCTTCCCCAGCACAGGCCTGGGCTGAGATGCTTGCCCGCGATCTGTTTAAGCAGTCTCCTCCTCTCCAGGCAGGGTCCGCCATTGCATGATGGCACCCACGAATCACTTAGACCTGGATGTTTTTTGGTTTTTTGTTTCTTTTTTGGTTATTGGTTATTACATGACCTCCATGGTAGGTGATCCACAAAGGGAGTGAAAAGAGGACGCCTGATGCATACGCATATGGCCATTCTAGAAAAAGAGCTTGGGGTTCTCTGGGAAGCGCGGCATTGGTCCTTGCACTATGGTTTTGCTGCATCAAATAGTTCCTTCTTCTTCAAATATAAATATATAAATATATTGATCAAGTCACTCGCATGTCTTAGGAGAATGTCATACCTTTAGTAGCAAACTTGAAATCTTGGACATTGGTTTTGATTTTTGTTTTGGTTTGATTTGGTTCGGTTTTTGTAATTTTAAAAATCCCTCCAGCCCTTGGCTGTGTCTGACCTGAGTGCTTTCTGCTGTTTCTGCAACAAAACTGTCAGGGCAGCGAAAACTCTCATTGTTAACAGTGGCGCCCCCTTCTGAACACTTTGTTAATAAAAAGCTTTTTTTTTTTTTTTTTTTTTTTTTTTTGGCTATTGTAAATGTGAAACAACAATGAGGTATTTCAAAGAGGTGAACCACAGGTAAATTTCTCTAAGTGTGGGTGAGGGTTACTCAAAAAGAAACTTGACAAGGCTTTTAAAGATACCGACAATCATTATAACATAACGTGACTGATTGTTACCGTGCTCTTAACCTGGCAAACACTTGTTGGCTTCCAAGAAAGACGAACATAGTTGAGATGGTTCTAGCGGCCTTCTAGCACAGGGTCTCATGAGGCAGGGATTCTAGCCACTGGCTGTGCAAGGCATGAGGCCTGTTAGTGATTCTATTTTTTCTTCTGCAGAATGGGTCTTTCTGCATTCCAGGTCCTTTCTACCCCAATAAATAATGCGGCGATTCTCTCAGTGAGTTGTACTTTTGGTTTAAACAGCCAACTGTCTCTTAAAAAGGACTTTTGTTTAAAGTCCTTTAAAAAAAAAGTCCTTTCAAAAAAAACTTTTTTTTTAATTTTTATTTTTTAATCCCATATGTTTACTCTGATCCTGGAACTTTGTCATTTTGACCTTCTCTGCTGATTAAAATATTCTTCATCATCAGCACCTACTGCTCTCCTCTCCTGGTGGTCTCTCCGGAAGGGGTCTTCTCTAGCTCTTCTAGCAGAGGATGGGCACTTCCCCTCTACCCCTGTTGCCAGACCAACCTTACCTATCCTGCAGGGTCAGGTCGGCCTGGCCTTTTATCTGTTGTTCTCTTCTGAGTGGTTAGTTTTTCATAGATGCCGTGCTTTGCTTTTGTCAGGATTTACCCTGGACTATCAAAACCCTTATCTTGTGCCAGTGAATCCTAAGAAACAGACCTGATGAGAGAACCAGGAACTCGAACAGATCATATTTATCCTGAATGTTCCGTCCAAAATGAAGAATACATTTCTGAGGAGCCTCAAGATGTCTTAGAAGGGAAGTTTCACCAACTCTGTCACGTAGGGGCATCAATTCTGATTCTGTGTCAATTTTCCTACTTTCCCAGCTAGTAATTCTCTTCCTCAGAAAGCCCACTCTCAACCGTTTCCTCTCTCAAAGGCAGTTGCTCTTAGAGTCTGCACATGGCACTTGGGGCCTGCTGGTCGTTGGCTACTGCCCTCTGTACCTTGGGTCTAACAGCTTCGGGGCATCAAGATGAAATCGTCTCTTGTTCTAAGACTTCATATAGTTTGGGGCACATGGTAAGCAATAATCACTTTTTTAGTGGATCCAAGTGTTCGACCTTTCTTAATTATTCTAGTACCACAGTTTACTTGTTCTAAGATTTGTCCTCCCCCCCCCATTCTAATAACTCTTGCACTTGATGACATATCCTAGTTTAACTGACAGCATTTCTCTTTCTTAGTCGAACATAAACTATAGTGCATCTTACCCTTGATGAAAGCTAGGTTGCAATTAAATACTCTATTATGGTTACGATTCTGATATTTGAAATCCTCCGGTAGCTCCCTGTGCCCCCACAGTGTAGTACCTCACCTTCTCGGCATAGTATACAAACCAGCTCACCCCCAGTGTTAACCCCGGGGCTCAGCCTCCATCCCCAGGTGATGCTGCCAGATCAGCTGCCCGTTGTCCTGAACTTGCTGTAGATTCCCGAATGCACTGTGCTGCCCCCTGGCACTTTGAAAGTGACACACTCATCCCCATTCTTCGCTTTGCCCTTGTCTATCACCTCCCCTCAAAATCTGTTCCTAAGTGCCTTTTCCCAGCTCCAACCTACCCTTGGCAGTCTTTTATCTCCCTGTGGTAAAACCTGTCACACTGCACCATGGACATGCCCGTTGTCCCCCTGAGAAGAGAAAAGGGACAGTGAGGGCCCCCCAGCATTTGCAGCTCTAGTGCAGAGCCCCATGCCTGGCTTGCAGGAAATGCCAGATCATGAAGACAAACGGAGATCATCCTCTGGCTAAAACCAGCTCTTCTTTGCCTACCGCAGGATCTGGATCAATACTGAGCAGCCCGTTATTATTGCTGTTTTTCTAGGGATTTTTTACCCATATATTTCCCAGGTCTTGACTCTTTTTGTAGCACTTTAATTCAGGCTTCAACCACTTCCTAGTCAGATCAGGTGAAATCATTTTCCTTCCCATAGCCTCGGTGTATTTCACACCTAGCAAATCTTTTTTGAAAGATCTTATTTACCCATTTGACAGATCAAAAGTAGGTAGAGAGGCAGGCAGAGAGAGGGGTGGGGGAGCAGGCTCCCCGCTGAGCAGAGAGCCCGATGTGGGGCTCCATCCCAGGACCCTGAAATCATGACCTGAGCCGAAGGCAGAGGCCTAAACCACTGAGCCACCCAGGAGCCCCCATATCTCGTAATTTTTAATCAACGTGCAAAAAGTATTGTACATATTGATGAAGTTCAAACAAATTCTGTGAAACCGTAGATGGACTTAAAGATACTATTATGTATCAAATATTGTAAAAATTAAGCAAGGAAATAGCACACATAAAATAACCAAAGCATACAAACTTGGGTAGATACAATAGGTGTGATCATGTTCTACTTCATAAAGAGATGAGTTAATAGATAAATAGAAGTAACTAGACTTTTTAGACGTTAATAAAACTTTGCCTGTTATTTCTTAGCTATATAAAATAGATGGTTTTCTAACAAAAACGCTTATCTTAAAAATATTTAAAAATAAATTTCAGGCTACTCATAAGGTTCTATTTACTTTTCCACTGAAGGAAAAGCTGGTTGTTGTAGTTGTAGTTGTTTGTTTGTTTTAGTCTCCTCCTAGTTTTTATTATTATAATGTGGAAGGAGGAATGTTAAATTGAAAAGTGAATTATTTTATAGACAAAATTCATTACTTGATTCACTTCCTGGTACAGCAGATGGAACTCCTGAAAACATGCCCTTTTGCCTTACAGAAGAGTAACAGTTATGCTTACTTCTGAAACATGCTTGGTGGTGGCCCTAAATGGTGACACCATACTAAACATTTTGAATATTTGCAATTAATTTTTATAGTCATAGGGCTCCAAAAGGCGCTGCTAGTCTCTTAGTAGGTATTTCAATAAAGCTAAAAGTTGCCTGACTGTTTAAAAATATTAACAAGGCACAAAACATGGCAGAAGTATTGTCCTCAGATATTATTTTTTTCCATATGCTCCTGATTCCAGACATGACAAGTTATTTTTTTAAATTTTTTTATAAAAGATTTTATTTATTTCTTTGACAGAGATCACAAGTAGGCAGGGTCAGGCAGAGTGAGAGGGGGGAAGCAGGCTCCCCTGCTGAGCTGAGAGCCCGATGTGGGACTCCATCCAAGGATTCTGGGATCATGACCTGAGCCGAAGGCAGAGGCTTTAACCCACTGAGCCACCCAGGTGCCCCCATGACAAGTTATTTTTTTTTAAAGATTTTATTTATTTATTTGACAGAGAGAGAGATTACAAGTAGGCAGAGAGGCAGGCAAAGAGAGAGAGGAGGTAGCAGGCTCCCCGTTGAGCAGAGAGCCCAATGTGGGGCTCCATCCCTGGACCCTGAGATCATGACCTGAGCTGAAGGCAGCGGCTTAACCCACAAGCCACCCAGGAACCCGACAAGTTATTTTTGATAGATATATATATACACAATGTATTTTCCAGTTATAAGAAAAATGGTTCTGCTCTTTTTAACCTTTTTTAAAAATTACATAATTTTTTTAAATTTAAATTTTGTTTTTTAGTGTTTTACCTTTCTTTTCTTTTTTTTTTTAAAGATTTTATTTATTTATTTGACAGACAGAGATCACAAGTAGGCAGAGAGACAGGCAGAGCGAGAGAGAGAGAGAGAGAAGCAGGCTTCCTGCGGAGCAGAGAGCCCGATGCAGGGCTCAATTCCAGGACCCTGAGATCATGACCCGAGCCGAAGGCAGCAGCCCAAACCACTGAGCCACCCAGGCACCCCAATGTTTTACTTTTCAATATACTACTTAGAATATAAACCCTATTCCATTTTGTAAGAAGGTTACCATTTAAAAAATGTTAATTTTCTCATTGTGTCTTCCCCTCTCATTGCTTTATTTTGAATAAAACATTTCACAATAAACATAACTGATGCTTTCCTTTTGATGGTCCCTCTGTTGGTCATATTGTATATGAGCCATGACAATTAGTTTTACAACATTTATTCATGTTTGTTGATATGTTTTATCATAACTAATTTTCCCTCCCTTATCTAGATTCCCCAGCTTTCAGACAGGTGGACACTTAATAAACCATACCCAAGGGATGTATCAAGTACTTCTTAGACATCTCTCAGATCCTTGAGGTCTCATTTTGCCTAGGGATTTGCAATAGGTTCTGCCAGAGGCACCACTGTGACAACTGATGTCCATGGTCTATCTCCTGCTAAGCTCAAGAGGTCACTGGTTTCCAAGTTTATCTATACAATTAATGCACTCCATCAAGTTCTTTTTTTTTTTTAATATTAACAAACTTATTTTAAAGTTTATATGGAGAGGCAAAGACTCACAATAGTCAACATAGTGTTGAAGGAGAACAAAGCCTGAGGACTGACTTCAAAGTTTACCAGAACGATGGGGCGCCTGGTTGGCTCAGTGGGTTAAGCTTCTGCCTTTGGCTCAGGTCATGATCCCAGGGGCCTGGGGTCGAGTCCCGTATTGGGCTCTCTGCTCAGCAGGGAGCCTGCTTCTCCTCATTTCTCTCTCTGTCTGTCTCTCTGCCTATTTGTGATCTCTCTCTCTGTCAAATAAATAAATAAGCCTTTAAAAAAAGTATACCATAACGATAATTGGAAGCAAGATATTGTAATACCACAGAAAGACTAGATTAAAGGAACAGAATATATATTATCAATTATATTTTATAGTTAATATAAAAGCAAAAGCAATACAAGAGAGCAAAATACAATCTTTTAAACAAATGGTTCTGGAGTAATGGTGAAGCTAAATGTAAAAATATGGGGTTCTGATAGAGGTAAAGAAGACTACTATATGATCCAAAGGGGCACGTGCACCAAATGTTTATAGCAGCAATATCCACAATAGCCAAACTATGGAAAGAACCTAGATGCCCATCAACAAATGAATGGTATATATTTCAAATTCAAGTCAGAGATGAAAGAAACATCTGGACTCGGTCCTCAGGTACAGGCAGTATTCTGAACTGAGGCCATTCTAATGAAAGGCCTCCACAGGTGGGCTCCGACTCAGTTTCCTGTATGTATATTCATTCATGAAATCGCTCTGCGGGTCAACATGCAGAACAAAACCATTTAATAAAAGTGACAATGAGGAGAGGAAAGGGAGGCCAGAAGGCTTGTGAATGTGGAGAGAAGAAGAGCCAGGGGAGGAGGGGGGCGGGGGGGGGGCCGGGAAAAACTGAGAATCCCTCCCTGTGCTCCTTGCTGCCAGGGAGGTCTGAGGGACTAGTTTCTACCTGGGATCCCAAGTCCAGTACAAAAGTGGCGGGGCCACAGCTCGGGATGAGGGAAGGGGGTCCTCGGCACACGCGCGTGGGGGTGCCAAACGAAGGGGGCTATTGTGCTCGCTGCGGGGGGCACCTCGCCTGGCTCCATCCCCAGCCCGACCCCGTGGGGACCCGGGTGCGGCGCGTGGTCCGGGGTGGTCCCGCTGCCCCGGGGGTCGCGGGAGGCTGGGTCCCGACACCCCCGCGAGCTCGCCGCCCGCGCTTTCTGCTCCAGGTGAGGGCGCAGCGCGGTGTCACTTTACCTCCTCGCAGAGGGTCGTCCTGAGAAGCCATGGGGCAGGGCGGGGCAGCGGGCCGGGCCGTGGGAGCAGGACAGCGCGGCCTCAGGAGCTGGGCTGGAGCGCGGGAGTGCGGGTGTCCTGCAGTGCGGACTGGGCTGCAGCAGAGCACAGCGGAGCTGCGCGCCCCTCCTCCGCCAGCTCCTCCACCTCCTCTCAGACTCTCCGCTGCGTCCTCCGCGAGCTCACTTCCGGATTCTGCAATTAGCAAAGCCCCTTCTGCGGACCGCCCACGCCCTCGCCCACCTCCCCCTCCGTCCTGAGGCGCGGGCCCGGGGCACGGGCACCGGGAAAGCCCGGGGGGCTTGCGAGGGTGGCCAGCGCCAGCGCTGAGCGGCCTCCTAGCCTGGCTCCCCGAGCGGGTGTCCACCTGCTGCCTGGCTGCAAAAAGATCATCAGCCCTAAACCCCGGCTGCACTCTCGGGTCACTTCGCTGGCTTCCTGATTGTGCCCAAAGCCGGGAACCAGCTTCCCCAGCACAGGCCTGGGCTGAGATGCTTGCCCGCGATCTGTTTAAGCAGTCTCCTCCTCTCCAGGCAGGGTCCGCCATTGCATGATGGCACCCACGAATCACTTAGACCTGGATGTTTTTTGGTTTTTTGTTTCTTTTTTGGTTATTGGTTATTACATGACCTCCATGGTAGGTGATCCACAAAGGGAGTGAAAAGAGGACGCCTGATGCATACGCATATGGCCATTCTAGAAAAAGAGCTTGGGGTTCTCTGGGAAGCGCGGCATTGGTCCTTGCACTATGGTTTTGCTGCATCAAATAGTTCCTTCTTCTTCAAATATAAATATATAAATATATTGATCAAGTCACTCGCATGTCTTAGGAGAATGTCATACCTTTAGTAGCAAACTTGAAATCTTGGACATTGGTTTTGATTTTTGTTTTGGTTTGATTTGGTTCGGTTTTTGTAATTTTAAAAATCCCTCCAGCCCTTGGCTGTGTCTGACCTGAGTGCTTTCTGCTGTTTCTGCAACAAAACTGTCAGGGCAGCGAAAACTCTCATTGTTAACAGTGGCGCCCCCTTCTGAACACTTTGTTAATAAAAAGCTTTTTTTTTTTTTTTTTTTTTTTGGCTATTGTAAATGTGAAACAACAATGAGGTATTTCAAAGAGGTGAACCACAGGTAAATTTCTCTAAGTGTGGGTGAGGGTTACTCAAAAAGAAACTTGACAAGGCTTTTAAAGATACCGACAATCATTATAACATAACGTGACTGATTGTTACCGTGCTCTTAACCTGGCAAACACTTGTTGGCTTCCAAGAAAGACGAACATAGTTGAGATGGTTCTAGCGGCCTTCTAGCACAGGGTCTCATGAGGCAGGGATTCTAGCCACTGGCTGTGCAAGGCATGAGGCCTGTTAGTGATTCTATTTTTTCTTCTGCAGAATGGGTCTTTCTGCATTCCAGGTCCTTTCTACCCCAATAAATAATGCGGCGATTCTCTCAGTGAGTTGTACTTTTGGTTTAAACAGCCAACTGTCTCTTAAAAAGGACTTTTGTTTAAAGTCCTTTAAAAAAAAAGTCCTTTCAAAAAAAACTTTTTTTTTAATTTTTATTTTTTAATCCCATATGTTTACTCTGATCCTGGAACTTTGTCATTTTGACCTTCTCTGCTGATTAAAATATTCTTCATCATCAGCACCTACTGCTCTCCTCTCCTGGTGGTCTCTCCGGAAGGGGTCTTCTCTAGCTCTTCTAGCAGAGGATGGGCACTTCCCCTCTACCCCTGTTGCCAGACCAACCTTACCTATCCTGCAGGGTCAGGTCGGCCTGGCCTTTTATCTGTTGTTCTCTTCTGAGTGGTTAGTTTTTCATAGATGCCGTGCTTTGCTTTTGTCAGGATTTACCCTGGACTATCAAAACCCTTATCTTGTGCCAGTGAATCCTAAGAAACAGACCTGATGAGAGAACCAGGAACTCGAACAGATCATATTTATCCTGAATGTTCCGTCCAAAATGAAGAATACATTTCTGAGGAGCCTCAAGATGTCTTAGAAGGGAAGTTTCACCAACTCTGTCACGTAGGGGCATCAATTCTGATTCTGTGTCAATTTTCCTACTTTCCCAGCTAGTAATTCTCTTCCTCAGAAAGCCCACTCTCAACCGTTTCCTCTCTCAAAGGCAGTTGCTCTTAGAGTCTGCACATGGCACTTGGGGCCTGCTGGTCGTTGGCTACTGCCCTCTGTACCTTGGGTCTAACAGCTTCGGGGCATCAAGATGAAATCGTCTCTTGTTCTAAGACTTCATATAGTTTGGGGCACATGGTAAGCAATAATCACTTTTTTAGTGGATCCAAGTGTTCGACCTTTCTTAATTATTCTAGTACCACAGTTTACTTGTTCTAAGATTTGTCCTCCCCCCCCCATTCTAATAACTCTTGCACTTGATGACATATCCTAGTTTAACTGACAGCATTTCTCTTTCTTAGTCGAACATAAACTATAGTGCATCTTACCCTTGATGAAAGCTAGGTTGCAATTAAATACTCTATTATGGTTACGATTCTGATATTTGAAATCCTCCGGTAGCTCCCTGTGCCCCCACAGTGTAGTACCTCACCTTCTCGGCATAGTATACAAACCAGCTCACCCCCAGTGTTAACCCCGGGGCTCAGCCTCCATCCCCAGGTGATGCTGCCAGATCAGCTGCCCGTTGTCCTGAACTTGCTGTAGATTCCCGAATGCACTGTGCTGCCCCCTGGCACTTTGAAAGTGACACACTCATCCCCATTCTTCGCTTTGCCCTTGTCTATCACCTCCCCTCAAAATCTGTTCCTAAGTGCCTTTTCCCAGCTCCAACCTACCCTTGGCAGTCTTTTATCTCCCTGTGGTAAAACCTGTCACACTGCACCATGGACATGCCCGTTGTCCCCCTGAGAAGAGAAAAGGGACAGTGAGGGCCCCCCAGCATTTGCAGCTCTAGTGCAGAGCCCCATGCCTGGCTTGCAGGAAATGCCAGATCATGAAGACAAACGGAGATCATCCTCTGGCTAAAACCAGCTCTTCTTTGCCTACCGCAGGATCTGGATCAATACTGAGCAGCCCGTTATTATTGCTGTTTTTCTAGGGATTTTTTACCCATATATTTCCCAGGTCTTGACTCTTTTTGTAGCACTTTAATTCAGGCTTCAACCACTTCCTAGTCAGATCAGGTGAAATCATTTTCCTTCCCATAGCCTCGGTGTATTTCACACCTAGCAAATCTTTTTTGAAAGATCTTATTTACCCATTTGACAGATCAAAAGTAGGTAGAGAGGCAGGCAGAGAGAGGGGTGGGGGAGCAGGCTCCCCGCTGAGCAGAGAGCCCGATGTGGGGCTCCATCCCAGGACCCTGAAATCATGACCTGAGCCGAAGGCAGAGGCCTAAACCACTGAGCCACCCAGGAGCCCCCATATCTCGTAATTTTTAATCAACGTGCAAAAAGTATTGTACATATTGATGAAGTTCAAACAAATTCTGTGAAACCGTAGATGGACTTAAAGATACTATTATGTATCAAATATTGTAAAAATTAAGCAAGGAAATAGCACACATAAAATAACCAAAGCATACAAACTTGGGTAGATACAATAGGTGTGATCATGTTCTACTTCATAAAGAGATGAGTTAATAGATAAATAGAAGTAACTAGACTTTTTAGACGTTAATAAAACTTTGCCTGTTATTTCTTAGCTATATAAAATAGATGGTTTTCTAACAAAAACGCTTATCTTAAAAATATTTAAAAATAAATTTCAGGCTACTCATAAGGTTCTATTTACTTTTCCACTGAAGGAAAAGCTGGTTGTTGTAGTTGTAGTTGTTTGTTTGTTTTAGTCTCCTCCTAGTTTTTATTATTATAATGTGGAAGGAGGAATGTTAAATTGAAAAGTGAATTATTTTATAGACAAAATTCATTACTTGATTCACTTCCTGGTACAGCAGATGGAACTCCTGAAAACATGCCCTTTTGCCTTACAGAAGAGTAACAGTTATGCTTACTTCTGAAACATGCTTGGTGGTGGCCCTAAATAGTGACACCATACTAAACATTTTGAATATTTGCAATTAATTTTTATAGTCATAGGGCTCCAAAAGGCGCTGCTAGTCTCTTAGTAGGTATTTCAATAAAGCTAAAAGTTGCCTGACTGTTTAAAAATATTAACAAGGCACAAAACATGGCAGAAGTATTGTCCTCAGATATTATTTTTTTCCATATGCTCCTGATTCCAGACATGACAAGTTATTTTTTTAAATTTTTTTATAAAAGATTTTATTTATTTCTTTGACAGAGATCACAAGTAGGCAGGGTCAGGCAGAGTGAGAGGGGGGAAGCAGGCTCCCCTGCTGAGCTGAGAGCCCGATGTGGGACTCCATCCAAGGATTCTGGGATCATGACCTGAGCCGAAGGCAGAGGCTTTAACCCACTGAGCCACCCAGGTGCCCCCATGACAAGTTATTTTTTTTTAAAGATTTTATTTATTTATTTGACAGAGAGAGAGATTACAAGTAGGCAGAGAGGCAGGCAAAGAGAGAGAGGAGGTAGCAGGCTCCCCGTTGAGCAGAGAGCCCAATGTGGGGCTCCATCCCTGGACCCTGAGATCATGACCTGAGCTGAAGGCAGCGGCTTAACCCACAAGCCACCCAGGAACCCGACAAGTTATTTTTGATAGATATATATATACACAATGTATTTTCCAGTTATAAGAAAAATGGTTCTGCTCTTTTTAACCTTTTTTAAAAATTACATAATTTTTTTAAATTTAAATTTTGTTTTTTAGTGTTTTACCTTTCTTTTCTTTTTTTTTTTAAAGATTTTATTTATTTATTTGACAGACAGAGATCACAAGTAGGCAGAGAGACAGGCAGAGCGAGAGAGAGAGAGAGAGAAGCAGGCTTCCTGCGGAGCAGAGAGCCCGATGCAGGGCTCAATTCCAGGACCCTGAGATCATGACCCGAGCCGAAGGCAGCAGCCCAAACCACTGAGCCACCCAGGCACCCCAATGTTTTACTTTTCAATATACTACTTAGAATATAAACCCTATTCCATTTTGTAAGAAGGTTACCATTTAAAAAATGTTAATTTTCTCATTGTGTCTTCCCCTCTCATTGCTTTATTTTGAATAAAACATTTCACAATAAACATAACTGATGCTTTCCTTTTGATGGTCCCTCTGTTGGTCATATTGTATATGAGCCATGACAATTAGTTTTACAACATTTATTCATGTTTGTTGATATGTTTTATCATAACTAATTTTCCCTCCCTTATCTAGATTCCCCAGCTTTCAGACAGGTGGACACTTAATAAACCATACCCAAGGGATGTATCAAGTACTTCTTAGACATCTCTCAGATCCTTGAGGTCTCATTTTGCCTAGGGATTTGCAATAGGTTCTGCCAGAGGCACCACTGTGACAACTGATGTCCATGGTCTATCTCCTGCTAAGCTCAAGAGGTCACTGGTTCCCAAGTTTATCTATACAATTAATGCACTCCATCAAGTTCTTTTTTTTTTTTAATATTAACAAACTTATTTTAAAGTTTATATGGAGAGGCAAAGACTCACAATAGTCATCATAGTGTTGAAGGAGAACAAAGCCTGAGGACTGACTTCAAAGTTTACCAGAACGATGGGGCGCCTGGTTGGCTCAGTGGGTTAAGCTTCTGCCTTTGGCTCAGGTCATGATCCCAGGGGCCTGGGGTCGAGTCCCGTATTGGGCTCTCTGCTCAGCAGGGAGCCTCCTTCTCCTCATTTCTCTCTCTGTCTGTCTCTCTGCCTATTTGTGATCTCTCTCTCTGTCAAATAAATAAATAAGCCTTTAAAAAAAGTATACCATAACGATAATTGGAAGCAAGATATCGTAATACCACAGAAAGACTAGATTAAAGGAACAGAATATATATTATCAATTATATTTTATAGTTAATATAAAAGCAAAAGCAATACAAGAGAGCAAAATACAATCTTTTAAACAAATGGTTCTGGAGTAATGGTGAAGCTAAATGTAAAAATATGGGGTTCTGATAGAGGTAAAGAAGACTACTATATGATCCAAAGGGGCACGTGCACCAAATGTTTATAGCAGCAATATCCACAATAGCCAAACTATGGAAAGAACCTAGATGCCCATCAACAAATGAATGGTATATATTTCAAATTCAAGTCAGAGATGAAAGAAACATCTGGACTCGGTCCTCAGGTACAGGCAGTATTCTGAACTGAGGCTAGAACCAGAGACCATTCTAATGAAAGGCCTCCACAGGTGGGCTCCGACTCAGTTTCCTGTATGTATATTCATTCATGAAATCGCTCTGCGGGTCAACATGCAGAACAAAACCATTTAATAAAAGTGACAATGAGGAGAGGAAAGGGAGGCCAGAAGGCTTGTGAATGTGGAGAGAAGAAGAGCCAGGGGAGGAGGGGGGCGGGGGGGGGCCGGGAAAAACTGAGAATCCCTCCCTGTGCTCCTTGCTGCCAGGGAGGTCTGAGGGACTAGTTTCTACCTGGGATCCCAAGTCCAGTACAAAAGTGGCGGGGCCACAGCTCGGGATGAGGGAAGGGGGTCCTCGGCACACGCGCGTGGGGGTGCCAAACGAAGGGGGCTATTGTGCTCGCTGCGGGGGGCACCTCGCCTGGCTCCATCCCCAGCCCGACCCCGTGGGGACCCGGGTGCGGCGCGTGGTCCGGGGTGGTCCCGCTGCCCCGGGGGTCGCGGGAGGCTGGGTCCCGACACCCCCGCGAGCTCGCCGCCCGCGCTTTCTGCTCCAGGTGAGGGCGCAGCGCGGTGTCACTTTACCTCCTCGCAGAGGGTCGTCCTGAGAAGCCATGGGGCAGGGCGGGGCAGCGGGCCGGGCCGTGGGAGCAGGACAGCGCGGCCTCAGGAGCTGGGCTGGAGCGCGGGAGTGCGGGTGTCCTGCAGTGCGGACTGGGCTGCAGCAGAGCACAGCGGAGCTGCGCGCCCCTCCTCCGCCAGCTCCTCCACCTCCTCTCAGACTCTCCGCTGCGTCCTCCGCGAGCTCACTTCCGGATTCTGCAATTAGCAAAGCCCCTTCTGCGGACCGCCCACGCCCTCGCCCACCTCCCCCTCCGTCCTGAGGCGCGGGCCCGGGGCACGGGCACCGGGAAAGCCCGGGGGGCTTGCGAGGGTGGCCAGCGCCAGCGCTGAGCGGCCTCCTAGCCTGGCTCCCCGAGCGGGTGTCCACCTGCTGCCTGGCTGCAAAAAGATCATCAGCCCTAAACCCCGGCTGCACTCTCGGGTCACTTCGCTGGCTTCCTGATTGTGCCCAAAGCCGGGAACCAGCTTCCCCAGCACAGGCCTGGGCTGAGATGCTTGCCCGCGATCTGTTTAAGCAGTCTCCTCCTCTCCAGGCAGGGTCCGCCATTGCATGATGGCACCCACGAATCACTTAGACCTGGATGTTTTTTGGTTTTTTGTTTCTTTTTTGGTTATTGGTTATTACATGACCTCCATGGTAGGTGATCCACAAAGGGAGTGAAAAGAGGACGCCTGATGCATACGCATATGGCCATTCTAGAAAAAGAGCTTGGGGTTCTCTGGGAAGCGCGGCATTGGTCCTTGCACTATGGTTTTGCTGCATCAAATAGTTCCTTCTTCTTCAAATATAAATATATAAATATATTGATCAAGTCACTCGCATGTCTTAGGAGAATGTCATACCTTTAGTAGCAAACTTGAAATCTTGGACATTGGTTTTGATTTTTGTTTTGGTTTGATTTGGTTCGGTTTTTGTAATTTTAAAAATCCCTCCAGCCCTTGGCTGTGTCTGACCTGAGTGCTTTCTGCTGTTTCTGCAACAAAACTGTCAGGGCAGCGAAAACTCTCATTGTTAACAGTGGCGCCCCCTTCTGAACACTTTGTTAATAAAAAGCTTTTTTTTTTTTTTTTTTTTTTTTGGCTATTGTAAATGTGAAACAACAATGAGGTATTTCAAAGAGGTGAACCACAGGTAAATTTCTCTAAGTGTGGGTGAGGGTTACTCAAAAAGAAACTTGACAAGGCTTTTAAAGATACCGACAATCATTATAACATAACGTGACTGATTGTTACCGTGCTCTTAACCTGGCAAACACTTGTTGGCTTCCAAGAAAGACGAACATAGTTGAGATGGTTCTAGCGGCCTTCTAGCACAGGGTCTCATGAGGCAGGGATTCTAGCCACTGGCTGTGCAAGGCATGAGGCCTGTTAGTGATTCTATTTTTTCTTCTGCAGAATGGGTCTTTCTGCATTCCAGGTCCTTTCTACCCCAATAAATAATGCGGCGATTCTCTCAGTGAGTTGTACTTTTGGTTTAAACAGCCAACTGTCTCTTAAAAAGGACTTTTGTTTAAAGTCCTTTAAAAAAAAAGTCCTTTCAAAAAAAACTTTTTTTTTAATTTTTATTTTTTAATCCCATATGTTTACTCTGATCCTGGAACTTTGTCATTTTGACCTTCTCTGCTGATTAAAATATTCTTCATCATCAGCACCTACTGCTCTCCTCTCCTGGTGGTCTCTCCGGAAGGGGTCTTCTCTAGCTCTTCTAGCAGAGGATGGGCACTTCCCCTCTACCCCTGTTGCCAGACCAACCTTACCTATCCTGCAGGGTCAGGTCGGCCTGGCCTTTTATCTGTTGTTCTCTTCTGAGTGGTTAGTTTTTCATAGATGCCGTGCTTTGCTTTTGTCAGGATTTACCCTGGACTATCAAAACCCTTATCTTGTGCCAGTGAATCCTAAGAAACAGACCTGATGAGAGAACCAGGAACTCGAACAGATCATATTTATCCTGAATGTTCCGTCCAAAATGAAGAATACATTTCTGAGGAGCCTCAAGATGTCTTAGAAGGGAAGTTTCACCAACTCTGTCACGTAGGGGCATCAATTCTGATTCTGTGTCAATTTTCCTACTTTCCCAGCTAGTAATTCTCTTCCTCAGAAAGCCCACTCTCAACCGTTTCCTCTCTCAAAGGCAGTTGCTCTTAGAGTCTGCACATGGCACTTGGGGCCTGCTGGTCGTTGGCTACTGCCCTCTGTACCTTGGGTCTAACAGCTTCGGGGCATCAAGATGAAATCGTCTCTTGTTCTAAGACTTCATATAGTTTGGGGCACATGGTAAGCAATAATCACTTTTTTAGTGGATCCAAGTGTTCGACCTTTCTTAATTATTCTAGTACCACAGTTTACTTGTTCTAAGATTTGTCCTCCCCCCCCCATTCTAATAACTCTTGCACTTGATGACATATCCTAGTTTAACTGACAGCATTTCTCTTTCTTAGTCGAACATAAACTATAGTGCATCTTACCCTTGATGAAAGCTAGGTTGCAATTAAATACTCTATTATGGTTACGATTCTGATATTTGAAATCCTCCGGTAGCTCCCTGTGCCCCCACAGTGTAGTACCTCACCTTCTCGGCATAGTATACAAACCAGCTCACCCCCAGTGTTAACCCCGGGGCTCAGCCTCCATCCCCAGGTGATGCTGCCAGATCAGCTGCCCGTTGTCCTGAACTTGCTGTAGATTCCCGAATGCACTGTGCTGCCCCCTGGCACTTTGAAAGTGACACACTCATCCCCATTCTTCGCTTTGCCCTTGTCTATCACCTCCCCTCAAAATCTGTTCCTAAGTGCCTTTTCCCAGCTCCAACCTACCCTTGGCAGTCTTTTATCTCCCTGTGGTAAAACCTGTCACACTGCACCATGGACATGCCCGTTGTCCCCCTGAGAAGAGAAAAGGGACAGTGAGGGCCCCCCAGCATTTGCAGCTCTAGTGCAGAGCCCCATGCCTGGCTTGCAGGAAATGCCAGATCATGAAGACAAACGGAGATCATCCTCTGGCTAAAACCAGCTCTTCTTTGCCTACCGCAGGATCTGGATCAATACTGAGCAGCCCGTTATTATTGCTGTTTTTCTAGGGATTTTTTACCCATATATTTCCCAGGTCTTGACTCTTTTTGTAGCACTTTAATTCAGGCTTCAACCACTTCCTAGTCAGATCAGGTGAAATCATTTTCCTTCCCATAGCCTCGGTGTATTTCACACCTAGCAAATCTTTTTTGAAAGATCTTATTTACCCATTTGACAGATCAAAAGTAGGTAGAGAGGCAGGCAGAGAGAGGGGTGGGGGAGCAGGCTCCCCGCTGAGCAGAGAGCCCGATGTGGGGCTCCATCCCAGGACCCTGAAATCATGACCTGAGCCGAAGGCAGAGGCCTAAACCACTGAGCCACCCAGGAGCCCCCATATCTCGTAATTTTTAATCAACGTGCAAAAAGTATTGTACATATTGATGAAGTTCAAACAAATTCTGTGAAACCGTAGATGGACTTAAAGATACTATTATGTATCAAATATTGTAAAAATTAAGCAAGGAAATAGCACACATAAAATAACCAAAGCATACAAACTTGGGTAGATACAATAGGTGTGATCATGTTCTACTTCATAAAGAGATGAGTTAATAGATAAATAGAAGTAACTAGACTTTTTAGACGTTAATAAAACTTTGCCTGTTATTTCTTAGCTATATAAAATAGATGGTTTTCTAACAAAAACGCTTATCTTAAAAATATTTAAAAATAAATTTCAGGCTACTCATAAGGTTCTATTTACTTTTCCACTGAAGGAAAAGCTGGTTGTTGTAGTTGTAGTTGTTTGTTTGTTTTAGTCTCCTCCTAGTTTTTATTATTATAATGTGGAAGGAGGAATGTTAAATTGAAAAGTGAATTATTTTATAGACAAAATTCATTACTTGATTCACTTCCTGGTACAGCAGATGGAACTCCTGAAAACATGCCCTTTTGCCTTACAGAAGAGTAACAGTTATGCTTACTTCTGAAACATGCTTGGTGGTGGCCCTAAATAGTGACACCATACTAAACATTTTGAATATTTGCAATTAATTTTTATAGTCATAGGGCTCCAAAAGGCGCTGCTAGTCTCTTAGTAGGTATTTCAATAAAGCTAAAAGTTGCCTGACTGTTTAAAAATATTAACAAGGCACAAAACATGGCAGAAGTATTGTCCTCAGATATTATTTTTTTCCATATGCTCCTGATTCCAGACATGACAAGTTATTTTTTTAAATTTTTTTATAAAAGATTTTATTTATTTCTTTGACAGAGATCACAAGTAGGCAGGGTCAGGCAGAGTGAGAGGGGGGAAGCAGGCTCCCCTGCTGAGCTGAGAGCCCGATGTGGGACTCCATCCAAGGATTCTGGGATCATGACCTGAGCCGAAGGCAGAGGCTTTAACCCACTGAGCCACCCAGGTGCCCCCATGACAAGTTATTTTTTTTTAAAGATTTTATTTATTTATTTGACAGAGAGAGAGATTACAAGTAGGCAGAGAGGCAGGCAAAGAGAGAGAGGAGGTAGCAGGCTCCCCGTTGAGCAGAGAGCCCAATGTGGGGCTCCATCCCTGGACCCTGAGATCATGACCTGAGCTGAAGGCAGCGGCTTAACCCACAAGCCACCCAGGAACCCGACAAGTTATTTTTGATAGATATATATATACACAATGTATTTTCCAGTTATAAGAAAAATGGTTCTGCTCTTTTTAACCTTTTTTAAAAATTACATAATTTTTTTAAATTTAAATTTTGTTTTTTAGTGTTTTACCTTTCTTTTCTTTTTTTTTTTAAAGATTTTATTTATTTATTTGACAGACAGAGATCACAAGTAGGCAGAGAGACAGGCAGAGCGAGAGAGAGAGAGAGAGAAGCAGGCTTCCTGCGGAGCAGAGAGCCCGATGCAGGGCTCAATTCCAGGACCCTGAGATCATGACCCGAGCCGAAGGCAGCAGCCCAAACCACTGAGCCACCCAGGCACCCCAATGTTTTACTTTTCAATATACTACTTAGAATATAAACCCTATTCCATTTTGTAAGAAGGTTACCATTTAAAAAATGTTAATTTTCTCATTGTGTCTTCCCCTCTCATTGCTTTATTTTGAATAAAACATTTCACAATAAACATAACTGATGCTTTCCTTTTGATGGTCCCTCTGTTGGTCATATTGTATATGAGCCATGACAATTAGTTTTACAACATTTATTCATGTTTGTTGATATGTTTTATCATAACTAATTTTCCCTCCCTTATCTAGATTCCCCAGCTTTCAGACAGGTGGACACTTAATAAACCATACCCAAGGGATGTATCAAGTACTTCTTAGACATCTCTCAGATCCTTGAGGTCTCATTTTGCCTAGGGATTTGCAATAGGTTCTGCCAGAGGCACCACTGTGACAACTGATGTCCATGGTCTATCTCCTGCTAAGCTCAAGAGGTCACTGGTTCCCAAGTTTATCTATACAATTAATGCACTCCATCAAGTTCTTTTTTTTTTTTAATATTAACAAACTTATTTTAAAGTTTATATGGAGAGGCAAAGACTCACAATAGTCATCATAGTGTTGAAGGAGAACAAAGCCTGAGGACTGACTTCAAAGTTTACCAGAACGATGGGGCGCCTGGTTGGCTCAGTGGGTTAAGCTTCTGCCTTTGGCTCAGGTCATGATCCCAGGGGCCTGGGGTCGAGTCCCGTATTGGGCTCTCTGCTCAGCAGGGAGCCTGCTTCTCCTCATTTCTCTCTCTGTCTGTCTCTCTGCCTATTTGTGATCTCTCTCTCTGTCAAATAAATAAATAGGCCTTTAAAAAAAGTATACCATAACGATAATTGGAAGCAAGATATCGTAATACCACAGAAAGACTAGATTAAAGGAACAGAATATATATTATCAATTATATTTTATAGTTAATATAAAAGCAAAAGCAATACAAGAGAGCAAAATACAATCTTTTAAACAAATGGTTCTGGAGTAATGGTGAAGCTAAATGTAAAAATATGGGGTTCTGATAGAGGTAAAGAAGACTACTATATGATCCAAAGGGGCACGTGCACCAAATGTTTATAGCAGCAATATCCACAATAGCCAAACTATGGAAAGAACCTAGATGCCCATCAACAAATGAATGGTATATATTTCAAATTCAAGTCAGAGATGAAAGAAACATCTGGACTCGGTCCTCAGGTACAGGCAGTATTCTGAACTGAGGCTAGAACCAGAGACCATTCTAATGAAAGGCCTCCACAGGTGGGCTCCGACTCAGTTTCCTGTATGTATATTCATTCATGAAATCGCTCTGCGGGTCAACATGCAGAACAAAACCATTTAATAAAAGTGACAATGAGGAGAGGAAAGGGAGGCCAGAAGGCTTGTGAATGTGGAGAGAAGAAGAGCCAGGGGAGGGGGGGGGCGGGGGGGGCCGGGAAAAACTGAGAATCCCTCCCTGTGCTCCTTGCTGCCAGGGAGGTCTGAGGGACTAGTTTCTACCTGGGATCCCAAGTCCAGTACAAAAGTGGCGGGGCCACAGCTCGGGATGAGGGAAGGGGGTCCTCGGCACACGCGCGTGGGGGTGCCAAACGAAGGGGGCTATTGTGCTCGCTGCGGGGGGCACCTCGCCTGGCTCCATCCCCAGCCCGACCCCGTGGGGACCCGGGTGCGGCGCGTGGTCCGGGGTGGTCCCGCTGCCCCGGGGGTCGCGGGAGGCTGGGTCCCGACACCCCCGCGAGCTCGCCGCCCGCGCTTTCTGCTCCAGGTGAGGGCGCAGCGCGGTGTCACTTTACCTCCTCGCAGAGGGTCGTCCTGAGAAGCCATGGGGCAGGGCGGGGCAGCGGGCCGGGCCGTGGGAGCAGGACAGCGCGGCCTCAGGAGCTGGGCTGGAGCGCGGGAGTGCGGGTGTCCTGCAGTGCGGACTGGGCTGCAGCAGAGCACAGCGGAGCTGCGCGCCCCTCCTCCGCCAGCTCCTCCACCTCCTCTCAGACTCTCCGCTGCGTCCTCCGCGAGCTCACTTCCGGATTCTGCAATTAGCAAAGCCCCTTCTGCGGACCGCCCACGCCCTCGCCCACCTCCCCCTCCGTCCTGAGGCGCGGGCCCGGGGCACGGGCACCGGGAAAGCCCGGGGGGCTTGCGAGGGTGGCCAGCGCCAGCGCTGAGCGGCCTCCTAGCCTGGCTCCCCGAGCGGGTGTCCACCTGCTGCCTGGCTGCAAAAAGATCATCAGCCCTAAACCCCGGCTGCACTCTCGGGTCACTTCGCTGGCTTCCTGATTGTGCCCAAAGCCGGGAACCAGCTTCCCCAGCACAGGCCTGGGCTGAGATGCTTGCCCGCGATCTGTTTAAGCAGTCTCCTCCTCTCCAGGCAGGGTCCGCCATTGCATGATGGCACCCACGAATCACTTAGACCTGGATGTTTTTTGGTTTTTTGTTTCTTTTTTGGTTATTGGTTATTACATGACCTCCATGGTAGGTGATCCACAAAGGGAGTGAAAAGAGGACGCCTGATGCATACGCATATGGCCATTCTAGAAAAAGAGCTTGGGGTTCTCTGGGAAGCGCGGCATTGGTCCTTGCACTATGGTTTTGCTGCATCAAATAGTTCCTTCTTCTTCAAATATAAATATATAAATATATTGATCAAGTCACTCGCATGTCTTAGGAGAATGTCATACCTTTAGTAGCAAACTTGAAATCTTGGACATTGGTTTTGATTTTTGTTTTGGTTTGATTTGGTTCGGTTTTTGTAATTTTAAAAATCCCTCCAGCCCTTGGCTGTGTCTGACCTGAGTGCTTTCTGCTGTTTCTGCAACAAAACTGTCAGGGCAGCGAAAACTCTCATTGTTAACAGTGGCGCCCCCTTCTGAACACTTTGTTAATAAAAAGCTTTTTTTTTTTTTTTTTGGCTATTGTAAATGTGAAACAACAATGAGGTATTTCAAAGAGGTGAACCACAGGTAAATTTCTCTAAGTGTGGGTGAGGGTTACTCAAAAAGAAACTTGACAAGGCTTTTAAAGATACCGACAATCATTATAACATAACGTGACTGATTGTTACCGTGCTCTTAACCTGGCAAACACTTGTTGGCTTCCAAGAAAGACGAACATAGTTGAGATGGTTCTAGCGGCCTTCTAGCACAGGGTCTCATGAGGCAGGGATTCTAGCCACTGGCTGTGCAAGGCATGAGGCCTGTTAGTGATTCTATTTTTTCTTCTGCAGAATGGGTCTTTCTGCATTCCAGGTCCTTTCTACCCCAATAAATAATGCGGCGATTCTCTCAGTGAGTTGTACTTTTGGTTTAAACAGCCAACTGTCTCTTAAAAAGGACTTTTGTTTAAAGTCCTTTAAAAAAAAAGTCCTTTCAAAAAAAACTTTTTTTTTAATTTTTATTTTTTAATCCCATATGTTTACTCTGATCCTGGAACTTTGTCATTTTGACCTTCTCTGCTGATTAAAATATTCTTCATCATCAGCACCTACTGCTCTCCTCTCCTGGTGGTCTCTCCGGAAGGGGTCTTCTCTAGCTCTTCTAGCAGAGGATGGGCACTTCCCCTCTACCCCTGTTGCCAGACCAACCTTACCTATCCTGCAGGGTCAGGTCGGCCTGGCCTTTTATCTGTTGTTCTCTTCTGAGTGGTTAGTTTTTCATAGATGCCGTGCTTTGCTTTTGTCAGGATTTACCCTGGACTATCAAAACCCTTATCTTGTGCCAGTGAATCCTAAGAAACAGACCTGATGAGAGAACCAGGAACTCGAACAGATCATATTTATCCTGAATGTTCCGTCCAAAATGAAGAATACATTTCTGAGGAGCCTCAAGATGTCTTAGAAGGGAAGTTTCACCAACTCTGTCACGTAGGGGCATCAATTCTGATTCTGTGTCAATTTTCCTACTTTCCCAGCTAGTAATTCTCTTCCTCAGAAAGCCCACTCTCAACCGTTTCCTCTCTCAAAGGCAGTTGCTCTTAGAGTCTGCACATGGCACTTGGGGCCTGCTGGTCGTTGGCTACTGCCCTCTGTACCTTGGGTCTAACAGCTTCGGGGCATCAAGATGAAATCGTCTCTTGTTCTAAGACTTCATATAGTTTGGGGCACATGGTAAGCAATAATCACTTTTTTAGTGGATCCAAGTGTTCGACCTTTCTTAATTATTCTAGTACCACAGTTTACTTGTTCTAAGATTTGTCCTCCCCCCCCCATTCTAATAACTCTTGCACTTGATGACATATCCTAGTTTAACTGACAGCATTTCTCTTTCTTAGTCGAACATAAACTATAGTGCATCTTACCCTTGATGAAAGCTAGGTTGCAATTAAATACTCTATTATGGTTACGATTCTGATATTTGAAATCCTCCGGTAGCTCCCTGTGCCCCCACAGTGTAGTACCTCACCTTCTCGGCATAGTATACAAACCAGCTCACCCCCAGTGTTAACCCCGGGGCTCAGCCTCCATCCCCAGGTGATGCTGCCAGATCAGCTGCCCGTTGTCCTGAACTTGCTGTAGATTCCCGAATGCACTGTGCTGCCCCCTGGCACTTTGAAAGTGACACACTCATCCCCATTCTTCGCTTTGCCCTTGTCTATCACCTCCCCTCAAAATCTGTTCCTAAGTGCCTTTTCCCAGCTCCAACCTACCCTTGGCAGTCTTTTATCTCCCTGTGGTAAAACCTGTCACACTGCACCATGGACATGCCCGTTGTCCCCCTGAGAAGAGAAAAGGGACAGTGAGGGCCCCCCAGCATTTGCAGCTCTAGTGCAGAGCCCCATGCCTGGCTTGCAGGAAATGCCAGATCATGAAGACAAACGGAGATCATCCTCTGGCTAAAACCAGCTCTTCTTTGCCTACCGCAGGATCTGGATCAATACTGAGCAGCCCGTTATTATTGCTGTTTTTCTAGGGATTTTTTACCCATATATTTCCCAGGTCTTGACTCTTTTTGTAGCACTTTAATTCAGGCTTCAACCACTTCCTAGTCAGATCAGGTGAAATCATTTTCCTTCCCATAGCCTCGGTGTATTTCACACCTAGCAAATCTTTTTTGAAAGATCTTATTTACCCATTTGACAGATCAAAAGTAGGTAGAGAGGCAGGCAGAGAGAGGGGTGGGGGAGCAGGCTCCCCGCTGAGCAGAGAGCCCGATGTGGGGCTCCATCCCAGGACCCTGAAATCATGACCTGAGCCGAAGGCAGAGGCCTAAACCACTGAGCCACCCAGGAGCCCCCATATCTCGTAATTTTTAATCAACGTGCAAAAAGTATTGTACATATTGATGAAGTTCAAACAAATTCTGTGAAACCGTAGATGGACTTAAAGATACTATTATGTATCAAATATTGTAAAAATTAAGCAAGGAAATAGCACACATAAAATAACCAAAGCATACAAACTTGGGTAGATACAATAGGTGTGATCATGTTCTACTTCATAAAGAGATGAGTTAATAGATAAATAGAAGTAACTAGACTTTTTAGACGTTAATAAAACTTTGCCTGTTATTTCTTAGCTATATAAAATAGATGGTTTTCTAACAAAAACGCTTATCTTAAAAATATTTAAAAATAAATTTCAGGCTACTCATAAGGTTCTATTTACTTTTCCACTGAAGGAAAAGCTGGTTGTTGTAGTTGTAGTTGTTTGTTTGTTTTAGTCTCCTCCTAGTTTTTATTATTATAATGTGGAAGGAGGAATGTTAAATTGAAAAGTGAATTATTTTATAGACAAAATTCATTACTTGATTCACTTCCTGGTACAGCAGATGGAACTCCTGAAAACATGCCCTTTTGCCTTACAGAAGAGTAACAGTTATGCTTACTTCTGAAACATGCTTGGTGGTGGCCCTAAATAGTGACACCATACTAAACATTTTGAATATTTGCAATTAATTTTTATAGTCATAGGGCTCCAAAAGGCGCTGCTAGTCTCTTAGTAGGTATTTCAATAAAGCTAAAAGTTGCCTGACTGTTTAAAAATATTAACAAGGCACAAAACATGGCAGAAGTATTGTCCTCAGATATTATTTTTTTCCATATGCTCCTGATTCCAGACATGACAAGTTATTTTTTAAAATTTTTTTATAAAAGATTTTATTTATTTCTTTGACAGAGATCACAAGTAGGCAGGGTCAGGCAGAGTGAGAGGGGGGAAGCAGGCTCCCCTGCTGAGCTGAGAGCCCGATGTGGGACTCCATCCAAGGATTCTGGGATCATGACCTGAGCCGAAGGCAGAGGCTTTAACCCACTGAGCCACCCAGGTGCCCCCATGACAAGTTATTTTTTTTTAAAGATTTTATTTATTTATTTGACAGAGAGAGAGATTACAAGTAGGCAGAGAGGCAGGCAAAGAGAGAGAGGAGGTAGCAGGCTCCCCGTTGAGCAGAGAGCCCAATGTGGGGCTCCATCCCTGGACCCTGAGATCATGACCTGAGCTGAAGGCAGCGGCTTAACCCACAAGCCACCCAGGAACCCGACAAGTTATTTTTGATAGATATATATATACACAATGTATTTTCCAGTTATAAGAAAAATGGTTCTGCTCTTTTTAACCTTTTTTAAAAATTACATAATTTTTTTAAATTTAAATTTTGTTTTTTAGTGTTTTACCTTTCTTTTCTTTTTTTTTTTAAAGATTTTATTTATTTATTTGACAGACAGAGATCACAAGTAGGCAGAGAGACAGGCAGAGCGAGAGAGAGAGAGAGAGAAGCAGGCTTCCTGCGGAGCAGAGAGCCCGATGCAGGGCTCAATTCCAGGACCCTGAGATCATGACCCGAGCCGAAGGCAGCAGCCCAAACCACTGAGCCACCCAGGCACCCCAATGTTTTACTTTTCAATATACTACTTAGAATATAAACCCTATTCCATTTTGTAAGAAGGTTACCATTTAAAAAATGTTAATTTTCTCATTGTGTCTTCCCCTCTCATTGCTTTATTTTGAATAAAACATTTCACAATAAACATAACTGATGCTTTCCTTTTGATGGTCCCTCTGTTGGTCATATTGTATATGAGCCATGACAATTAGTTTTACAACATTTATTCATGTTTGTTGATATGTTTTATCATAACTAATTTTCCCTCCCTTATCTAGATTCCCCAGCTTTCAGACAGGTGGACACTTAATAAACCATACCCAAGGGATGTATCAAGTACTTCTTAGACATCTCTCAGATCCTTGAGGTCTCATTTTGCCTAGGGATTTGCAATAGGTTCTGCCAGAGGCACCACTGTGACAACTGATGTCCATGGTCTATCTCCTGCTAAGCTCAAGAGGTCACTGGTTCCCAAGTTTATCTATACAATTAATGCACTCCATCAAGTTCTTTTTTTTTTTTAATATTAACAAACTTATTTTAAAGTTTATATGGAGAGGCAAAGACTCACAATAGTCATCATAGTGTTGAAGGAGAACAAAGCCTGAGGACTGACTTCAAAGTTTACCAGAACGATGGGGCGCCTGGTTGGCTCAGTGGGTTAAGCTTCTGCCTTTGGCTCAGGTCATGATCCCAGGGGCCTGGGGTCGAGTCCCGTATTGGGCTCTCTGCTCAGCAGGGAGCCTCCTTCTCCTCATTTCTCTCTCTGTCTGTCTCTCTGCCTATTTGTGATCTCTCTCTCTGTCAAATAAATAAATAAGCCTTTAAAAAAAGTATACCATAACGATAATTGGAAGCAAGATATCGTAATACCACAGAAAGACTAGATTAAAGGAACAGAATATATATTATCAATTATATTTTATAGTTAATATAAAAGCAAAAGCAATACAAGAGAGCAAAATACAATCTTTTAAACAAATGGTTCTGGAGTAATGGTGAAGCTAAATGTAAAAATATGGGGTTCTGATAGAGGTAAAGAAGACTACTATATGATCCAAAGGGGCACGTGCACCAAATGTTTATAGCAGCAATATCCACAATAGCCAAACTATGGAAAGAACCTAGATGCCCATCAACAAATGAATGGTATATATTTCAAATTCAAGTCAGAGATGAAAGAAACATCTGGACTCGGTCCTCAGGTACAGGCAGTATTCTGAACTGAGGCTAGAACCAGAGACCATTCTAATGAAAGGCCTCCACAGGTGGGCTCCGACTCAGTTTCCTGTATGTATATTCATTCATGAAATCGCTCTGCGGGTCAACATGCAGAACAAAACCATTTAATAAAAGTGACAATGAGGAGAGGAAAGGGAGGCCAGAAGGCTTGTGAATGTGGAGAGAAGAAGAGCCAGGGGAGGAGGGGGGCGGGGGGGGGCCGGGAAAAACTGAGAATCCCTCCCTGTGCTCCTTGCTGCCAGGGAGGTCTGAGGGACTAGTTTCTACCTGGGATCCCAAGTCCAGTACAAAAGTGGCGGGGCCACAGCTCGGGATGAGGGAAGGGGGTCCTCGGCACACGCGCGTGGGGGTGCCAAACGAAGGGGGCTATTGTGCTCGCTGCGGGGGGCACCTCGCCTGGCTCCATCCCCAGCCCGACCCCGTGGGGACCCGGGTGCGGCGCGTGGTCCGGGGTGGTCCCGCTGCCCCGGGGGTCGCGGGAGGCTGGGTCCCGACACCCCCGCGAGCTCGCCGCCCGCGCTTTCTGCTCCAGGTGAGGGCGCAGCGCGGTGTCACTTTACCTCCTCGCAGAGGGTCGTCCTGAGAAGCCATGGGGCAGGGCGGGGCAGCGGGCCGGGCCGTGGGAGCAGGACAGCGCGGCCTCAGGAGCTGGGCTGGAGCGCGGGAGTGCGGGTGTCCTGCAGTGCGGACTGGGCTGCAGCAGAGCACAGCGGAGCTGCGCGCCCCTCCTCCGCCAGCTCCTCCACCTCCTCTCAGACTCTCCGCTGCGTCCTCCGCGAGCTCACTTCCGGATTCTGCAATTAGCAAAGCCCCTTCTGCGGACCGCCCACGCCCTCGCCCACCTCCCCCTCCGTCCTGAGGCGCGGGCCCGGGGCACGGGCACCGGGAAAGCCCGGGGGGCTTGCGAGGGTGGCCAGCGCCAGCGCTGAGCGGCCTCCTAGCCTGGCTCCCCGAGCGGGTGTCCACCTGCTGCCTGGCTGCAAAAAGATCATCAGCCCTAAACCCCGGCTGCACTCTCGGGTCACTTCGCTGGCTTCCTGATTGTGCCCAAAGCCGGGAACCAGCTTCCCCAGCACAGGCCTGGGCTGAGATGCTTGCCCGCGATCTGTTTAAGCAGTCTCCTCCTCTCCAGGCAGGGTCCGCCATTGCATGATGGCACCCACGAATCACTTAGACCTGGATGTTTTTTGGTTTTTTGTTTCTTTTTTGGTTATTGGTTATTACATGACCTCCATGGTAGGTGATCCACAAAGGGAGTGAAAAGAGGACGCCTGATGCATACGCATATGGCCATTCTAGAAAAAGAGCTTGGGGTTCTCTGGGAAGCGCGGCATTGGTCCTTGCACTATGGTTTTGCTGCATCAAATAGTTCCTTCTTCTTCAAATATAAATATATAAATATATTGATCAAGTCACTCGCATGTCTTAGGAGAATGTCATACCTTTAGTAGCAAACTTGAAATCTTGGACATTGGTTTTGATTTTTGTTTTGGTTTGATTTGGTTCGGTTTTTGTAATTTTAAAAATCCCTCCAGCCCTTGGCTGTGTCTGACCTGAGTGCTTTCTGCTGTTTCTGCAACAAAACTGTCAGGGCAGCGAAAACTCTCATTGTTAACAGTGGCGCCCCCTTCTGAACACTTTGTTAATAAAAAGCTTTTTTTTTTTTTTTTTTTTTTTTGGCTATTGTAAATGTGAAACAACAATGAGGTATTTCAAAGAGGTGAACCACAGGTAAATTTCTCTAAGTGTGGGTGAGGGTTACTCAAAAAGAAACTTGACAAGGCTTTTAAAGATACCGACAATCATTATAACATAACGTGACTGATTGTTACCGTGCTCTTAACCTGGCAAACACTTGTTGGCTTCCAAGAAAGACGAACATAGTTGAGATGGTTCTAGCGGCCTTCTAGCACAGGGTCTCATGAGGCAGGGATTCTAGCCACTGGCTGTGCAAGGCATGAGGCCTGTTAGTGATTCTATTTTTTCTTCTGCAGAATGGGTCTTTCTGCATTCCAGGTCCTTTCTACCCCAATAAATAATGCGGCGATTCTCTCAGTGAGTTGTACTTTTGGTTTAAACAGCCAACTGTCTCTTAAAAAGGACTTTTGTTTAAAGTCCTTTAAAAAAAAAGTCCTTTCAAAAAAAACTTTTTTTTTAATTTTTATTTTTTAATCCCATATGTTTACTCTGATCCTGGAACTTTGTCATTTTGACCTTCTCTGCTGATTAAAATATTCTTCATCATCAGCACCTACTGCTCTCCTCTCCTGGTGGTCTCTCCGGAAGGGGTCTTCTCTAGCTCTTCTAGCAGAGGATGGGCACTTCCCCTCTACCCCTGTTGCCAGACCAACCTTACCTATCCTGCAGGGTCAGGTCGGCCTGGCCTTTTATCTGTTGTTCTCTTCTGAGTGGTTAGTTTTTCATAGATGCCGTGCTTTGCTTTTGTCAGGATTTACCCTGGACTATCAAAACCCTTATCTTGTGCCAGTGAATCCTAAGAAACAGACCTGATGAGAGAACCAGGAACTCGAACAGATCATATTTATCCTGAATGTTCCGTCCAAAATGAAGAATACATTTCTGAGGAGCCTCAAGATGTCTTAGAAGGGAAGTTTCACCAACTCTGTCACGTAGGGGCATCAATTCTGATTCTGTGTCAATTTTCCTACTTTCCCAGCTAGTAATTCTCTTCCTCAGAAAGCCCACTCTCAACCGTTTCCTCTCTCAAAGGCAGTTGCTCTTAGAGTCTGCACATGGCACTTGGGGCCTGCTGGTCGTTGGCTACTGCCCTCTGTACCTTGGGTCTAACAGCTTCGGGGCATCAAGATGAAATCGTCTCTTGTTCTAAGACTTCATATAGTTTGGGGCACATGGTAAGCAATAATCACTTTTTTAGTGGATCCAAGTGTTCGACCTTTCTTAATTATTCTAGTACCACAGTTTACTTGTTCTAAGATTTGTCCTCCCCCCCCCATTCTAATAACTCTTGCACTTGATGACATATCCTAGTTTAACTGACAGCATTTCTCTTTCTTAGTCGAACATAAACTATAGTGCATCTTACCCTTGATGAAAGCTAGGTTGCAATTAAATACTCTATTATGGTTACGATTCTGATATTTGAAATCCTCCGGTAGCTCCCTGTGCCCCCACAGTGTAGTACCTCACCTTCTCGGCATAGTATACAAACCAGCTCACCCCCAGTGTTAACCCCGGGGCTCAGCCTCCATCCCCAGGTGATGCTGCCAGATCAGCTGCCCGTTGTCCTGAACTTGCTGTAGATTCCCGAATGCACTGTGCTGCCCCCTGGCACTTTGAAAGTGACACACTCATCCCCATTCTTCGCTTTGCCCTTGTCTATCACCTCCCCTCAAAATCTGTTCCTAAGTGCCTTTTCCCAGCTCCAACCTACCCTTGGCAGTCTTTTATCTCCCTGTGGTAAAACCTGTCACACTGCACCATGGACATGCCCGTTGTCCCCCTGAGAAGAGAAAAGGGACAGTGAGGGCCCCCCAGCATTTGCAGCTCTAGTGCAGAGCCCCATGCCTGGCTTGCAGGAAATGCCAGATCATGAAGACAAACGGAGATCATCCTCTGGCTAAAACCAGCTCTTCTTTGCCTACCGCAGGATCTGGATCAATACTGAGCAGCCCGTTATTATTGCTGTTTTTCTAGGGATTTTTTACCCATATATTTCCCAGGTCTTGACTCTTTTTGTAGCACTTTAATTCAGGCTTCAACCACTTCCTAGTCAGATCAGGTGAAATCATTTTCCTTCCCATAGCCTCGGTGTATTTCACACCTAGCAAATCTTTTTTGAAAGATCTTATTTACCCATTTGACAGATCAAAAGTAGGTAGAGAGGCAGGCAGAGAGAGGGGTGGGGGAGCAGGCTCCCCGCTGAGCAGAGAGCCCGATGTGGGGCTCCATCCCAGGACCCTGAAATCATGACCTGAGCCGAAGGCAGAGGCCTAAACCACTGAGCCACCCAGGAGCCCCCATATCTCGTAATTTTTAATCAACGTGCAAAAAGTATTGTACATATTGATGAAGTTCAAACAAATTCTGTGAAACCGTAGATGGACTTAAAGATACTATTATGTATCAAATATTGTAAAAATTAAGCAAGGAAATAGCACACATAAAATAACCAAAGCATACAAACTTGGGTAGATACAATAGGTGTGATCATGTTCTACTTCATAAAGAGATGAGTTAATAGATAAATAGAAGTAACTAGACTTTTTAGACGTTAATAAAACTTTGCCTGTTATTTCTTAGCTATATAAAATAGATGGTTTTCTAACAAAAACGCTTATCTTAAAAATATTTAAAAATAAATTTCAGGCTACTCATAAGGTTCTATTTACTTTTCCACTGAAGGAAAAGCTGGTTGTTGTAGTTGTAGTTGTTTGTTTGTTTTAGTCTCCTCCTAGTTTTTATTATTATAATGTGGAAGGAGGAATGTTAAATTGAAAAGTGAATTATTTTATAGACAAAATTCATTACTTGATTCACTTCCTGGTACAGCAGATGGAACTCCTGAAAACATGCCCTTTTGCCTTACAGAAGAGTAACAGTTATGCTTACTTCTGAAACATGCTTGGTGGTGGCCCTAAATAGTGACACCATACTAAACATTTTGAATATTTGCAATTAATTTTTATAGTCATAGGGCTCCAAAAGGCGCTGCTAGTCTCTTAGTAGGTATTTCAATAAAGCTAAAAGTTGCCTGACTGTTTAAAAATATTAACAAGGCACAAAACATGGCAGAAGTATTGTCCTCAGATATTATTTTTTTCCATATGCTCCTGATTCCAGACATGACAAGTTATTTTTTTAAATTTTTTTATAAAAGATTTTATTTATTTCTTTGACAGAGATCACAAGTAGGCAGGGTCAGGCAGAGTGAGAGGGGGGAAGCAGGCTCCCCTGCTGAGCTGAGAGCCCGATGTGGGACTCCATCCAAGGATTCTGGGATCATGACCTGAGCCGAAGGCAGAGGCTTTAACCCACTGAGCCACCCAGGTGCCCCCATGACAAGTTATTTTTTTTTAAAGATTTTATTTATTTATTTGACAGAGAGAGAGATTACAAGTAGGCAGAGAGGCAGGCAAAGAGAGAGAGGAGGTAGCAGGCTCCCCGTTGAGCAGAGAGCCCAATGTGGGGCTCCATCCCTGGACCCTGAGATCATGACCTGAGCTGAAGGCAGCGGCTTAACCCACAAGCCACCCAGGAACCCGACAAGTTATTTTTGATAGATATATATATACACAATGTATTTTCCAGTTATAAGAAAAATGGTTCTGCTCTTTTTAACCTTTTTTAAAAATTACATAATTTTTTTAAATTTAAATTTTGTTTTTTAGTGTTTTACCTTTCTTTTCTTTTTTTTTTTAAAGATTTTATTTATTTATTTGACAGACAGAGATCACAAGTAGGCAGAGAGACAGGCAGAGCGAGAGAGAGAGAGAGAGAGAAGCAGGCTTCCTGCGGAGCAGAGAGCCCGATGCAGGGCTCAATTCCAGGACCCTGAGATCATGACCCGAGCCGAAGGCAGCAGCCCAAACCACTGAGCCACCCAGGCACCCCAATGTTTTACTTTTCAATATACTACTTAGAATATAAACCCTATTCCATTTTGTAAGAAGGTTACCATTTAAAAAATGTTAATTTTCTCATTGTGTCTTCCCCTCTCATTGCTTTATTTTGAATAAAACATTTCACAATAAACATAACTGATGCTTTCCTTTTGATGGTCCCTCTGTTGGTCATATTGTATATGAGCCATGACAATTAGTTTTACAACATTTATTCATGTTTGTTGATATGTTTTATCATAACTAATTTTCCCTCCCTTATCTAGATTCCCCAGCTTTCAGACAGGTGGACACTTAATAAACCATACCCAAGGGATGTATCAAGTACTTCTTAGACATCTCTCAGATCCTTGAGGTCTCATTTTGCCTAGGGATTTGCAATAGGTTCTGCCAGAGGCACCACTGTGACAACTGATGTCCATGGTCTATCTCCTGCTAAGCTCAAGAGGTCACTGGTTTCCAAGTTTATCTATACAATTAATGCACTCCATCAAGTTCTTTTTTTTTTTAATATTAACAAACTTATTTTAAAGTTTATATGGAGAGGCAAAGACTCACAATAGTCAACATAGTGTTGAAGGAGAACAAAGCCTGAGGACTGACTTCAAAGTTTACCAGAACCATGGGGCGCCTGGTTGGCTCAGTGGGTTAAGCTTCTGCCTTTGGCTCAGGTCATGATCCCAGGGGCCTGGGGTCGAGTCCCGTATTGGGCTCTCTGCTCAGCAGGGAGCCTGCTTCTCCTCATTTCTCTCTCTGTCTGTCTCTCTGCCTATTTGTGATCTCTCTCTCTGTCAAATAAATAAATAGGCCTTTAAAAAAAGTATACCATAACGATAATTGGAAGCAAGATATCGTAATACCACAGAAAGACTAGATTAAAGGAACAGAATATATATTATCAATTATATTTTATAGTTAATATAAAAGCAAAAGCAATACAAGAGAGCAAAATACAATCTTTTAAACAAATGGTTCTGGAGTAATGGTGAAGCTAAATGTAAAAATATGGGGTTCTGATAGAGGTAAAGAAGACTACTATATGATCCAAAGGGGCACGTGCACCAAATGTTTATAGCAGCAATATCCACAATAGCCAAACTATGGAAAGAACCTAGATGCCCATCAACAAATGAATGGTATATATTTCAAATTCAAGTCAGAGATGAAAGAAACATCTGGACTCGGTCCTCAGGTACAGGCAGTATTCTGAACTGAGGCTAGAACCAGAGACCATTCTAATGAAAGGCCTCCACAGGTGGGCTCCGACTCAGTTTCCTGTATGTATATTCATTCATGAAATCGCTCTGCGGGTCAACATGCAGAACAAAACCATTTAATAAAAGTGACAATGAGGAGAGGAAAGGGAGGCCAGAAGGCTTGTGAATGTGGAGAGAAGAAGAGCCAGGGGAGGGGGGGGGCGGGGGGGGCCGGGAAAAACTGAGAATCCCTCCCTGTGCTCCTTGCTGCCAGGGAGGTCTGAGGGACTAGTTTCTACCTGGGATCCCAAGTCCAGTACAAAAGTGGCGGGGCCACAGCTCGGGATGAGGGAAGGGGGTCCTCGGCACACGCGCGTGGGGGTGCCAAACGAAGGGGGCTATTGTGCTCGCTGCGGGGGGCACCTCGCCTGGCTCCATCCCCAGCCCGACCCCGTGGGGACCCGGGTGCGGCGCGTGGTCCGGGGTGGTCCCGCTGCCCCGGGGGTCGCGGGAGGCTGGGTCCCGACACCCCCGCGAGCTCGCCGCCCGCGCTTTCTGCTCCAGGTGAGGGCGCAGCGCGGTGTCACTTTACCTCCTCGCAGAGGGTCGTCCTGAGAAGCCATGGGGCAGGGCGGGGCAGCGGGCCGGGCCGTGGGAGCAGGACAGCGCGGCCTCAGGAGCTGGGCTGGAGCGCGGGAGTGCGGGTGTCCTGCAGTGCGGACTGGGCTGCAGCAGAGCACAGCGGAGCTGCGCGCCCCTCCTCCGCCAGCTCCTCCACCTCCTCTCAGACTCTCCGCTGCGTCCTCCGCGAGCTCACTTCCGGATTCTGCAATTAGCAAAGCCCCTTCTGCGGACCGCCCACGCCCTCGCCCACCTCCCCCTCCGTCCTGAGGCGCGGGCCCGGGGCACGGGCACCGGGAAAGCCCGGGGGGCTTGCGAGGGTGGCCAGCGCCAGCGCTGAGCGGCCTCCTAGCCTGGCTCCCCGAGCGGGTGTCCACCTGCTGCCTGGCTGCAAAAAGATCATCAGCCCTAAACCCCGGCTGCACTCTCGGGTCACTTCGCTGGCTTCCTGATTGTGCCCAAAGCCGGGAACCAGCTTCCCCAGCACAGGCCTGGGCTGAGATGCTTGCCCGCGATCTGTTTAAGCAGTCTCCTCCTCTCCAGGCAGGGTCCGCCATTGCATGATGGCACCCACGAATCACTTAGACCTGGATGTTTTTTGGTTTTTTGTTTCTTTTTTGGTTATTGGTTATTACATGACCTCCATGGTAGGTGATCCACAAAGGGAGTGAAAAGAGGACGCCTGATGCATACGCATATGGCCATTCTAGAAAAAGAGCTTGGGGTTCTCTGGGAAGCGCGGCATTGGTCCTTGCACTATGGTTTTGCTGCATCAAATAGTTCCTTCTTCTTCAAATATAAATATATAAATATATTGATCAAGTCACTCGCATGTCTTAGGAGAATGTCATACCTTTAGTAGCAAACTTGAAATCTTGGACATTGGTTTTGATTTTTGTTTTGGTTTGATTTGGTTCGGTTTTTGTAATTTTAAAAATCCCTCCAGCCCTTGGCTGTGTCTGACCTGAGTGCTTTCTGCTGTTTCTGCAACAAAACTGTCAGGGCAGCGAAAACTCTCATTGTTAACAGTGGCGCCCCCTTCTGAACACTTTGTTAATAAAAAGCTTTTTTTTTTTTTTTTTGGCTATTGTAAATGTGAAACAACAATGAGGTATTTCAAAGAGGTGAACCACAGGTAAATTTCTCTAAGTGTGGGTGAGGGTTACTCAAAAAGAAACTTGACAAGGCTTTTAAAGATACCGACAATCATTATAACATAACGTGACTGATTGTTACCGTGCTCTTAACCTGGCAAACACTTGTTGGCTTCCAAGAAAGACGAACATAGTTGAGATGGTTCGAGCGGCCTTCTAGCACAGGGTCTCATGAGGCAGGGATTCTAGCCACTGGCTGTGCAAGGCATGAGGCCTGTTAGTGATTCTATTTTTTCTTCTGCAGAATGGGTCTTTCTGCATTCCAGGTCCTTTCTACCCCAATAAATAATGCGGCGATTCTCTCAGTGAGTTGTACTTTTGGTTTAAACAGCCAACTGTCTCTTAAAAAGGACTTTTGTTTAAAGTCCTTTAAAAAAAAAGTCCTTTCAAAAAAAACTTTTTTTTTAATTTTTATTTTTTAATCCCATATGTTTACTCTGATCCTGGAACTTTGTCATTTTGACCTTCTCTGCTGATTAAAATATTCTTCATCATCAGCACCTACTGCTCTCCTCTCCTGGTGGTCTCTCCGGAAGGGGTCTTCTCTAGCTCTTCTAGCAGAGGATGGGCACTTCCCCTCTACCCCTGTTGCCAGACCAACCTTACCTATCCTGCAGGGTCAGGTCGGCCTGGCCTTTTATCTGTTGTTCTCTTCTGAGTGGTTAGTTTTTCATAGATGCCGTGCTTTGCTTTTGTCAGGATTTACCCTGGACTATCAAAACCCTTATCTTGTGCCAGTGAATCCTAAGAAACAGACCTGATGAGAGAACCAGGAACTCGAACAGATCATATTTATCCTGAATGTTCCGTCCAAAATGAAGAATACATTTCTGAGGAGCCTCAAGATGTCTTAGAAGGGAAGTTTCACCAACTCTGTCACGTAGGGGCATCAATTCTGATTCTGTGTCAATTTTCCTACTTTCCCAGCTAGTAATTCTCTTCCTCAGAAAGCCCACTCTCAACCGTTTCCTCTCTCAAAGGCAGTTGCTCTTAGAGTCTGCACATGGCACTTGGGGCCTGCTGGTCGTTGGCTACTGCCCTCTGTACCTTGGGTCTAACAGCTTCGGGGCATCAAGATGAAATCGTCTCTTGTTCTAAGACTTCATATAGTTTGGGGCACATGGTAAGCAATAATCACTTTTTTAGTGGATCCAAGTGTTCGACCTTTCTTAATTATTCTAGTACCACAGTTTACTTGTTCTAAGATTTGTCCTCCCCCCCCCCATTCTAATAACTCTTGCACTTGATGACATATCCTAGTTTAACTGACAGCATTTCTCTTTCTTAGTCGAACATAAACTATAGTGCATCTTACCCTTGATGAAAGCTAGGTTGCAATTAAATACTCTATTATGGTTACGATTCTGATATTTGAAATCCTCCGGTAGCTCCCTGTGCCCCCACAGTGTAGTACCTCACCTTCTCGGCATAGTATACAAACCAGCTCACCCCCAGTGTTAACCCCGGGGCTCAGCCTCCATCCCCAGGTGATGCTGCCAGATCAGCTGCCCGTTGTCCTGAACTTGCTGTAGATTCCCGAATGCACTGTGCTGCCCCCTGGCACTTTGAAAGTGACACACTCATCCCCATTCTTCGCTTTGCCCTTGTCTATCACCTCCCCTCAAAATCTGTTCCTAAGTGCCTTTTCCCAGCTCCAACCTACCCTTGGCAGTCTTTTATCTCCCTGTGGTAAAACCTGTCACACTGCACCATGGACATGCCCGTTGTCCCCCTGAGAAGAGAAAAGGGACAGTGAGGGCCCCCCAGCATTTGCAGCTCTAGTGCAGAGCCCCATGCCTGGCTTGCAGGAAATGCCAGATCATGAAGACAAACGGAGATCATCCTCTGGCTAAAACCAGCTCTTCTTTGCCTACCGCAGGATCTGGATCAATACTGAGCAGCCCGTTATTATTGCTGTTTTTCTAGGGATTTTTTACCCATATATTTCCCAGGTCTTGACTCTTTTTGTAGCACTTTAATTCAGGCTTCAACCACTTCCTAGTCAGATCAGGTGAAATCATTTTCCTTCCCATAGCCTCGGTGTATTTCACACCTAGCAAATCTTTTTTGAAAGATCTTATTTACCCATTTGACAGATCAAAAGTAGGTAGAGAGGCAGGCAGAGAGAGGGGTGGGGGAGCAGGCTCCCCGCTGAGCAGAGAGCCCGATGTGGGGCTCCATCCCAGGACCCTGAAATCATGACCTGAGCCGAAGGCAGAGGCCTAAACCACTGAGCCACCCAGGAGCCCCCATATCTCGTAATTTTTAATCAACGTGCAAAAAGTATTGTACATATTGATGAAGTTCAAACAAATTCTGTGAAACCGTAGATGGACTTAAAGATACTATTATGTATCAAATATTGTAAAAATTAAGCAAGGAAATAGCACACATAAAATAACCAAAGCATACAAACTTGGGTAGATACAATAGGTGTGATCATGTTCTACTTCATAAAGAGATGAGTTAATAGATAAATAGAAGTAACTAGACTTTTTAGACGTTAATAAAACTTTGCCTGTTATTTCTTAGCTATATAAAATAGATGGTTTTCTAACAAAAACGCTTATCTTAAAAATATTTAAAAATAAATTTCAGGCTACTCATAAGGTTCTATTTACTTTTCCACTGAAGGAAAAGCTGGTTGTTGTAGTTGTAGTTGTTTGTTTGTTTTAGTCTCCTCCTAGTTTTTATTATTATAATGTGGAAGGAGGAATGTTAAATTGAAAAGTGAATTATTTTATAGACAAAATTCATTACTTGATTCACTTCCTGGTACAGCAGATGGAACTCCTGAAAACATGCCCTTTTGCCTTACAGAAGAGTAACAGTTATGCTTACTTCTGAAACATGCTTGGTGGTGGCCCTAAATAGTGACACCATACTAAACATTTTGAATATTTGCAATTAATTTTTATAGTCATAGGGCTCCAAAAGGCGCTGCTAGTCTCTTAGTAGGTATTTCAATAAAGCTAAAAGTTGCCTGACTGTTTAAAAATATTAACAAGGCACAAAACATGGCAGAAGTATTGTCCTCAGATATTATTTTTTTCCATATGCTCCTGATTCCAGACATGACAAGTTATTTTTTTAAATTTTTTTATAAAAGATTTTATTTATTTCTTTGACAGAGATCACAAGTAGGCAGGGTCAGGCAGAGTGAGAGGGGGGAAGCAGGCTCCCCTGCTGAGCTGAGAGCCCGATGTGGGACTCCATCCAAGGATTCTGGGATCATGACCTGAGCCGAAGGCAGAGGCTTTAACCCACTGAGCCACCCAGGTGCCCCCATGACAAGTTATTTTTTTTTAAAGATTTTATTTATTTATTTGACAGAGAGAGAGATTACAAGTAGGCAGAGAGGCAGGCAAAGAGAGAGAGGAGGTAGCAGGCTCCCCGTTGAGCAGAGAGCCCAATGTGGGGCTCCATCCCTGGACCCTGAGATCATGACCTGAGCTGAAGGCAGCGGCTTAACCCACAAGCCACCCAGGAACCCGACAAGTTATTTTTGATAGATATATATATACACAATGTATTTTCCAGTTATAAGAAAAATGGTTCTGCTCTTTTTAACCTTTTTTAAAAATTACATAATTTTTTTAAATTTAAATTTTGTTTTTTAATGTTTTACCTTTCCTTTCTTTTTTTTTTAAAAGATTTTATTTATTTATTTGACAGACAGAGATCACAAGTAGGCAGAGAGACAGGCAGAGCGAGAGAGAGAGAGAGAGAGAGAGAAGCAGGCTTCCTGCGGAGCAGAGAGCCCGATGCAGGGCTCAATTCCAGGACCCTGAGATCATGACCCGAGCCGAAGGCAGCAGCCCAAACCACTGAGCCACCCAGGCACCCCAATGTTTTACTTTTCAATATACTACTTAGAATATAAACCCTATTCCATTTTGTAAGAAGGTTACCATTTAAAAAATGTTAATTTTCTCATTGTGTCTTCCCCTCTCATTGCTTTATTTTGAATAAAACATTTCACAATAAACATAACTGATGCTTTCCTTTTGATGGTCCCTCTGTTGGTCATATTGTATATGAGCCATGACAATTAGTTTTACAACATTTATTCATGTTTGTTGATATGTTTTATCATAACTAATTTTCCCTCCCTTATCTAGATTCCCCAGCTTTCAGACAGGTGGACACTTAATAAACCATACCCAAGGGATGTATCAAGTACTTCTTAGACATCTCTCAGATCCTTGAGGTCTCATTTTGCCTAGGGATTTGCAATAGGTTCTGCCAGAGGCACCACTGTGACAACTGATGTCCATGGTCTATCTCCTGCTAAGCTCAAGAGGTCACTGGTTTCCAAGTTTATCTATACAATTAATGCACTCCATCAAGTTCTTTTTTTTTTTTTTAATATTAACAAACTTATTTTAAAGTTTATATGGAGAGGCAAAGACTCACAATAGTCAACATAGTGTTGAAGGAGAACAAAGCCTGAGGACTGACTTCAAAGTTTACCAGAACGATGGGGCGCCTGGTTGGCTCAGTGGGTTAAGCTTCTGCCTTTGGCTCAGGTCATGATCCCAGGGGCCTGGGGTCGAGTCCCGTATTGGGCTCTCTGCTCAGCAGGGAGCCTGCTTCTCCTCATTTCTCTCTCTGTCTGTCTCTCTGCCTATTTGTGATCTCTCTCTCTGTCAAATAAATAAATAGGCCTTTAAAAAAAGTATACCATAACGATAATTGGAAGCAAGATATCTTAATACCACAGAAAGACTAGATTAAAGGAACAGAATATATATTATCAATTATATTTTATAGTTAATATAAAAGCAAAAGCAATACAAGAGAGCAAAATACAATCTTTTAAACAAATGGTTCTGGAGTAATGGTGAAGCTAAATGTAAAAATATGGGGTTCTGATAGAGGTAAAGAAGACTACTATATGATCCAAAGGGGCACGTGCACCAAATGTTTATAGCAGCAATATCCACAATAGCCAAACTATGGAAAGAACCTAGATGCCCATCAACAAATGAATGGTATATATTTCAAATTCAAGTCAGAGATGAAAGAAACATCTGGACTCGGTCCTCAGGTACAGGCAGTATTCTGAACTGAGGCTAGAACCAGAGACCATTCTAATGAAAGGCCTCCACAGGTGGGCTCCGACTCAGTTTCCTGTATGTATATTCATTCATGAAATCGCTCTGCGGGTCAACATGCAGAACAAAACCATTTAATAAAAGTGACAATGAGGAGAGGAAAGGGAGGCCAGAAGGCTTGTGAATGTGGAGAGAAGAAGAGCCAGGGGAGGAGGGGGGCGGGGGGGGGCCGGGAAAAACTGAGAATCCCTCCCTGTGCTCCTTGCTGCCAGGGAGGTCTGAGGGACTAGTTTCTACCTGGGATCCCAAGTCCAGTACAAAAGTGGCGGGGCCACAGCTCGGGATGAGGGAAGGGGGTCCTCGGCACACGCGCGTGGGGGTGCCAAACGAAGGGGGCTATTGTGCTCGCTGCGGGGGGCACCTCGCCTGGCTCCATCCCCAGCCCGACCCCGTGGGGACCCGGGTGCGGCGCGTGGTCCGGGGTGGTCCCGCTGCCCCGGGGGTCGCGGGAGGCTGGGTCCCGACACCCCCGCGAGCTCGCCGCCCGCGCTTTCTGCTCCAGGTGAGGGCGCAGCGCGGTGTCACTTTACCTCCTCGCAGAGGGTCGTCCTGAGAAGCCATGGGGCAGGGCGGGGCAGCGGGCCGGGCCGTGGGAGCAGGACAGCGCGGCCTCAGGAGCTGGGCTGGAGCGCGGGAGTGCGGGTGTCCTGCAGTGCGGACTGGGCTGCAGCAGAGCACAGCGGAGCTGCGCGCCCCTCCTCCGCCAGCTCCTCCACCTCCTCTCAGACTCTCCGCTGCGTCCTCCGCGAGCTCACTTCCGGATTCTGCAATTAGCAAAGCCCCTTCTGCGGACCGCCCACGCCCTCGCCCACCTCCCCCTCCGTCCTGAGGCGCGGGCCCGGGGCACGGGCACCGGGAAAGCCCGGGGGGCTTGCGAGGGTGGCCAGCGCCAGCGCTGAGCGGCCTCCTAGCCTGGCTCCCCGAGCGGGTGTCCACCTGCTGCCTGGCTGCAAAAAGATCATCAGCCCTAAACCCCGGCTGCACTCTCGGGTCACTTCGCTGGCTTCCTGATTGTGCCCAAAGCCGGGAACCAGCTTCCCCAGCACAGGCCTGGGCTGAGATGCTTGCCCGCGATCTGTTTAAGCAGTCTCCTCCTCTCCAGGCAGGGTCCGCCATTGCATGATGGCACCCACGAATCACTTAGACCTGGATGTTTTTTGGTTTTTTGTTTCTTTTTTGGTTATTGGTTATTACATGACCTCCATGGTAGGTGATCCACAAAGGGAGTGAAAAGAGGACGCCTGATGCATACGCATATGGCCATTCTAGAAAAAGAGCTTGGGGTTCTCTGGGAAGCGCGGCATTGGTCCTTGCACTATGGTTTTGCTGCATCAAATAGTTCCTTCTTCTTCAAATATAAATATATAAATATATTGATCAAGTCACTCGCATGTCTTAGGAGAATGTCATACCTTTAGTAGCAAACTTGAAATCTTGGACATTGGTTTTGATTTTTGTTTTGGTTTGATTTGGTTCGGTTTTTGTAATTTTAAAAATCCCTCCAGCCCTTGGCTGTGTCTGACCTGAGTGCTTTCTGCTGTTTCTGCAACAAAACTGTCAGGGCAGCGAAAACTCTCATTGTTAACAGTGGCGCCCCCTTCTGAACACTTTGTTAATAAAAAGCTTTTTTTTTTTTTTTTTGGCTATTGTAAATGTGAAACAACAATGAGGTATTTCAAAGAGGTGAACCACAGGTAAATTTCTCTAAGTGTGGGTGAGGGTTACTCAAAAAGAAACTTGACAAGGCTTTTAAAGATACCGACAATCATTATAACATAACGTGACTGATTGTTACCGTGCTCTTAACCTGGCAAACACTTGTTGGCTTCCAAGAAAGACGAACATAGTTGAGATGGTTCTAGCGGCCTTCTAGCACAGGGTCTCATGAGGCAGGGATTCTAGCCACTGGCTGTGCAAGGCATGAGGCCTGTTAGTGATTCTATTTTTTCTTCTGCAGAATGGGTCTTTCTGCATTCCAGGTCCTTTCTACCCCAATAAATAATGCGGCGATTCTCTCAGTGAGTTGTACTTTTGGTTTAAACAGCCAACTGTCTCTTAAAAAGGACTTTTGTTTAAAGTCCTTTAAAAAAAAAGTCCTTTCAAAAAAAACTTTTTTTTTAATTTTTATTTTTTAATCCCATATGTTTACTCTGATCCTGGAACTTTGTCATTTTGACCTTCTCTGCTGATTAAAATATTCTTCATCATCAGCACCTACTGCTCTCCTCTCCTGGTGGTCTCTCCGGAAGGGGTCTTCTCTAGCTCTTCTAGCAGAGGATGGGCACTTCCCCTCTACCCCTGTTGCCAGACCAACCTTACCTATCCTGCAGGGTCAGGTCGGCCTGGCCTTTTATCTGTTGTTCTCTTCTGAGTGGTTAGTTTTTCATAGATGCCGTGCTTTGCTTTTGTCAGGATTTACCCTGGACTATCAAAACCCTTATCTTGTGCCAGTGAATCCTAAGAAACAGACCTGATGAGAGAACCAGGAACTCGAACAGATCATATTTATCCTGAATGTTCCGTCCAAAATGAAGAATACATTTCTGAGGAGCCTCAAGATGTCTTAGAAGGGAAGTTTCACCAACTCTGTCACGTAGGGGCATCAATTCTGATTCTGTGTCAATTTTCCTACTTTCCCAGCTAGTAATTCTCTTCCTCAGAAAGCCCACTCTCAACCGTTTCCTCTCTCAAAGGCAGTTGCTCTTAGAGTCTGCACATGGCACTTGGGGCCTGCTGGTCGTTGGCTACTGCCCTCTGTACCTTGGGTCTAACAGCTTCGGGGCATCAAGATGAAATCGTCTCTTGTTCTAAGACTTCATATAGTTTGGGGCACATGGTAAGCAATAATCACTTTTTTAGTGGATCCAAGTGTTCGACCTTTCTTAATTATTCTAGTACCACAGTTTACTTGTTCTAAGATTTGTCCTCCCTCCCCCATTCTAATAACTCTTGCACTTGATGACATATCCTAGTTTAACTGACAGCATTTCTCTTTCTTAGTCGAACATAAACTATAGTGCATCTTACCCTTGATGAAAGCTAGGTTGCAATTAAATACTCTATTATGGTTACGATTCTGATATTTGAAATCCTCCGGTAGCTCCCTGTGCCCCCACAGTGTAGTACCTCACCTTCTCGGCATAGTATACAAACCAGCTCACCCCCAGTGTTAACCCCGGGGCTCAGCCTCCATCCCCAGGTGATGCTGCCAGATCAGCTGCCCGTTGTCCTGAACTTGCTGTAGATTCCCGAATGCACTGTGCTGCCCCCTGGCACTTTGAAAGTGACACACTCATCCCCATTCTTCGCTTTGCCCTTGTCTATCACCTCCCCTCAAAATCTGTTCCTAAGTGCCTTTTCCCAGCTCCAACCTACCCTTGGCAGTCTTTTATCTCCCTGTGGTAAAACCTGTCACACTGCACCATGGACATGCCTGTTGTCCCCCTGAGAAGAGAAAAGGGACAGTGAGGGCCCCCCAGCATTTGCAGCTCTAGTGCAGAGCCCCATGCCTGGCTTGCAGGAAATGCCAGATCATGAAGACAAACGGAGATCATCCTCTGGCTAAAACCAGCTCTTCTTTGCCTACCGCAGGATCTGGATCAATACTGAGCAGCCCGTTATTATTGCTGTTTTTCTAGGGATTTTTTACCCATATATTTCCCAGGTCTTGACTCTTTTTGTAGCACTTTAATTCAGGCTTCAACCACTTCCTAGTCAGATCAGGTGAAATCATTTTCCTTCCCATAGCCTCGGTGTATTTCACACCTAGCAAATCTTTTTTGAAAGATCTTATTTACCCATTTGACAGATCAAAAGTAGGTAGAGAGGCAGGCAGAGAGAGGGGTGGGGGAGCAGGCTCCCCGCTGAGCAGAGAGCCCGATGTGGGGCTCCATCCCAGGACCCTGAAATCATGACCTGAGCCGAAGGCAGAGGCCTAAACCACTGAGCCACCCAGGAGCCCCCATATCTCGTAATTTTTAATCAACGTGCAAAAAGTATTGTACATATTGATGAAGTTCAAACAAATTCTGTGAAACCGTAGATGGACTTAAAGATACTATTATGTATCAAATATTGTAAAAATTAAGCAAGGAAATAGCACACATAAAATAACCAAAGCATACAAACTTGGGTAGATACAATAGGTGTGATCATGTTCTACTTCATAAAGAGATGAGTTAATAGATAAATAGAAGTAACTAGACTTTTTAGACGTTAATAAAACTTTGCCTGTTATTTCTTAGCTATATAAAATAGATGGTTTTCTAACAAAAACGCTTATCTTAAAAATATTTAAAAATAAATTTCAGGCTACTCATAAGGTTCTATTTACTTTTCCACTGAAGGAAAAGCTGGTTGTTGTAGTTGTAGTTGTTTGTTTGTTTTAGTCTCCTCCTAGTTTTTATTATTATAATGTGGAAGGAGGAATGTTAAATTGAAAAGTGAATTATTTTATAGACAAAATTCATTACTTGATTCACTTCCTGGTACAGCAGATGGAACTCCTGAAAACATGCCCTTTTGCCTTACAGAAGAGTAACAGTTATGCTTACTTCTGAAACATGCTTGGTGGTGGCCCTAAATAGTGACACCATACTAAACATTTTGAATATTTGCAATTAATTTTTATAGTCATAGGGCTCCAAAAGGCGCTGCTAGTCTCTTAGTAGGTATTTCAATAAAGCTAAAAGTTGCCTGACTGTTTAAAAATATTAACAAGGCACAAAACATGGCAGAAGTATTGTCCTCAGATATTATTTTTTTCCATATGCTCCTGATTCCAGACATGACAAGTTTATTTTTTAAAATTTTTTTATAAAAGATTTTATTTATTTCTTTGACAGAGATCACAAGTAGGCAGGGTCAGGCAGAGTGAGAGGGGGGAAGCAGGCTCCCCTGCTGAGCTGAGAGCCCGATGTGGGACTCCATCCAAGGATTCTGGGATCATGACCTGAGCCGAAGGCAGAGGCTTTAACCCACTGAGCCACCCAGGTGCCCCCATGACAAGTTATTTTTTTTTAAAGATTTTATTTATTTATTTGACAGAGAGAGAGATTACAAGTAGGCAGAGAGGCAGGCAAAGAGAGAGAGGAGGTAGCAGGCTCCCCGTTGAGCAGAGAGCCCAATGTGGGGCTCCATCCCTGGACCCTGAGATCATGACCTGAGCTGAAGGCAGCGGCTTAACCCACAAGCCACCCAGGAACCCGACAAGTTATTTTTGATAGATATATATATACACAATGTATTTTCCAGTTATAAGAAAAATGGTTCTGCTCTTTTTAACCTTTTTTAAAAATTACATAATTTTTTTAAATTTAAATTTTGTTTTTTAATGTTTTACCTTTCCTTTCTTTTTTTTTTAAAAGATTTTATTTATTTATTTGACAGACAGAGATCACAAGTAGGCAGAGAGACAGGCAGAGCGAGAGAGAGAGAGAGAGAGAGAGAAGCAGGCTTCCTGCGGAGCAGAGAGCCCGATGCAGGGCTCAATTCCAGGACCCTGAGATCATGACCCGAGCCGAAGGCAGCAGCCCAAACCACTGAGCCACCCAGGCACCCCAATGTTTTACTTTTCAATATACTACTTAGAATATAAACCCTATTCCATTTTGTAAGAAGGTTACCATTTAAAAAATGTTAATTTTCTCATTGTGTCTTCCCCTCTCATTGCTTTATTTTGAATAAAACATTTCACAATAAACATAACTGATGCTTTCCTTTTGATGGTCCCTCTGTTGGTCATATTGTATATGAGCCATGACAATTAGTTTTACAACATTTATTCATGTTTGTTGATATGTTTTATCATAACTAATTTTCCCTCCCTTATCTAGATTCCCCAGCTTTCAGACAGGTGGACACTTAATAAACCATACCCAAGGGATGTATCAAGTACTTCTTAGACATCTCTCAGATCCTTGAGGTCTCATTTTGCCTAGGGATTTGCAATAGGTTCTGCCAGAGGCACCACTGTGACAACTGATGTCCATGGTCTATCTCCTGCTAAGCTCAAGAGGTCACTGGTTTCCAAGTTTATCTATACAATTAATGCACTCCATCAAGTTCTTTTTTTTTTTTAATATTAACAAACTTATTTTAAAGTTTATATGGAGAGGCAAAGACTCACAATAGTCATCATAGTGTTGAAGGAGAACAAAGCCTGAGGACTGACTTCAAAGTTTACCAGAACGATGGGGCGCCTGGTTGGCTCAGTGGGTTAAGCTTCTGCCTTTGGCTCAGGTCATGATCCCAGGGGCCTGGGGTCGAGTCCCGTATTGGGCTCTCTGCTCAGCAGGGAGCCTCCTTCTCCTCATTTCTCTCTCTGTCTGTCTCTCTGCCTATTTGTGATCTCTCTCTCTGTCAAATAAATAAATAAGCCTTTAAAAAAAGTATACCATAACGATAATTGGAAGCAAGATATCGTAATACCACAGAAAGACTAGATTAAAGGAACAGAATATATATTATCAATTATATTTTATAGTTAATATAAAAGCAAAAGCAATACAAGAGAGCAAAATACAATCTTTTAAACAAATGGTTCTGGAGTAATGGTGAAGCTAAATGTAAAAATATGGGGTTCTGATAGAGGTAAAGAAGACTACTATATGATCCAAAGGGGCACGTGCACCAAATGTTTATAGCAGCAATATCCACAATAGCCAAACTATGGAAAGAACCTAGATGCCCATCAACAAATGAATGGTATATATTTCAAATTCAAGTCAGAGATGAAAGAAACATCTGGACTCGGTCCTCAGGTACAGGCAGTATTCTGAACTGAGGCTAGAACCAGAGACCATTCTAATGAAAGGCCTCCACAGGTGGGCTCCGACTCAGTTTCCTGTATGTATATTCATTCATGAAATCGCTCTGCGGGTCAACATGCAGAACAAAACCATTTAATAAAAGTGACAATGAGGAGAGGAAAGGGAGGCCAGAAGGCTTGTGAATGTGGAGAGAAGAAGAGCCAGGGGAGGAGGGGGGCGGGGGGGGGCCGGGAAAAACTGAGAATCCCTCCCTGTGCTCCTTGCTGCCAGGGAGGTCTGAGGGACTAGTTTCTACCTGGGATCCCAAGTCCAGTACAAAAGTGGCGGGGCCACAGCTCGGGATGAGGGAAGGGGGTCCTCGGCACACGCGCGTGGGGGTGCCAAACGAAGGGGGCTATTGTGCTCGCTGCGGGGGGCACCTCGCCTGGCTCCATCCCCAGCCCGACCCCGTGGGGACCCGGGTGCGGCGCGTGGTCCGGGGTGGTCCCGCTGCCCCGGGGGTCGCGGGAGGCTGGGTCCCGACACCCCCGCGAGCTCGCCGCCCGCGCTTTCTGCTCCAGGTGAGGGCGCAGCGCGGTGTCACTTTACCTCCTCGCAGAGGGTCGTCCTGAGAAGCCATGGGGCAGGGCGGGGCAGCGGGCCGGGCCGTGGGAGCAGGACAGCGCGGCCTCAGGAGCTGGGCTGGAGCGCGGGAGTGCGGGTGTCCTGCAGTGCGGACTGGGCTGCAGCAGAGCACAGCGGAGCTGCGCGCCCCTCCTCCGCCAGCTCCTCCACCTCCTCTCAGACTCTCCGCTGCGTCCTCCGCGAGCTCACTTCCGGATTCTGCAATTAGCAAAGCCCCTTCTGCGGACCGCCCACGCCCTCGCCCACCTCCCCCTCCGTCCTGAGGCGCGGGCCCGGGGCACGGGCACCGGGAAAGCCCGGGGGGCTTGCGAGGGTGGCCAGCGCCAGCGCTGAGCGGCCTCCTAGCCTGGCTCCCCGAGCGGGTGTCCACCTGCTGCCTGGCTGCAAAAAGATCATCAGCCCTAAACCCCGGCTGCACTCTCGGGTCACTTCGCTGGCTTCCTGATTGTGCCCAAAGCCGGGAACCAGCTTCCCCAGCACAGGCCTGGGCTGAGATGCTTGCCCGCGATCTGTTTAAGCAGTCTCCTCCTCTCCAGGCAGGGTCCGCCATTGCATGATGGCACCCACGAATCACTTAGACCTGGATGTTTTTTGGTTTTTTGTTTCTTTTTTGGTTATTGGTTATTACATGACCTCCATGGTAGGTGATCCACAAAGGGAGTGAAAAGAGGACGCCTGATGCATACGCATATGGCCATTCTAGAAAAAGAGCTTGGGGTTCTCTGGGAAGCGCGGCATTGGTCCTTGCACTATGGTTTTGCTGCATCAAATAGTTCCTTCTTCTTCAAATATAAATATATAAATATATTGATCAAGTCACTCGCATGTCTTAGGAGAATGTCATACCTTTAGTAGCAAACTTGAAATCTTGGACATTGGTTTTGATTTTTGTTTTGGTTTGATTTGGTTCGGTTTTTGTAATTTTAAAAATCCCTCCAGCCCTTGGCTGTGTCTGACCTGAGTGCTTTCTGCTGTTTCTGCAACAAAACTGTCAGGGCAGCTAAAACTCTCATTGTTAACAGTGGCGCCCCCTTCTGAACACTTTGTTAATAAAAAGCTTTTTTTTTTTTTTTTTGGCTATTGTAAATGTGAAACAACAATGAGGTATTTCAAAGAGGTGAACCACAGGTAAATTTCTCTAAGTGTGGGTGAGGGTTACTCAAAAAGAAACTTGACAAGGCTTTTAAAGATACCGACAATCATTATAACATAACGTGACTGATTGTTACCGTGCTCTTAACCTGGCAAACACTTGTTGGCTTCCAAGAAAGACGAACATAGTTGAGATGGTTCTAGCGGCCTTCTAGCACAGGGTCTCATGAGGCAGGGATTCTAGCCACTGGCTGTGCAAGGCATGAGGCCTGTTAGTGATTCTATTTTTTCTTCTGCAGAATGGGTCTTTCTGCATTCCAGGTCCTTTCTACCCCAATAAATAATGCGGCGATTCTCTCAGTGAGTTGTACTTTTGGTTTAAACAGCCAACTGTCTCTTAAAAAGGACTTTTGTTTAAAGTCCTTTAAAAAAAAAGTCCTTTCAAAAAAAACTTTTTTTTTAATTTTTATTTTTTAATCCCATATGTTTACTCTGATCCTGGAACTTTGTCATTTTGACCTTCTCTGCTGATTAAAATATTCTTCATCATCAGCACCTACTGCTCTCCTCTCCTGGTGGTCTCTCCGGAAGGGGTCTTCTCTAGCTCTTCTAGCAGAGGATGGGCACTTCCCCTCTACCCCTGTTGCCAGACCAACCTTACCTATCCTGCAGGGTCAGGTCGGCCTGGCCTTTTATCTGTTGTTCTCTTCTGAGTGGTTAGTTTTTCATAGATGCCGTGCTTTGCTTTTGTCAGGATTTACCCTGGACTATCAAAACCCTTATCTTGTGCCAGTGAATCCTAAGAAACAGACCTGATGAGAGAACCAGGAACTCGAACAGATCATATTTATCCTGAATGTTCCGTCCAAAATGAAGAATACATTTCTGAGGAGCCTCAAGATGTCTTAGAAGGGAAGTTTCACCAACTCTGTCACGTAGGGGCATCAATTCTGATTCTGTGTCAATTTTCCTACTTTCCCAGCTAGTAATTCTCTTCCTCAGAAAGCCCACTCTCAACCGTTTCCTCTCTCAAAGGCAGTTGCTCTTAGAGTCTGCACATGGCACTTGGGGCCTGCTGGTCGTTGGCTACTGCCCTCTGTACCTTGGGTCTAACAGCTTCGGGGCATCAAGATGAAATCGTCTCTTGTTCTAAGACTTCATATAGTTTGGGGCACATGGTAAGCAATAATCACTTTTTTAGTGGATCCAAGTGTTCGACCTTTCTTAATTATTCTAGTACCACAGTTTACTTGTTCTAAGATTTGTCCCCCCCCCCCATTCTAATAACTCTTGCACTTGATGACATATCCTAGTTTAACTGACAGCATTTCTCTTTCTTAGTCGAACATAAACTATAGTGCATCTTACCCTTGATGAAAGCTAGGTTGCAATTAAATACTCTATTATGGTTACGATTCTGATATTTGAAATCCTCCGGTAGCTCCCTGTGCCCCCACAGTGTAGTACCTCACCTTCTCGGCATAGTATACAAACCAGCTCACCCCCAGTGTTAACCCCGGGGCTCAGCCTCCATCCCCAGGTGATGCTGCCAGATCAGCTGCCCGTTGTCCTGAACTTGCTGTAGATTCCCGAATGCACTGTGCTGCCCCCTGGCACTTTGAAAGTGACACACTCATCCCCATTCTTCGCTTTGCCCTTGTCTATCACCTCCCCTCAAAATCTGTTCCTAAGTGCCTTTTCCCAGCTCCAACCTACCCTTGGCAGTCTTTTATCTCCCTGTGGTAAAACCTGTCACACTGCACCATGGACATGCCCGTTGTCCCCCTGAGAAGAGAAAAGGGACAGTGAGGGCCCCCCAGCATTTGCAGCTCTAGTGCAGAGCCCCATGCCTGGCTTGCAGGAAATGCCAGATCATGAAGACAAACGGACATCATCCTCTGGCTAAAACCAGCTCTTCTTTGCCTACCGCAGGATCTGGATCAATACTGAGCAGCCCGTTATTATTGCTGTTTTTCTAGGGATTTTTTACCCATATATTTCCCAGGTCTTGACTCTTTTTGTAGCACTTTAATTCAGGCTTCAACCACTTCCTAGTCAGATCAGGTGAAATCATTTTCCTTCCCATAGCCTCGGTGTATTTCACACCTAGCAAATCTTTTTTGAAAGATCTTATTTACCCATTTGACAGATCAAAAGTAGGTAGAGAGGCAGGCAGAGAGAGGGGTGGGGGAGCAGGCTCCCCGCTGAGCAGAGAGCCCGATGTGGGGCTCCATCCCAGGACCCTGAAATCATGACCTGAGCCGAAGGCAGAGGCCTAAACCACTGAGCCACCCAGGAGCCCCCATATCTCGTAATTTTTAATCAACGTGCAAAAAGTATTGTACATATTGATGAAGTTCAAACAAATTCTGTGAAACCGTAGATGGACTTAAAGATACTATTATGTATCAAATATTGTAAAAATTAAGCAAGGAAATAGCACACATAAAATAACCAAAGCATACAAACTTGGGTAGATACAATAGGTGTGATCATGTTCTACTTCATAAAGAGATGAGTTAATAGATAAATAGAAGTAACTAGACTTTTTAGACGTTAATAAAACTTTGCCTGTTATTTCTTAGCTATATAAAATAGATGGTTTTCTAACAAAAACGCTTATCTTAAAAATATTTAAAAATAAATTTCAGGCTACTCATAAGGTTCTATTTACTTTTCCACTGAAGGAAAAGCTGGTTGTTGTAGTTGTAGTTGTTTGTTTGTTTTAGTCTCCTCCTAGTTTTTATTATTATAATGTGGAAGGAGGAATGTTAAATTGAAAAGTGAATTATTTTATAGACAAAATTCATTACTTGATTCACTTCCTGGTACAGCAGATGGAACTCCTGAAAACATGCCCTTTTGCCTTACAGAAGAGTAACAGTTATGCTTACTTCTGAAACATGCTTGGTGGTGGCCCTAAATAGTGACACCATACTAAACATTTTGAATATTTGCAATTAATTTTTATAGTCATAGGGCTCCAAAAGGCGCTGCTAGTCTCTTAGTAGGTATTTCAATAAAGCTAAAAGTTGCCTGACTGTTTAAAAATATTAACAAGGCACAAAACATGGCAGAAGTATTGTCCTCAGATATTATTTTTTTCCATATGCTCCTGATTCCAGACATGACAAGTTATTTTTTTAAATTTTTTTATAAAAGATTTTATTTATTTCTTTGACAGAGATCACAAGTAGGCAGGGTCAGGCAGAGTGAGAGGGGGGAAGCAGGCTCCCCTGCTGAGCTGAGAGCCCGATGTGGGACTCCATCCAAGGATTCTGGGATCATGACCTGAGCCGAAGGCAGAGGCTTTAACCCACTGAGCCACCCAGGTGCCCCCATGACAAGTTATTTTTTTTTAAAGATTTTATTTATTTATTTGACAGAGAGAGAGATTACAAGTAGGCAGAGAGGCAGGCAAAGAGAGAGAGGAGGTAGCAGGCTCCCCGTTGAGCAGAGAGCCCAATGTGGGGCTCCATCCCTGGACCCTGAGATCATGACCTGAGCTGAAGGCAGCGGCTTAACCCACAAGCCACCCAGGAACCCGACAAGTTATTTTTGATAGATATATATATACACAATGTATTTTCCAGTTATAAGAAAAATGGTTCTGCTCTTTTTAACCTTTTTTAAAAATTACATAATTTTTTTAAATTTAAATTTTGTTTTTTAGTGTTTTACCTTTCTTTTCTTTTTTTTTTTAAAGATTTTATTTATTTATTTGACAGACAGAGATCACAAGTAGGCAGAGAGACAGGCAGAGCGAGAGAGAGAGAGAGAGAAGCAGGCTTCCTGCGGAGCAGAGAGCCCGATGCAGGGCTCAATTCCAGGACCCTGAGATCATGACCCGAGCCGAAGGCAGCAGCCCAAACCACTGAGCCACCCAGGCACCCCAATGTTTTACTTTTCAATATACTACTTAGAATATAAACCCTATTCCATTTTGTAAGAAGGTTACCATTTAAAAAATGTTAATTTTCTCATTGTGTCTTCCCCTCTCATTGCTTTATTTTGAATAAAACATTTCACAATAAACATAACTGATGCTTTCCTTTTGATGGTCCCTCTGTTGGTCATATTGTATATGAGCCATGACAATTAGTTTTACAACATTTATTCATGTTTGTTGATATGTTTTATCATAACTAATTTTCCCTCCCTTATCTAGATTCCCCAGCTTTCAGACAGGTGGACACTTAATAAACCATACCCAAGGGATGTATCAAGTACTTCTTAGACATCTCTCAGATCCTTGAGGTCTCATTTTGCCTAGGGATTTGCAATAGGTTCTGCCAGAGGCACCACTGTGACAACTGATGTCCATGGTCTATCTCCTGCTAAGCTCAAGAGGTCACTGGTTTCCAAGTTTATCTATACAATTAATGCACTCCATCAAGTTCTTTTTTTTTTTTAATATTAACAAACTTATTTTAAAGTTTATATGGAGAGGCAAAGACTCACAATAGTCAACATAGTGTTGAAGGAGAACAAAGCCTGAGGACTGACTTCAAAGTTTACCAGAACGATGGGGCGCCTGGTTGGCTCAGTGGGTTAAGCTTCTGCCTTTGGCTCAGGTCATGATCCCAGGGGCCTGGGGTCGAGTCCCGTATTGGGCTCTCTGCTCAGCAGGGAGCCTGCTTCTCCTCATTTCTCTCTCTGTCTGTCTCTCTGCCTATTTGTGATCTCTCTCTCTGTCAAATAAATAAATAAGCCTTTAAAAAAAGTATACCATAACGATAATTGGAAGCAAGATATTGTAATACCACAGAAAGACTAGATTAAAGGAACAGAATATATATTATCAATTATATTTTATAGTTAATATAAAAGCAAAAGCAATACAAGAGAGCAAAATACAATCTTTTAAACAAATGGTTCTGGAGTAATGGTGAAGCTAAATGTAAAAATATGGGGTTCTGATAGAGGTAAAGAAGACTACTATATGATCCAAAGGGGCACGTGCACCAAATGTTTATAGCAGCAATATCCACAATAGCCAAACTATGGAAAGAACCTAGATGCCCATCAACAAATGAATGGTATATATTTCAAATTCAAGTCAGAGATGAAAGAAACATCTGGACTCGGTCCTCAGGTACAGGCAGTATTCTGAACTGAGGCTAGAACCAGAGACCATTCTAATGAAAGGCCTCCACAGGTGGGCTCCGACTCAGTTTCCTGTATGTATATTCATTCATGAAATCGCTCTGCGGGTCAACATGCAGAACAAAACCATTTAATAAAAGTGACAATGAGGAGAGGAAAGGGAGGCCAGAAGGCTTGTGAATGTGGAGAGAAGAAGAGCCAGGGGAGGAGGGGGGCGGGGGGGGGCCGGGAAAAACTGAGAATCCCTCCCTGTGCTCCTTGCTGCCAGGGAGGTCTGAGGGACTAGTTTCTACCTGGGATCCCAAGTCCAGTACAAAAGTGGCGGGGCCACAGCTCGGGATGAGGGAAGGGGGTCCTCGGCACACGCGCGTGGGGGTGCCAAACGAAGGGGGCTATTGTGCTCGCTGCGGGGGGCACCTCGCCTGGCTCCATCCCCAGCCCGACCCCGTGGGGACCCGGGTGCGGCGCGTGGTCCGGGGTGGTCCCGCTGCCCCGGGGGTCGCGGGAGGCTGGGTCCCGACACCCCCGCGAGCTCGCCGCCCGCGCTTTCTGCTCCAGGTGAGGGCGCAGCGCGGTGTCACTTTACCTCCTCGCAGAGGGTCGTCCTGAGAAGCCATGGGGCAGGGCGGGGCAGCGGGCCGGGCCGTGGGAGCAGGACAGCGCGGCCTCAGGAGCTGGGCTGGAGCGCGGGAGTGCGGGTGTCCTGCAGTGCGGACTGGGCTGCAGCAGAGCACAGCGGAGCTGCGCGCCCCTCCTCCGCCAGCTCCTCCACCTCCTCTCAGACTCTCCGCTGCGTCCTCCGCGAGCTCACTTCCGGATTCTGCAATTAGCAAAGCCCCTTCTGCGGACCGCCCACGCCCTCGCCCACCTCCCCCTCCGTCCTGAGGCGCGGGCCCGGGGCACGGGCACCGGGAAAGCCCGGGGGGCTTGCGAGGGTGGCCAGCGCCAGCGCTGAGCGGCCTCCTAGCCTGGCTCCCCGAGCGGGTGTCCACCTGCTGCCTGGCTGCAAAAAGATCATCAGCCCTAAACCCCGGCTGCACTCTCGGGTCACTTCGCTGGCTTCCTGATTGTGCCCAAAGCCGGGAACCAGCTTCCCCAGCACAGGCCTGGGCTGAGATGCTTGCCCGCGATCTGTTTAAGCAGTCTCCTCCTCTCCAGGCAGGGTCCGCCATTGCATGATGGCACCCACGAATCACTTAGACCTGGATGTTTTTTGGTTTTTTGTTTCTTTTTTGGTTATTGGTTATTACATGACCTCCATGGTAGGTGATCCACAAAGGGAGTGAAAAGAGGACGCCTGATGCATACGCATATGGCCATTCTAGAAAAAGAGCTTGGGGTTCTCTGGGAAGCGCGGCATTGGTCCTTGCACTATGGTTTTGCTGCATCAAATAGTTCCTTCTTCTTCAAATATAAATATATAAATATATTGATCAAGTCACTCGCATGTCTTAGGAGAATGTCATACCTTTAGTAGCAAACTTGAAATCTTGGACATTGGTTTTGATTTTTGTTTTGGTTTGATTTGGTTCGGTTTTTGTAATTTTAAAAATCCCTCCAGCCCTTGGCTGTGTCTGACCTGAGTGCTTTCTGCTGTTTCTGCAACAAAACTGTCAGGGCAGCGAAAACTCTCATTGTTAACAGTGGCGCCCCCTTCTGAACACTTTGTTAATAAAAAGCTTTTTTTTTTTTTTTTTTTTTTTTTGGCTATTGTAAATGTGAAACAACAATGAGGTATTTCAAAGAGGTGAACCACAGGTAAATTTCTCTAAGTGTGGGTGAGGGTTACTCAAAAAGAAACTTGACAAGGCTTTTAAAGATACCGACAATCATTATAACATAACGTGACTGATTGTTACCGTGCTCTTAACCTGGCAAACACTTGTTGGCTTCCAAGAAAGACGAACATAGTTGAGATGGTTCTAGCGGCCTTCTAGCACAGGGTCTCATGAGGCAGGGATTCTAGCCACTGGCTGTGCAAGGCATGAGGCCTGTTAGTGATTCTATTTTTTCTTCTGCAGAATGGGTCTTTCTGCATTCCAGGTCCTTTCTACCCCAATAAATAATGCGGCGATTCTCTCAGTGAGTTGTACTTTTGGTTTAAACAGCCAACTGTCTCTTAAAAAGGACTTTTGTTTAAAGTCCTTTAAAAAAAAAGTCCTTTCAAAAAAAACTTTTTTTTTAATTTTTATTTTTTAATCCCATATGTTTACTCTGATCCTGGAACTTTGTCATTTTGACCTTCTCTGCTGATTAAAATATTCTTCATCATCAGCACCTACTGCTCTCCTCTCCTGGTGGTCTCTCCGGAAGGGGTCTTCTCTAGCTCTTCTAGCAGAGGATGGGCACTTCCCCTCTACCCCTGTTGCCAGACCAACCTTACCTATCCTGCAGGGTCAGGTCGGCCTGGCCTTTTATCTGTTGTTCTCTTCTGAGTGGTTAGTTTTTCATAGATGCCGTGCTTTGCTTTTGTCAGGATTTACCCTGGACTATCAAAACCCTTATCTTGTGCCAGTGAATCCTAAGAAACAGACCTGATGAGAGAACCAGGAACTCGAACAGATCATATTTATCCTGAATGTTCCGTCCAAAATGAAGAATACATTTCTGAGGAGCCTCAAGATGTCTTAGAAGGGAAGTTTCACCAACTCTGTCACGTAGGGGCATCAATTCTGATTCTGTGTCAATTTTCCTACTTTCCCAGCTAGTAATTCTCTTCCTCAGAAAGCCCACTCTCAACCGTTTCCTCTCTCAAAGGCAGTTGCTCTTAGAGTCTGCACATGGCACTTGGGGCCTGCTGGTCGTTGGCTACTGCCCTCTGTACCTTGGGTCTAACAGCTTCGGGGCATCAAGATGAAATCGTCTCTTGTTCTAAGACTTCATATAGTTTGGGGCACATGGTAAGCAATAATCACTTTTTTAGTGGATCCAAGTGTTCGACCTTTCTTAATTATTCTAGTACCACAGTTTACTTGTTCTAAGATTTGTCCTCCCTCCCCCATTCTAATAACTCTTGCACTTGATGACATATCCTAGTTTAACTGACAGCATTTCTCTTTCTTAGTCGAACATAAACTATAGTGCATCTTACCCTTGATGAAAGCTAGGTTGCAATTAAATACTCTATTATGGTTACGATTCTGATATTTGAAATCCTCCGGTAGCTCCCTGTGCCCCCACAGTGTAGTACCTCATCTTCTCGGCATAGTATACAAACCAGCTCACCCCCAGTGTTAACCCCGGGGCTCAGCCTCCATCCCCAGGTGATGCTGCCAGATCAGCTGCCCGTTGTCCTGAACTTGCTGTAGATTCCCGAATGCACTGTGCTGCCCCCTGGCACTTTGAAAGTGACACACTCATCCCCATTCTTCGCTTTGCCCTTGTCTATCACCTCCCCTCAAAATCTGTTCCTAAGTGCCTTTTCCCAGCTCCAACCTACCCTTGGCAGTCTTTTATCTCCCTGTGGTAAAACCTGTCACACTGCACCATGGACATGCCCGTTGTCCCCCTGAGAAGAGAAAAGGGACAGTGAGGGCCCCCCAGCATTTGCAGCTCTAGTGCAGAGCCCCATGCCTGGCTTGCAGGAAATGCCAGATCATGAAGACAAACGGAGATCATCCTCTGGCTAAAACCAGCTCTTCTTTGCCTACCGCAGGATCTGGATCAATACTGAGCAGCCCGTTATTATTGCTGTTTTTCTAGGGATTTTTTACCCATATATTTCCCAGGTCTTGACTCTTTTTGTAGCACTTTAATTCAGGCTTCAACCACTTCCTAGTCAGATCAGGTGAAATCATTTTCCTTCCCATAGCCTCGGTGTATTTCACACCTAGCAAATCTTTTTTGAAAGATCTTATTTACCCATTTGACAGATCAAAAGTAGGTAGAGAGGCAGGCAGAGAGAGGGGTGGGGGAGCAGGCTCCCCGCTGAGCAGAGAGCCCGATGTGGGGCTCCATCCCAGGACCCTGAAATCATGACCTGAGCCGAAGGCAGAGGCCTAAACCACTGAGCCACCCAGGAGCCCCCATATCTCGTAATTTTTAATCAACGTGCAAAAAGTATTGTACATATTGATGAAGTTCAAACAAATTCTGTGAAACCGTAGATGGACTTAAAGATACTATTATGTATCAAATATTGTAAAAATTAAGCAAGGAAATAGCACACATAAAATAACCAAAGCATACAAACTTGGGTAGATACAATAGGTGTGATCATGTTCTACTTCATAAAGAGATGAGTTAATAGATAAATAGAAGTAACTAGACTTTTTAGACGTTAATAAAACTTTGCCTGTTATTTCTTAGCTATATAAAATAGATGGTTTTCTAACAAAAACGCTTATCTTAAAAATATTTAAAAATAAATTTCAGGCTACTCATAAGGTTCTATTTACTTTTCCACTGAAGGAAAAGCTGGTTGTTGTAGTTGTAGTTGTTTGTTTGTTTTAGTCTCCTCCTAGTTTTTATTATTATAATGTGGAAGGAGGAATGTTAAATTGAAAAGTGAATTATTTTATAGACAAAATTCATTACTTGATTCACTTCCTGGTACAGCAGATGGAACTCCTGAAAACATGCCCTTTTGCCTTACAGAAGAGTAACAGTTATGCTTACTTCTGAAACATGCTTGGTGGTGGCCCTAAATAGTGACACCATACTAAACATTTTGAATATTTGCAATTAATTTTTATAGTCATAGGGCTCCAAAAGGCGCTGCTAGTCTCTTAGTAGGTATTTCAATAAAGCTAAAAGTTGCCTGACTGTTTAAAAATATTAACAAGGCACAAAACATGGCAGAAGTATTGTCCTCAGATATTATTTTTTTCCATATGCTCCTGATTCCAGACATGACAAGTTATTTTTTTAAATTTTTTTATAAAAGATTTTATTTATTTCTTTGACAGAGATCACAAGTAGGCAGGGTCAGGCAGAGTGAGAGGGGGGAAGCAGGCTCCCCTGCTGAGCTGAGAGCCCGATGTGGGACTCCATCCAAGGATTCTGGGATCATGACCTGAGCCGAAGGCAGAGGCTTTAACCCACTGAGCCACCCAGGTGCCCCCATGACAAGTTATTTTTTTTTAAAGATTTTATTTATTTATTTGACAGAGAGAGAGATTACAAGTAGGCAGAGAGGCAGGCAAAGAGAGAGAGGAGGTAGCAGGCTCCCCGTTGAGCAGAGAGCCCAATGTGGGGCTCCATCCCTGGACCCTGAGATCATGACCTGAGCTGAAGGCAGCGGCTTAACCCACAAGCCACCCAGGAACCCGACAAGTTATTTTTGATAGATATATATATACACAATGTATTTTCCAGTTATAAGAAAAATGGTTCTGCTCTTTTTAACCTTTTTTAAAAATTACATAATTTTTTTAAATTTAAATTTTGTTTTTTAATGTTTTACCTTTCCTTTCTTTTTTTTTAAAAAGATTTTATTTATTTATTTGACAGACAGAGATCACAAGTAGGCAGAGAGACAGGCAGAGCGAGAGAGAGAGAGAGAGAAGCAGGCTTCCTGCGGAGCAGAGAGCCCGATGCAGGGCTCAATTCCAGGACCCTGAGATCATGACCCGAGCCGAAGGCAGCAGCCCAAACCACTGAGCCACCCAGGCACCCCAATGTTTTACTTTTCAATATACTACTTAGAATATAAACCCCTATTCCATTTTGTAAGAAGGTTACCATTTAAAAAATGTTAATTTTCTCATTGTGTCTTCCCCTCTCATTGCTTTATTTTGAATAAAACATTTCACAATAAACATAACTGATGCTTTCCTTTTGATGGTCCCTCTGTTGGTCATATTGTATATGAGCCATGACAATTAGTTTTACAACATTTATTCATGTTTGTTGATATGTTTTATCATAACTAATTTTCCCTCCCTTATCTAGATTCCCCAGCTTTCAGACAGGTGGACACTTAATAAACCATACCCAAGGGATGTATCAAGTACTTCTTAGACATCTCTCAGATCCTTGAGGTCTCATTTTGCCTAGGGATTTGCAATAGGTTCTGCCAGAGGCACCACTGTGACAACTGATGTCCATGGTCTATCTCCTGCTAAGCTCAAGAGGTCACTGGTTTCCAAGTTTATCTATACAATTAATGCACTCCATCAAGTTCTTTTTTTTTTTAATATTAACAAACTTATTTTAAAGTTTATATGGAGAGGCAAAGACTCACAATAGTCAACATAGTGTTGAAGGAGAACAAAGCCTGAGGACTGACTTCAAAGTTTACCAGAACCATGGGGCGCCTGGTTGGCTCAGTGGGTTAAGCTTCTGCCTTTGGCTCAGGTCATGATCCCAGGGGCCTGGGGTCGAGTCCCGTATTGGGCTCTCTGCTCAGCAGGGAGCCTGCTTCTCCTCATTTCTCTCTCTGTCTGTCTCTCTGCCTATTTGTGATCTCTCTCTCTGTCAAATAAATAAATAAGCCTTTAAAAAAAGTATACCATAACGATAATTGGAAGCAAGATATCGTAATACCACAGAAAGACTAGATTAAAGGAACAGAATATATATTATCAATTATATTTTATAGTTAATATAAAAGCAAAAGCAATACAAGAGAGCAAAATACAATCTTTTAAACAAATGGTTCTGGAGTAATGGTGAAGCTAAATGTAAAAATATGGGGTTCTGATAGAGGTAAAGAAGACTACTATATGATCCAAAGGGGCACGTGCACCAAATGTTTATAGCAGCAATATCCACAATAGCCAAACTATGGAAAGAACCTAGATGCCCATCAACAAATGAATGGTATATATTTCAAATTCAAGTCAGAGATGAAAGAAACATCTGGACTCGGTCCTCAGGTACAGGCAGTATTCTGAACTGAGGCTAGAACCAGAGACCATTCTAATGAAAGGCCTCCACAGGTGGGCTCCGACTCAGTTTCCTGTATGTATATTCATTCATGAAATCGCTCTGCGGGTCAACATGCAGAACAAAACCATTTAATAAAAGTGACAATGAGGAGAGGAAAGGGAGGCCAGAAGGCTTGTGAATGTGGAGAGAAGAAGAGCCAGGGGAGGAGGGGGGCGGGGGGGGGGCCGGGAAAAACTGAGAATCCCTCCCTGTGCTCCTTGCTGCCAGGGAGGTCTGAGGGACTAGTTTCTACCTGGGATCCCAAGTCCAGTACAAAAGTGGCGGGGCCACAGCTCGGGATGAGGGAAGGGGGTCCTCGGCACACGCGCGTGGGGGTGCCAAACGAAGGGGGCTATTGTGCTCGCTGCGGGGGGCACCTCGCCTGGCTCCATCCCCAGCCCGACCCCGTGGGGACCCGGGTGCGGCGCGTGGTCCGGGGTGGTCCCGCTGCCCCGGGGGTCGCGGGAGGCTGGGTCCCGACACCCCCGCGAGCTCGCCGCCCGCGCTTTCTGCTCCAGGTGAGGGCGCAGCGCGGTGTCACTTTACCTCCTCGCAGAGGGTCGTCCTGAGAAGCCATGGGGCAGGGCGGGGCAGCGGGCCGGGCCGTGGGAGCAGGACAGCGCGGCCTCAGGAGCTGGGCTGGAGCGCGGGAGTGCGGGTGTCCTGCAGTGCGGACTGGGCTGCAGCAGAGCACAGCGGAGCTGCGCGCCCCTCCTCCGCCAGCTCCTCCACCTCCTCTCAGACTCTCCGCTGCGTCCTCCGCGAGCTCACTTCCGGATTCTGCAATTAGCAAAGCCCCTTCTGCGGACCGCCCACGCCCTCGCCCACCTCCCCCTCCGTCCTGAGGCGCGGGCCCGGGGCACGGGCACCGGGAAAGCCCGGGGGGCTTGCGAGGGTGGCCAGCGCCAGCGCTGAGCGGCCTCCTAGCCTGGCTCCCCGAGCGGGTGTCCACCTGCTGCCTGGCTGCAAAAAGATCATCAGCCCTAAACCCCGGCTGCACTCTCGGGTCACTTCGCTGGCTTCCTGATTGTGCCCAAAGCCGGGAACCAGCTTCCCCAGCACAGGCCTGGGCTGAGATGCTTGCCCGCGATCTGTTTAAGCAGTCTCCTCCTCTCCAGGCAGGGTCCGCCATTGCATGATGGCACCCACGAATCACTTAGACCTGGATGTTTTTTGGTTTTTTGTTTCTTTTTTGGTTATTGGTTATTACATGACCTCCATGGTAGGTGATCCACAAAGGGAGTGAAAAGAGGACGCCTGATGCATACGCATATGGCCATTCTAGAAAAAGAGCTTGGGGTTCTCTGGGAAGCGCGGCATTGGTCCTTGCACTATGGTTTTGCTGCATCAAATAGTTCCTTCTTCTTCAAATATAAATATATAAATATATTGATCAAGTCACTCGCATGTCTTAGGAGAATGTCATACCTTTAGTAGCAAACTTGAAATCTTGGACATTGGTTTTGATTTTTGTTTTGGTTTGATTTGGTTCGGTTTTTGTAATTTTAAAAATCCCTCCAGCCCTTGGCTGTGTCTGACCTGAGTGCTTTCTGCTGTTTCTGCAACAAAACTGTCAGGGCAGCGAAAACTCTCATTGTTAACAGTGGCGCCCCCTTCTGAACACTTTGTTAATAAAAAGCTTTTTTTTTTCTTTTTTTTTTTTTTTTGGCTATTGTAAATGTGAAACAACAATGAGGTATTTCAAAGAGGTGAACCACAGGTAAATTTCTCTAAGTGTGGGTGAGGGTTACTCAAAAAGAAACTTGACAAGGCTTTTAAAGATACCGACAATCATTATAACATAACGTGACTGATTGTTACCGTGCTCTTAACCTGGCAAACACTTGTTGGCTTCCAAGAAAGACGAACATAGTTGAGATGGTTCTAGCGGCCTTCTAGCACAGGGTCTCATGAGGCAGGGATTCTAGCCACTGGCTGTGCAAGGCATGAGGCCTGTTAGTGATTCTATTTTTTCTTCTGCAGAATGGGTCTTTCTGCATTCCAGGTCCTTTCTACCCCAATAAATAATGCGGCGATTCTCTCAGTGAGTTGTACTTTTGGTTTAAACAGCCAACTGTCTCTTAAAAAGGACTTTTGTTTAAAGTCCTTTAAAAAAAAAGTCCTTTCAAAAAAAACTTTTTTTTTTAATTTTTATTTTTTAATCCCATATGTTTACTCTGATCCTGGAACTTTGTCATTTTGACCTTCTCTGCTGATTAAAATATTCTTCATCATCAGCACCTACTGCTCTCCTCTCCTGGTGGTCTCTCCGGAAGGGGTCTTCTCTAGCTCTTCTAGCAGAGGATGGGCACTTCCCCTCTACCCCTGTTGCCAGACCAACCTTACCTATCCTGCAGGGTCAGGTCGGCCTGGCCTTTTATCTGTTGTTCTCTTCTGAGTGGTTAGTTTTTCATAGATGCCGTGCTTTGCTTTTGTCAGGATTTACCCTGGACTATCAAAACCCTTATCTTGTGCCAGTGAATCCTAAGAAACAGACCTGATGAGAGAACCAGGAACTCGAACAGATCATATTTATCCTGAATGTTCCGTCCAAAATGAAGAATACATTTCTGAGGAGCCTCAAGATGTCTTAGAAGGGAAGTTTCACCAACTCTGTCACGTAGGGGCATCAATTCTGATTCTGTGTCAATTTTCCTACTTTCCCAGCTAGTAATTCTCTTCCTCAGAAAGCCCACTCTCAACCGTTTCCTCTCTCAAAGGCAGTTGCTCTTAGAGTCTGCACATGGCACTTGGGGCCTGCTGGTCGTTGGCTACTGCCCTCTGTACCTTGGGTCTAACAGCTTCGGGGCATCAAGATGAAATCGTCTCTTGTTCTAAGACTTCATATAGTTTGGGGCACATGGTAAGCAATAATCACTTTTTTAGTGGATCCAAGTGTTCGACCTTTCTTAATTATTCTAGTACCACAGTTTACTTGTTCTAAGATTTGTCCTCCCTCCCCCATTCTAATAACTCTTGCACTTGATGACATATCCTAGTTTAACTGACAGCATTTCTCTTTCTTAGTCGAACATAAACTATAGTGCATCTTACCCTTGATGAAAGCTAGGTTGCAATTAAATACTCTATTATGGTTACGATTCTGATATTTGAAATCCTCCGGTAGCTCCCTGTGCCCCCACAGTGTAGTACCTCACCTTCTCGGCATAGTATACAAACCAGCTCACCCCCAGTGTTAACCCCGGGGCTCAGCCTCCATCCCCAGGTGATGCTGCCAGATCAGCTGCCCGTTGTCCTGAACTTGCTGTAGATTCCCGAATGCACTGTGCTGCCCCCTGGCACTTTGAAAGTGACACACTCATCCCCATTCTTCGCTTTGCCCTTGTCTATCACCTCCCCTCAAAATCTGTTCCTAAGTGCCTTTTCCCAGCTCCAACCTACCCTTGGCAGTCTTTTATCTCCCTGTGGTAAAACCTGTCACACTGCACCATGGACATGCCCGTTGTCCCCCTGAGAAGAGAAAAGGGACAGTGAGGGCCCCCCAGCATTTGCAGCTCTAGTGCAGAGCCCCATGCCTGGCTTGCAGGAAATGCCAGATCATGAAGACAAACGGAGATCATCCTCTGGCTAAAACCAGCTCTTCTTTGCCTACCGCAGGATCTGGATCAATACTGAGCAGCCCGTTATTATTGCTGTTTTTCTAGGGATTTTTTACCCATATATTTCCCAGGTCTTGACTCTTTTTGTAGCACTTTAATTCAGGCTTCAACCACTTCCTAGTCAGATCAGGTGAAATCATTTTCCTTCCCATAGCCTCGGTGTATTTCACACCTAGCAAATCTTTTTTGAAAGATCTTATTTACCCATTTGACAGATCAAAAGTAGGTAGAGAGGCAGGCAGAGAGAGGGGTGGGGGAGCAGGCTCCCCGCTGAGCAGAGAGCCCGATGTGGGGCTCCATCCCAGGACCCTGAAATCATGACCTGAGCCGAAGGCAGAGGCCTAAACCACTGAGCCACCCAGGAGCCCCCATATCTCGTAATTTTTAATCAACGTGCAAAAAGTATTGTACATATTGATGAAGTTCAAACAAATTCTGTGAAACCGTAGATGGACTTAAAGATACTATTATGTATCAAATATTGTAAAAATTAAGCAAGGAAATAGCACACATAAAATAACCAAAGCATACAAACTTGGGTAGATACAATAGGTGTGATCATGTTCTACTTCATAAAGAGATGAGTTAATAGATAAATAGAAGTAACTAGACTTTTTAGACGTTAATAAAACTTTGCCTGTTATTTCTTAGCTATATAAAATAGATGGTTTTCTAACAAAAACGCTTATCTTAAAAATATTTAAAAATAAATTTCAGGCTACTCATAAGGTTCTATTTACTTTTCCACTGAAGGAAAAGCTGGTTGTTGTAGTTGTAGTTGTTTGTTTGTTTTAGTCTCCTCCTAGTTTTTATTATTATAATGTGGAAGGAGGAATGTTAAATTGAAAAGTGAATTATTTTATAGACAAAATTCATTACTTGATTCACTTCCTGGTACAGCAGATGGAACTCCTGAAAACATGCCCTTTTGCCTTACAGAAGAGTAACAGTTATGCTTACTTCTGAAACATGCTTGGTGGTGGCCCTAAATAGTGACACCATACTAAACATTTTGAATATTTGCAATTAATTTTTATAGTCATAGGGCTCCAAAAGGCGCTGCTAGTCTCTTAGTAGGTATTTCAATAAAGCTAAAAGTTGCCTGACTGTTTAAAAATATTAACAAGGCACAAAACATGGCAGAAGTATTGTCCTCAGATATTATTTTTTTCCATATGCTCCTGATTCCAGACATGACAAGTTATTTTTTTAAATTTTTTTATAAAAGATTTTATTTATTTCTTTGACAGAGATCACAAGTAGGCAGGGTCAGGCAGAGTGAGAGGGGGGAAGCAGGCTCCCCTGCTGAGCTGAGAGCCCGATGTGGGACTCCATCCAAGGATTCTGGGATCATGACCTGAGCCGAAGGCAGAGGCTTTAACCCACTGAGCCACCCAGGTGCCCCCATGACAAGTTATTTTTTTTTTAAAGATTTTATTTATTTATTTGACAGAGAGAGAGATTACAAGTAGGCAGAGAGGCAGGCAAAGAGAGAGAGGAGGTAGCAGGCTCCCCGTTGAGCAGAGAGCCCAATGTGGGGCTCCATCCCTGGACCCTGAGATCATGACCTGAGCTGAAGGCAGCGGCTTAACCCACAAGCCACCCAGGAACCCGACAAGTTATTTTTGATAGATATGTATATACACAATGTATTTTCCAGTTATAAGAAAAATGGTTCTGCTCTTTTTAACCTTTTTTAAAAATTACATAATTTTTTTAAATTTAAATTTTGTTTTTTAATGTTTTACCTTTCCTTTCTTTTTTTTTAAAAAGATTTTATTTATTTATTTGACAGACAGAGATCACAAGTAGGCAGAGAGACAGGCAGAGCGAGAGAGAGAGAGAGAGAGAGAGAAGCAGGCTTCCTGCGGAGCAGAGAGCCCGATGCAGGGCTCAATTCCAGGACCCTGAGATCATGACCCGAGCCGAAGGCAGCAGCCCAAACCACTGAGCCACCCAGGCACCCCAATGTTTTACTTTTCAATATACTACTTAGAATATAAACCCTATTCCATTTTGTAAGAAGGTTACCATTTAAAAAATGTTAATTTTCTCATTGTGTCTTCCCCTCTCATTGCTTTATTTTGAATAAAACATTTCACAATAAACATAACTGATGCTTTCCTTTTGATGGTCCCTCTGTTGGTCATATTGTATATGAGCCATGACAATTAGTTTTACAACATTTATTCATGTTTGTTGATATGTTTTATCATAACTAATTTTCCCTCCCTTATCTAGATTCCCCAGCTTTCAGACAGGTGGACACTTAATAAACCATACCCAAGGGATGTATCAAGTACTTCTTAGACATCTCTCAGATCCTTGAGGTCTCATTTTGCCTAGGGATTTGCAATAGGTTCTGCCAGAGGCACCACTGTGACAACTGATGTCCATGGTCTATCTCCTGCTAAGCTCAAGAGGTCACTGGTTTCCAAGTTTATCTATACAATTAATGCACTCCATCAAGTTCTTTTTTTTTTTTAATATTAACAAACTTATTTTAAAGTTTATATGGAGAGGCAAAGACTCACAATAGTCAACATAGTGTTGAAGGAGAACAAAGCCTGAGGACTGACTTCAAAGTTTACCAGAACCATGGGGCGCCTGGTTGGCTCAGTGGGTTAAGCTTCTGCCTTTGGCTCAGGTCATGATCCCAGGGGCCTGGGGTCGAGTCCCGTATTGGGCTCTCTGCTCAGCAGGGAGCCTGCTTCTCCTCATTTCTCTCTCTGTCTGTCTCTCTGCCTATTTGTGATCTCTCTCTCTGTCAAATAAATAAATAAGCCTTTAAAAAAAGTATACCATAACGATAATTGGAAGCAAGATATCGTAATACCACAGAAAGACTAGATTAAAGGAACAGAATATATATTATCAATTATATTTTATAGTTAATATAAAAGCAAAAGCAATACAAGAGAGCAAAATACAATCTTTTAAACAAATGGTTCTGGAGTAATGGTGAAGCTAAATGTAAAAATATGGGGTTCTGATAGAGGTAAAGAAGACTACTATATGATCCAAAGGGGCACGTGCACCAAATGTTTATAGCAGCAATATCCACAATAGCCAAACTATGGAAAGAACCTAGATGCCCATCAACAAATGAATGGTATATATTTCAAATTCAAGTCAGAGATGAAAGAAACATCTGGACTCGGTCCTCAGGTACAGGCAGTATTCTGAACTGAGGCTAGAACCAGAGACCATTCTAATGAAAGGCCTCCACAGGTGGGCTCCGACTCAGTTTCCTGTATGTATATTCATTCATGAAATCGCTCTGCGGGTCAACATGCAGAACAAAACCATTTAATAAAAGTGACAATGAGGAGAGGAAAGGGAGGCCAGAAGGCTTGTGAATGTGGAGAGAAGAAGAGCCAGGGGAGGAGGGGGGCGGGGGGGGGCCGGGAAAAACTGAGAATCCCTCCCTGTGCTCCTTGCTGCCAGGGAGGTCTGAGGGACTAGTTTCTACCTGGGATCCCAAGTCCAGTACAAAAGTGGCGGGGCCACAGCTCGGGATGAGGGAAGGGGGTCCTCGGCACACGCGCGTGGGGGTGCCAAACGAAGGGGGCTATTGTGCTCGCTGCGGGGGGCACCTCGCCTGGCTCCATCCCCAGCCCGACCCCGTGGGGACCCGGGTGCGGCGCGTGGTCCGGGGTGGTCCCGCTGCCCCGGGGGTCGCGGGAGGCTGGGTCCCGACACCCCCGCGAGCTCGCCGCCCGCGCTTTCTGCTCCAGGTGAGGGCGCAGCGCGGTGTCACTTTACCTCCTCGCAGAGGGTCGTCCTGAGAAGCCATGGGGCAGGGCGGGGCAGCGGGCCGGGCCGTGGGAGCAGGACAGCGCGGCCTCAGGAGCTGGGCTGGAGCGCGGGAGTGCGGGTGTCCTGCAGTGCGGACTGGGCTGCAGCAGAGCACAGCGGAGCTGCGCGCCCCTCCTCCGCCAGCTCCTCCACCTCCTCTCAGACTCTCCGCTGCGTCCTCCGCGAGCTCACTTCCGGATTCTGCAATTAGCAAAGCCCCTTCTGCGGACCGCCCACGCCCTCGCCCACCTCCCCCTCCGTCCTGAGGCGCGGGCCCGGGGCACGGGCACCGGGAAAGCCCGGGGGGCTTGCGAGGGTGGCCAGCGCCAGCGCTGAGCGGCCTCCTAGCCTGGCTCCCCGAGCGGGTGTCCACCTGCTGCCTGGCTGCAAAAAGATCATCAGCCCTAAACCCCGGCTGCACTCTCGGGTCACTTCGCTGGCTTCCTGATTGTGCCCAAAGCCGGGAACCAGCTTCCCCAGCACAGGCCTGGGCTGAGATGCTTGCCCGCGATCTGTTTAAGCAGTCTCCTCCTCTCCAGGCAGGGTCCGCCATTGCATGATGGCACCCACGAATCACTTAGACCTGGATGTTTTTTGGTTTTTTGTTTCTTTTTTGGTTATTGGTTATTACATGACCTCCATGGTAGGTGATCCACAAAGGGAGTGAAAAGAGGACGCCTGATGCATACGCATATGGCCATTCTAGAAAAAGAGCTTGGGGTTCTCTGGGAAGCGCGGCATTGGTCCTTGCACTATGGTTTTGCTGCATCAAATAGTTCCTTCTTCTTCAAATATAAATATATAAATATATTGATCAAGTCACTCGCATGTCTTAGGAGAATGTCATACCTTTAGTAGCAAACTTGAAATCTTGGACATTGGTTTTGATTTTTGTTTTGGTTTGATTTGGTTCGGTTTTTGTAATTTTAAAAATCCCTCCAGCCCTTGGCTGTGTCTGACCTGAGTGCTTTCTGCTGTTTCTGCAACAAAACTGTCAGGGCAGCGAAAACTCTCATTGTTAACAGTGGCGCCCCCTTCTGAACACTTTGTTAATAAAAAGCTTTTTTTTTTTTTTTTTGGCTATTGTAAATGTGAAACAACAATGAGGTATTTCAAAGAGGTGAACCACAGGTAAATTTCTCTAAGTGTGGGTGAGGGTTACTCAAAAAGAAACTTGACAAGGCTTTTAAAGATACCGACAATCATTATAACATAACGTGACTGATTGTTACCGTGCTCTTAACCTGGCAAACACTTGTTGGCTTCCAAGAAAGACGAACATAGTTGAGATGGTTCTAGCGGCCTTCTAGCACAGGGTCTCATGAGGCAGGGATTCTAGCCACTGGCTGTGCAAGGCATGAGGCCTGTTAGTGATTCTATTTTTTCTTCTGCAGAATGGGTCTTTCTGCATTCCAGGTCCTTTCTACCCCAATAAATAATGCGGCGATTCTCTCAGTGAGTTGTACTTTTGGTTTAAACAGCCAACTGTCTCTTAAAAAGGACTTTTGTTTAAAGTCCTTTAAAAAAAAAGTCCTTTCAAAAAAAACTTTTTTTTTTTAATTTTTATTTTTTAATCCCATATGTTTACTCTGATCCTGGAACTTTGTCATTTTGACCTTCTCTGCTGATTAAAATATTCTTCATCATCAGCACCTACTGCTCTCCTCTCCTGGTGGTCTCTCCGGAAGGGGTCTTCTCTAGCTCTTCTAGCAGAGGATGGGCACTTCCCCTCTACCCCTGTTGCCAGACCAACCTTACCTATCCTGCAGGGTCAGGTCGGCCTGGCCTTTTATCTGTTGTTCTCTTCTGAGTGGTTAGTTTTTCATAGATGCCGTGCTTTGCTTTTGTCAGGATTTACCCTGGACTATCAAAACCCTTATCTTGTGCCAGTGAATCCTAAGAAACAGACCTGATGAGAGAACCAGGAACTCGAACAGATCATATTTATCCTGAATGTTCCGTCCAAAATGAAGAATACATTTCTGAGGAGCCTCAAGATGTCTTAGAAGGGAAGTTTCACCAACTCTGTCACGTAGGGGCATCAATTCTGATTCTGTGTCAATTTTCCTACTTTCCCAGCTAGTAATTCTCTTCCTCAGAAAGCCCACTCTCAACCGTTTCCTCTCTCAAAGGCAGTTGCTCTTAGAGTCTGCACATGGCACTTGGGGCCTGCTGGTCGTTGGCTACTGCCCTCTGTACCTTGGGTCTAACAGCTTCGGGGCATCAAGATGAAATCGTCTCTTGTTCTAAGACTTCATATAGTTTGGGGCACATGGTAAGCAATAATCACTTTTTTAGTGGATCCAAGTGTTCGACCTTTCTTAATTATTCTAGTACCACAGTTTACTTGTTCTAAGATTTGTCCTCCCCCCCCCATTCTAATAACTCTTGCACTTGATGACATATCCTAGTTTAACTGACAGCATTTCTCTTTCTTAGTCGAACATAAACTATAGTGCATCTTACCCTTGATGAAAGCTAGGTTGCAATTAAATACTCTATTATGGTTACGATTCTGATATTTGAAATCCTCCGGTAGCTCCCTGTGCCCCCACAGTGTAGTACCTCACCTTCTCGGCATAGTATACAAACCAGCTCACCCCCAGTGTTAACCCCGGGGCTCAGCCTCCATCCCCAGGTGATGCTGCCAGATCAGCTGCCCGTTGTCCTGAACTTGCTGTAGATTCCCGAATGCACTGTGCTGCCCCCTGGCACTTTGAAAGTGACACACTCATCCCCATTCTTCGCTTTGCCCTTGTCTATCACCTCCCCTCAAAATCTGTTCCTAAGTGCCTTTTCCCAGCTCCAACCTACCCTTGGCAGTCTTTTATCTCCCTGTGGTAAAACCTGTCACACTGCACCATGGACATGCCTGTTGTCCCCCTGAGAAGAGAAAAGGGACAGTGAGGGCCCCCCAGCATTTGCAGCTCTAGTGCAGAGCCCCATGCCTGGCTTGCAGGAAATGCCAGATCATGAAGACAAACGGAGATCATCCTCTGGCTAAAACCAGCTCTTCTTTGCCTACCGCAGGATCTGGATCAATACTGAGCAGCCCGTTATTATTGCTGTTTTTCTAGGGATTTTTTACCCATATATTTCCCAGGTCTTGACTCTTTTTGTAGCACTTTAATTCAGGCTTCAACCACTTCCTAGTCAGATCAGGTGAAATCATTTTCCTTCCCATAGCCTCGGTGTATTTCACACCTAGCAAATCTTTTTTGAAAGATCTTATTTACCCATTTGACAGATCAAAAGTAGGTAGAGAGGCAGGCAGAGAGAGGGGTGGGGGAGCAGGCTCCCCGCTGAGCAGAGAGCCCGATGTGGGGCTCCATCCCAGGACCCTGAAATCATGACCTGAGCCGAAGGCAGAGGCCTAAACCACTGAGCCACCCAGGAGCCCCCATATCTCGTAATTTTTAATCAACGTGCAAAAAGTATTGTACATATTGATGAAGTTCAAACAAATTCTGTGAAACCGTAGATGGACTTAAAGATACTATTATGTATCAAATATTGTAAAAATTAAGCAAGGAAATAGCACACATAAAATAACCAAAGCATACAAACTTGGGTAGATACAATAGGTGTGATCATGTTCTACTTCATAAAGAGATGAGTTAATAGATAAATAGAAGTAACTAGACTTTTTAGACGTTAATAAAACTTTGCCTGTTATTTCTTAGCTATATAAAATAGATGGTTTTCTAACAAAAACGCTTATCTTAAAAATATTTAAAAATAAATTTCAGGCTACTCATAAGGTTCTATTTACTTTTCCACTGAAGGAAAAGCTGGTTGTTGTAGTTGTAGTTGTTTGTTTGTTTTAGTCTCCTCCTAGTTTTTATTATTATAATGTGGAAGGAGGAATGTTAAATTGAAAAGTGAATTATTTTATAGACAAAATTCATTACTTGATTCACTTCCTGGTACAGCAGATGGAACTCCTGAAAACATGCCCTTTTGCCTTACAGAAGAGTAACAGTTATGCTTACTTCTGAAACATGCTTGGTGGTGGCCCTAAATAGTGACACCATACTAAACATTTTGAATATTTGCAATTAATTTTTATAGTCATAGGGCTCCAAAAGGCGCTGCTAGTCTCTTAGTAGGTATTTCAATAAAGCTAAAAGTTGCCTGACTGTTTAAAAATATTAACAAGGCACAAAACATGGCAGAAGTATTGTCCTCAGATATTATTTTTTTCCATATGCTCCTGATTCCAGACATGACAAGTTATTTTTTAAAATTTTTTTATAAAAGATTTTATTTATTTCTTTGACAGAGATCACAAGTAGGCAGGGTCAGGCAGAGTGAGAGGGGGGAAGCAGGCTCCCCTGCTGAGCTGAGAGCCCGATGTGGGACTCCATCCAAGGATTCTGGGATCATGACCTGAGCCGAAGGCAGAGGCTTTAACCCACTGAGCCACCCAGGTGCCCCCATGACAAGTTATTTTTTTTTAAAGATTTTATTTATTTATTTGACAGAGAGAGAGATTACAAGTAGGCAGAGAGGCAGGCAAAGAGAGAGAGGAGGTAGCAGGCTCCCCGTTGAGCAGAGAGCCCAATGTGGGGCTCCATCCCTGGACCCTGAGATCATGACCTGAGCTGAAGGCAGCGGCTTAACCCACAAGCCACCCAGGAACCCGACAAGTTATTTTTGATAGATATATATATACACAATGTATTTTCCAGTTATAAGAAAAATGGTTCTGCTCTTTTTAACCTTTTTTAAAAATTACATAATTTTTTTAAATTTAAATTTTGTTTTTTAATGTTTTACCTTTCCTTTCTTTTTTTTTTAAAAGATTTTATTTATTTATTTGACAGACAGAGATCACAAGTAGGCAGAGAGACAGGCAGAGCGAGAGAGAGAGAGAGAGAGAGAGAAGCAGGCTTCCTGCGGAGCAGAGAGCCCGATGCAGGGCTCAATTCCAGGACCCTGAGATCATGACCCGAGCCGAAGGCAGCAGCCCAAACCACTGAGCCACCCAGGCACCCCAATGTTTTACTTTTCAATATACTACTTAGAATATAAACCCTATTCCATTTTGTAAGAAGGTTACCATTTAAAAAATGTTAATTTTCTCATTGTGTCTTCCCCTCTCATTGCTTTATTTTGAATAAAACATTTCACAATAAACATAACTGATGCTTTCCTTTTGATGGTCCCTCTGTTGGTCATATTGTATATGAGCCATGACAATTAGTTTTACAACATTTATTCATGTTTGTTGATATGTTTTATCATAACTAATTTTCCCTCCCTTATCTAGATTCCCCAGCTTTCAGACAGGTGGACACTTAATAAACCATACCCAAGGGATGTATCAAGTACTTCTTAGACATCTCTCAGATCCTTGAGGTCTCATTTTGCCTAGGGATTTGCAATAGGTTCTGCCAGAGGCACCACTGTGACAACTGATGTCCATGGTCTATCTCCTGCTAAGCTCAAGAGGTCACTGGTTTCCAAGTTTATCTATACAATTAATGCACTCCATCAAGTTCTTTTTTTTTTTTAATATTAACAAACTTATTTTAAAGTTTATATGGAGAGGCAAAGACTCACAATAGTCATCATAGTGTTGAAGGAGAACAAAGCCTGAGGACTGACTTCAAAGTTTACCAGAACGATGGGGCGCCTGGTTGGCTCAGTGGGTTAAGCTTCTGCCTTTGGCTCAGGTCATGATCCCAGGGGCCTGGGGTCGAGTCCCGTATTGGGCTCTCTGCTCAGCAGGGAGCCTCCTTCTCCTCATTTCTCTCTCTGTCTGTCTCTCTGCCTATTTGTGATCTCTCTCTCTGTCAAATAAATAAATAAGCCTTTAAAAAAAGTATACCATAACGATAATTGGAAGCAAGATATCGTAATACCACAGAAAGACTAGATTAAAGGAACAGAATATATATTATCAATTATATTTTATAGTTAATATAAAAGCAAAAGCAATACAAGAGAGCAAAATACAATCTTTTAAACAAATGGTTCTGGAGTAATGGTGAAGCTAAATGTAAAAATATGGGGTTCTGATAGAGGTAAAGAAGACTACTATATGATCCAAAGGGGCACGTGCACCAAATGTTTATAGCAGCAATATCCACAATAGCCAAACTATGGAAAGAACCTAGATGCCCATCAACAAATGAATGGTATATATTTCAAATTCAAGTCAGAGATGAAAGAAACATCTGGACTCGGTCCTCAGGTACAGGCAGTATTCTGAACTGAGGCTAGAACCAGAGACCATTCTAATGAAAGGCCTCCACAGGTGGGCTCCGACTCAGTTTCCTGTATGTATATTCATTCATGAAATCGCTCTGCGGGTCAACATGCAGAACAAAACCATTTAATAAAAGTGACAATGAGGAGAGGAAAGGGAGGCCAGAAGGCTTGTGAATGTGGAGAGAAGAAGAGCCAGGGGAGGAGGGGGGCGGGGGGGGGCCGGGAAAAACTGAGAATCCCTCCCTGTGCTCCTTGCTGCCAGGGAGGTCTGAGGGACTAGTTTCTACCTGGGATCCCAAGTCCAGTACAAAAGTGGCGGGGCCACAGCTCGGGATGAGGGAAGGGGGTCCTCGGCACACGCGCGTGGGGGTGCCAAACGAAGGGGGCTATTGTGCTCGCTGCGGGGGGCACCTCGCCTGGCTCCATCCCCAGCCCGACCCCGTGGGGACCCGGGTGCGGCGCGTGGTCCGGGGTGGTCCCGCTGCCCCGGGGGTCGCGGGAGGCTGGGTCCCGACACCCCCGCGAGCTCGCCGCCCGCGCTTTCTGCTCCAGGTGAGGGCGCAGCGCGGTGTCACTTTACCTCCTCGCAGAGGGTCGTCCTGAGAAGCCATGGGGCAGGGCGGGGCAGCGGGCCGGGCCGTGGGAGCAGGACAGCGCGGCCTCAGGAGCTGGGCTGGAGCGCGGGAGTGCGGGTGTCCTGCAGTGCGGACTGGGCTGCAGCAGAGCACAGCGGAGCTGCGCGCCCCTCCTCCGCCAGCTCCTCCACCTCCTCTCAGACTCTCCGCTGCGTCCTCCGCGAGCTCACTTCCGGATTCTGCAATTAGCAAAGCCCCTTCTGCGGACCGCCCACGCCCTCGCCCACCTCCCCCTCCGTCCTGAGGCGCGGGCCCGGGGCACGGGCACCGGGAAAGCCCGGGGGGCTTGCGAGGGTGGCCAGCGCCAGCGCTGAGCGGCCTCCTAGCCTGGCTCCCCGAGCGGGTGTCCACCTGCTGCCTGGCTGCAAAAAGATCATCAGCCCTAAACCCCGGCTGCACTCTCGGGTCACTTCGCTGGCTTCCTGATTGTGCCCAAAGCCGGGAACCAGCTTCCCCAGCACAGGCCTGGGCTGAGATGCTTGCCCGCGATCTGTTTAAGCAGTCTCCTCCTCTCCAGGCAGGGTCCGCCATTGCATGATGGCACCCACGAATCACTTAGACCTGGATGTTTTTTGGTTTTTTGTTTCTTTTTTGGTTATTGGTTATTACATGACCTCCATGGTAGGTGATCCACAAAGGGAGTGAAAAGAGGACGCCTGATGCATACGCATATGGCCATTCTAGAAAAAGAGCTTGGGGTTCTCTGGGAAGCGCGGCATTGGTCCTTGCACTATGGTTTTGCTGCATCAAATAGTTCCTTCTTCTTCAAATATAAATATATAAATATATTGATCAAGTCACTCGCATGTCTTAGGAGAATGTCATACCTTTAGTAGCAAACTTGAAATCTTGGACATTGGTTTTGATTTTTGTTTTGGTTTGATTTGGTTCGGTTTTTGTAATTTTAAAAATCCCTCCAGCCCTTGGCTGTGTCTGACCTGAGTGCTTTCTGCTGTTTCTGCAACAAAACTGTCAGGGCAGCGAAAACTCTCATTGTTAACAGTGGCGCCCCCTTCTGAACACTTTGTTAATAAAAAGCTTTTTTTTTTTTTTTTTGGCTATTGTAAATGTGAAACAACAATGAGGTATTTCAAAGAGGTGAACCACAGGTAAATTTCTCTAAGTGTGGGTGAGGGTTACTCAAAAAGAAACTTGACAAGGCTTTTAAAGATACCGACAATCATTATAACATAACGTGACTGATTGTTACCGTGCTCTTAACCTGGCAAACACTTGTTGGCTTCCAAGAAAGACGAACATAGTTGAGATGGTTCTAGCGGCCTTCTAGCACAGGGTCTCATGAGGCAGGGATTCTAGCCACTGGCTGTGCAAGGCATGAGGCCTGTTAGTGATTCTATTTTTTCTTCTGCAGAATGGGTCTTTCTGCATTCCAGGTCCTTTCTACCCCAATAAATAATGCGGCGATTCTCTCAGTGAGTTGTACTTTTGGTTTAAACAGCCAACTGTCTCTTAAAAAGGACTTTTGTTTAAAGTCCTTTAAAAAAAAAGTCCTTTCAAAAAAAACTTTTTTTTTTAATTTTTATTTTTTAATCCCATATGTTTACTCTGATCCTGGAACTTTGTCATTTTGACCTTCTCTGCTGATTAAAATATTCTTCATCATCAGCACCTACTGCTCTCCTCTCCTGGTGGTCTCTCCGGAAGGGGTCTTCTCTAGCTCTTCTAGCAGAGGATGGGCACTTCCCCTCTACCCCTGTTGCCAGACCAACCTTACCTATCCTGCAGGGTCAGGTCGGCCTGGCCTTTTATCTGTTGTTCTCTTCTGAGTGGTTAGTTTTTCATAGATGCCGTGCTTTGCTTTTGTCAGGATTTACCCTGGACTATCAAAACCCTTATCTTGTGCCAGTGAATCCTAAGAAACAGACCTGATGAGAGAACCAGGAACTCGAACAGATCATATTTATCCTGAATGTTCCGTCCAAAATGAAGAATACATTTCTGAGGAGCCTCAAGATGTCTTAGAAGGGAAGTTTCACCAACTCTGTCACGTAGGGGCATCAATTCTGATTCTGTGTCAATTTTCCTACTTTCCCAGCTAGTAATTCTCTTCCTCAGAAAGCCCACTCTCAACCGTTTCCTCTCTCAAAGGCAGTTGCTCTTAGAGTCTGCACATGGCACTTGGGGCCTGCTGGTCGTTGGCTACTGCCCTCTGTACCTTGGGTCTAACAGCTTCGGGGCATCAAGATGAAATCGTCTCTTGTTCTAAGACTTCATATAGTTTGGGGCACATGGTAAGCAATAATCACTTTTTTAGTGGATCCAAGTGTTCGACCTTTCTTAATTATTCTAGTACCACAGTTTACTTGTTCTAAGATTTGTCCTCCCCCCCCCATTCTAATAACTCTTGCACTTGATGACATATCCTAGTTTAACTGACAGCATTTCTCTTTCTTAGTCGAACATAAACTATAGTGCATCTTACCCTTGATGAAAGCTAGGTTGCAATTAAATACTCTATTATGGTTACGATTCTGATATTTGAAATCCTCCGGTAGCTCCCTGTGCCCCCACAGTGTAGTACCTCACCTTCTCGGCATAGTATACAAACCAGCTCACCCCCAGTGTTAACCCCGGGGCTCAGCCTCCATCCCCAGGTGATGCTGCCAGATCAGCTGCCCGTTGTCCTGAACTTGCTGTAGATTCCCGAATGCACTGTGCTGCCCCCTGGCACTTTGAAAGTGACACACTCATCCCCATTCTTCGCTTTGCCCTTGTCTATCACCTCCCCTCAAAATCTGTTCCTAAGTGCCTTTTCCCAGCTCCAACCTACCCTTGGCAGTCTTTTATCTCCCTGTGGTAAAACCTGTCACACTGCACCATGGACATGCCTGTTGTCCCCCTGAGAAGAGAAAAGGGACAGTGAGGGCCCCCCAGCATTTGCAGCTCTAGTGCAGAGCCCCATGCCTGGCTTGCAGGAAATGCCAGATCATGAAGACAAACGGAGATCATCCTCTGGCTAAAACCAGCTCTTCTTTGCCTACCGCAGGATCTGGATCAATACTGAGCAGCCCGTTATTATTGCTGTTTTTCTAGGGATTTTTTACCCATATATTTCCCAGGTCTTGACTCTTTTTGTAGCACTTTAATTCAGGCTTCAACCACTTCCTAGTCAGATCAGGTGAAATCATTTTCCTTCCCATAGCCTCGGTGTATTTCACACCTAGCAAATCTTTTTTGAAAGATCTTATTTACCCATTTGACAGATCAAAAGTAGGTAGAGAGGCAGGCAGAGAGAGGGGTGGGGGAGCAGGCTCCCCGCTGAGCAGAGAGCCCGATGTGGGGCTCCATCCCAGGACCCTGAAATCATGACCTGAGCCGAAGGCAGAGGCCTAAACCACTGAGCCACCCAGGAGCCCCCATATCTCGTAATTTTTAATCAACGTGCAAAAAGTATTGTACATATTGATGAAGTTCAAACAAATTCTGTGAAACCGTAGATGGACTTAAAGATACTATTATGTATCAAATATTGTAAAAATTAAGCAAGGAAATAGCACACATAAAATAACCAAAGCATACAAACTTGGGTAGATACAATAGGTGTGATCATGTTCTACTTCATAAAGAGATGAGTTAATAGATAAATAGAAGTAACTAGACTTTTTAGACGTTAATAAAACTTTGCCTGTTATTTCTTAGCTATATAAAATAGATGGTTTTCTAACAAAAACGCTTATCTTAAAAATATTTAAAAATAAATTTCAGGCTACTCATAAGGTTCTATTTACTTTTCCACTGAAGGAAAAGCTGGTTGTTGTAGTTGTAGTTGTTTGTTTGTTTTAGTCTCCTCCTAGTTTTTATTATTATAATGTGGAAGGAGGAATGTTAAATTGAAAAGTGAATTATTTTATAGACAAAATTCATTACTTGATTCACTTCCTGGTACAGCAGATGGAACTCCTGAAAACATGCCCTTTTGCCTTACAGAAGAGTAACAGTTATGCTTACTTCTGAAACATGCTTGGTGGTGGCCCTAAATAGTGACACCATACTAAACATTTTGAATATTTGCAATTAATTTTTATAGTCATAGGGCTCCAAAAGGCGCTGCTAGTCTCTTAGTAGGTATTTCAATAAAGCTAAAAGTTGCCTGACTGTTTAAAAATATTAACAAGGCACAAAACATGGCAGAAGTATTGTCCTCAGATATTATTTTTTTCCATATGCTCCTGATTCCAGACATGACAAGTTATTTTTTAAAATTTTTTTATAAAAGATTTTATTTATTTCTTTGACAGAGATCACAAGTAGGCAGGGTCAGGCAGAGTGAGAGGGGGGAAGCAGGCTCCCCTGCTGAGCTGAGAGCCCGATGTGGGACTCCATCCAAGGATTCTGGGATCATGACCTGAGCCGAAGGCAGAGGCTTTAACCCACTGAGCCACCCAGGTGCCCCCATGACAAGTTATTTTTTTTTAAAGATTTTATTTATTTATTTGACAGAGAGAGAGATTACAAGTAGGCAGAGAGGCAGGCAAAGAGAGAGAGGAGGTAGCAGGCTCCCCGTTGAGCAGAGAGCCCAATGTGGGGCTCCATCCCTGGACCCTGAGATCATGACCTGAGCTGAAGGCAGCGGCTTAACCCACAAGCCACCCAGGAACCCGACAAGTTATTTTTGATAGATATATATATACACAATGTATTTTCCAGTTATAAGAAAAATGGTTCTGCTCTTTTTAACCTTTTTTAAAAATTACATAATTTTTTTAAATTTAAATTTTGTTTTTTAATGTTTTACCTTTCCTTTCTTTTTTTTTTAAAAGATTTTATTTATTTATTTGACAGACAGAGATCACAAGTAGGCAGAGAGACAGGCAGAGCGAGAGAGAGAGAGAGAGAGAGAGAAGCAGGCTTCCTGCGGAGCAGAGAGCCCGATGCAGGGCTCAATTCCAGGACCCTGAGATCATGACCCGAGCCGAAGGCAGCAGCCCAAACCACTGAGCCACCCAGGCACCCCAATGTTTTACTTTTCAATATACTACTTAGAATATAAACCCTATTCCATTTTGTAAGAAGGTTACCATTTAAAAAATGTTAATTTTCTCATTGTGTCTTCCCCTCTCATTGCTTTATTTTGAATAAAACATTTCACAATAAACATAACTGATGCTTTCCTTTTGATGGTCCCTCTGTTGGTCATATTGTATATGAGCCATGACAATTAGTTTTACAACATTTATTCATGTTTGTTGATATGTTTTATCATAACTAATTTTCCCTCCCTTATCTAGATTCCCCAGCTTTCAGACAGGTGGACACTTAATAAACCATACCCAAGGGATGTATCAAGTACTTCTTAGACATCTCTCAGATCCTTGAGGTCTCATTTTGCCTAGGGATTTGCAATAGGTTCTGCCAGAGGCACCACTGTGACAACTGATGTCCATGGTCTATCTCCTGCTAAGCTCAAGAGGTCACTGGTTTCCAAGTTTATCTATACAATTAATGCACTCCATCAAGTTCTTTTTTTTTTTTAATATTAACAAACTTATTTTAAAGTTTATATGGAGAGGCAAAGACTCACAATAGTCATCATAGTGTTGAAGGAGAACAAAGCCTGAGGACTGACTTCAAAGTTTACCAGAACGATGGGGCGCCTGGTTGGCTCAGTGGGTTAAGCTTCTGCCTTTGGCTCAGGTCATGATCCCAGGGGCCTGGGGTCGAGTCCCGTATTGGGCTCTCTGCTCAGCAGGGAGCCTCCTTCTCCTCATTTCTCTCTCTGTCTGTCTCTCTGCCTATTTGTGATCTCTCTCTCTGTCAAATAAATAAATAAGCCTTTAAAAAAAGTATACCATAACGATAATTGGAAGCAAGATATCGTAATACCACAGAAAGACTAGATTAAAGGAACAGAATATATATTATCAATTATATTTTATAGTTAATATAAAAGCAAAAGCAATACAAGAGAGCAAAATACAATCTTTTAAACAAATGGTTCTGGAGTAATGGTGAAGCTAAATGTAAAAATATGGGGTTCTGATAGAGGTAAAGAAGACTACTATATGATCCAAAGGGGCACGTGCACCAAATGTTTATAGCAGCAATATCCACAATAGCCAAACTATGGAAAGAACCTAGATGCCCATCAACAAATGAATGGTATATATTTCAAATTCAAGTCAGAGATGAAAGAAACATCTGGACTCGGTCCTCAGGTACAGGCAGTATTCTGAACTGAGGCTAGAACCAGAGACCATTCTAATGAAAGGCCTCCACAGGTGGGCTCCGACTCAGTTTCCTGTATGTATATTCATTCATGAAATCGCTCTGCGGGTCAACATGCAGAACAAAACCATTTAATAAAAGTGACAATGAGGAGAGGAAAGGGAGGCCAGAAGGCTTGTGAATGTGGAGAGAAGAAGAGCCAGGGGAGGAGGGGGGCGGGGGGGGGCCGGGAAAAACTGAGAATCCCTCCCTGTGCTCCTTGCTGCCAGGGAGGTCTGAGGGACTAGTTTCTACCTGGGATCCCAAGTCCAGTACAAAAGTGGCGGGGCCACAGCTCGGGATGAGGGAAGGGGGTCCTCGGCACACGCGCGTGGGGGTGCCAAACGAAGGGGGCTATTGTGCTCGCTGCGGGGGGCACCTCGCCTGGCTCCATCCCCAGCCCGACCCCGTGGGGACCCGGGTGCGGCGCGTGGTCCGGGGTGGTCCCGCTGCCCCGGGGGTCGCGGGAGGCTGGGTCCCGACACCCCCGCGAGCTCGCCGCCCGCGCTTTCTGCTCCAGGTGAGGGCGCAGCGCGGTGTCACTTTACCTCCTCGCAGAGGGTCGTCCTGAGAAGCCATGGGGCAGGGCGGGGCAGCGGGCCGGGCCGTGGGAGCAGGACAGCGCGGCCTCAGGAGCTGGGCTGGAGCGCGGGAGTGCGGGTGTCCTGCAGTGCGGACTGGGCTGCAGCAGAGCACAGCGGAGCTGCGCGCCCCTCCTCCGCCAGCTCCTCCACCTCCTCTCAGACTCTCCGCTGCGTCCTCCGCGAGCTCACTTCCGGATTCTGCAATTAGCAAAGCCCCTTCTGCGGACCGCCCACGCCCTCGCCCACCTCCCCCTCCGTCCTGAGGCGCGGGCCCGGGGCACGGGCACCGGGAAAGCCCGGGGGGCTTGCGAGGGTGGCCAGCGCCAGCGCTGAGCGGCCTCCTAGCCTGGCTCCCCGAGCGGGTGTCCACCTGCTGCCTGGCTGCAAAAAGATCATCAGCCCTAAACCCCGGCTGCACTCTCGGGTCACTTCGCTGGCTTCCTGATTGTGCCCAAAGCCGGGAACCAGCTTCCCCAGCACAGGCCTGGGCTGAGATGCTTGCCCGCGATCTGTTTAAGCAGTCTCCTCCTCTCCAGGCAGGGTCCGCCATTGCATGATGGCACCCACGAATCACTTAGACCTGGATGTTTTTTGGTTTTTTGTTTCTTTTTTGGTTATTGGTTATTACATGACCTCCATGGTAGGTGATCCACAAAGGGAGTGAAAAGAGGACGCCTGATGCATACGCATATGGCCATTCTAGAAAAAGAGCTTGGGGTTCTCTGGGAAGCGCGGCATTGGTCCTTGCACTATGGTTTTGCTGCATCAAATAGTTCCTTCTTCTTCAAATATAAATATATAAATATATTGATCAAGTCACTCGCATGTCTTAGGAGAATGTCATACCTTTAGTAGCAAACTTGAAATCTTGGACATTGGTTTTGATTTTTGTTTTGGTTTGATTTGGTTCGGTTTTTGTAATTTTAAAAATCCCTCCAGCCCTTGGCTGTGTCTGACCTGAGTGCTTTCTGCTGTTTCTGCAACAAAACTGTCAGGGCAGCTAAAACTCTCATTGTTAACAGTGGCGCCCCCTTCTGAACACTTTGTTAATAAAAAGCTTTTTTTTTTTTTTTTTGGCTATTGTAAATGTGAAACAACAATGAGGTATTTCAAAGAGGTGAACCACAGGTAAATTTCTCTAAGTGTGGGTGAGGGTTACTCAAAAAGAAACTTGACAAGGCTTTTAAAGATACCGACAATCATTATAACATAACGTGACTGATTGTTACCGTGCTCTTAACCTGGCAAACACTTGTTGGCTTCCAAGAAAGACGAACATAGTTGAGATGGTTCTAGCGGCCTTCTAGCACAGGGTCTCATGAGGCAGGGATTCTAGCCACTGGCTGTGCAAGGCATGAGGCCTGTTAGTGATTCTATTTTTTCTTCTGCAGAATGGGTCTTTCTGCATTCCAGGTCCTTTCTACCCCAATAAATAATGCGGCGATTCTCTCAGTGAGTTGTACTTTTGGTTTAAACAGCCAACTGTCTCTTAAAAAGGACTTTTGTTTAAAGTCCTTTAAAAAAAAAGTCCTTTCAAAAAAAACTTTTTTTTTAATTTTTATTTTTTAATCCCATATGTTTACTCTGATCCTGGAACTTTGTCATTTTGACCTTCTCTGCTGATTAAAATATTCTTCATCATCAGCACCTACTGCTCTCCTCTCCTGGTGGTCTCTCCGGAAGGGGTCTTCTCTAGCTCTTCTAGCAGAGGATGGGCACTTCCCCTCTACCCCTGTTGCCAGACCAACCTTACCTATCCTGCAGGGTCAGGTCGGCCTGGCCTTTTATCTGTTGTTCTCTTCTGAGTGGTTAGTTTTTCATAGATGCCGTGCTTTGCTTTTGTCAGGATTTACCCTGGACTATCAAAACCCTTATCTTGTGCCAGTGAATCCTAAGAAACAGACCTGATGAGAGAACCAGGAACTCGAACAGATCATATTTATCCTGAATGTTCCGTCCAAAATGAAGAATACATTTCTGAGGAGCCTCAAGATGTCTTAGAAGGGAAGTTTCACCAACTCTGTCACGTAGGGGCATCAATTCTGATTCTGTGTCAATTTTCCTACTTTCCCAGCTAGTAATTCTCTTCCTCAGAAAGCCCACTCTCAACCGTTTCCTCTCTCAAAGGCAGTTGCTCTTAGAGTCTGCACATGGCACTTGGGGCCTGCTGGTCGTTGGCTACTGCCCTCTGTACCTTGGGTCTAACAGCTTCGGGGCATCAAGATGAAATCGTCTCTTGTTCTAAGACTTCATATAGTTTGGGGCACATGGTAAGCAATAATCACTTTTTTAGTGGATCCAAGTGTTCGACCTTTCTTAATTATTCTAGTACCACAGTTTACTTGTTCTAAGATTTGTCCCCCCCCCCCATTCTAATAACTCTTGCACTTGATGACATATCCTAGTTTAACTGACAGCATTTCTCTTTCTTAGTCGAACATAAACTATAGTGCATCTTACCCTTGATGAAAGCTAGGTTGCAATTAAATACTCTATTATGGTTACGATTCTGATATTTGAAATCCTCCGGTAGCTCCCTGTGCCCCCACAGTGTAGTACCTCACCTTCTCGGCATAGTATACAAACCAGCTCACCCCCAGTGTTAACCCCGGGGCTCAGCCTCCATCCCCAGGTGATGCTGCCAGATCAGCTGCCCGTTGTCCTGAACTTGCTGTAGATTCCCGAATGCACTGTGCTGCCCCCTGGCACTTTGAAAGTGACACACTCATCCCCATTCTTCGCTTTGCCCTTGTCTATCACCTCCCCTCAAAATCTGTTCCTAAGTGCCTTTTCCCAGCTCCAACCTACCCTTGGCAGTCTTTTATCTCCCTGTGGTAAAACCTGTCACACTGCACCATGGACATGCCCGTTGTCCCCCTGAGAAGAGAAAAGGGACAGTGAGGGCCCCCCAGCATTTGCAGCTCTAGTGCAGAGCCCCATGCCTGGCTTGCAGGAAATGCCAGATCATGAAGACAAACGGACATCATCCTCTGGCTAAAACCAGCTCTTCTTTGCCTACCGCAGGATCTGGATCAATACTGAGCAGCCCGTTATTATTGCTGTTTTTCTAGGGATTTTTTACCCATATATTTCCCAGGTCTTGACTCTTTTTGTAGCACTTTAATTCAGGCTTCAACCACTTCCTAGTCAGATCAGGTGAAATCATTTTCCTTCCCATAGCCTCGGTGTATTTCACACCTAGCAAATCTTTTTTGAAAGATCTTATTTACCCATTTGACAGATCAAAAGTAGGTAGAGAGGCAGGCAGAGAGAGGGGTGGGGGAGCAGGCTCCCCGCTGAGCAGAGAGCCCGATGTGGGGCTCCATCCCAGGACCCTGAAATCATGACCTGAGCCGAAGGCAGAGGCCTAAACCACTGAGCCACCCAGGAGCCCCCATATCTCGTAATTTTTAATCAACGTGCAAAAAGTATTGTACATATTGATGAAGTTCAAACAAATTCTGTGAAACCGTAGATGGACTTAAAGATACTATTATGTATCAAATATTGTAAAAATTAAGCAAGGAAATAGCACACATAAAATAACCAAAGCATACAAACTTGGGTAGATACAATAGGTGTGATCATGTTCTACTTCATAAAGAGATGAGTTAATAGATAAATAGAAGTAACTAGACTTTTTAGACGTTAATAAAACTTTGCCTGTTATTTCTTAGCTATATAAAATAGATGGTTTTCTAACAAAAACGCTTATCTTAAAAATATTTAAAAATAAATTTCAGGCTACTCATAAGGTTCTATTTACTTTTCCACTGAAGGAAAAGCTGGTTGTTGTAGTTGTAGTTGTTTGTTTGTTTTAGTCTCCTCCTAGTTTTTATTATTATAATGTGGAAGGAGGAATGTTAAATTGAAAAGTGAATTATTTTATAGACAAAATTCATTACTTGATTCACTTCCTGGTACAGCAGATGGAACTCCTGAAAACATGCCCTTTTGCCTTACAGAAGAGTAACAGTTATGCTTACTTCTGAAACATGCTTGGTGGTGGCCCTAAATAGTGACACCATACTAAACATTTTGAATATTTGCAATTAATTTTTATAGTCATAGGGCTCCAAAAGGCGCTGCTAGTCTCTTAGTAGGTATTTCAATAAAGCTAAAAGTTGCCTGACTGTTTAAAAATATTAACAAGGCACAAAACATGGCAGAAGTATTGTCCTCAGATATTATTTTTTTCCATATGCTCCTGATTCCAGACATGACAAGTTATTTTTTAAAATTTTTTTATAAAAGATTTTATTTATTTCTTTGACAGAGATCACAAGTAGGCAGGGTCAGGCAGAGTGAGAGGGGGGAAGCAGGCTCCCCTGCTGAGCTGAGAGCCCGATGTGGGACTCCATCCAAGGATTCTGGGATCATGACCTGAGCCGAAGGCAGAGGCTTTAACCCACTGAGCCACCCAGGTGCCCCCATGACAAGTTATTTTTTTTTAAAGATTTTATTTATTTATTTGACAGAGAGAGAGATTACAAGTAGGCAGAGAGGCAGGCAAAGAGAGAGAGGAGGTAGCAGGCTCCCCGTTGAGCAGAGAGCCCAATGTGGGGCTCCATCCCTGGACCCTGAGATCATGACCTGAGCTGAAGGCAGCGGCTTAACCCACAAGCCACCCAGGAACCCGACAAGTTATTTTTGATAGATATGTATATACACAATGTATTTTCCAGTTATAAGAAAAATGGTTCTGCTCTTTTTAACCTTTTTTAAAAATTACATAATTTTTTTAAATTTAAATTTTGTTTTTTAATGTTTTACCTTTCCTTTCTTTTTTTTTAAAAAGATTTTATTTATTTATTTGACAGACAGAGATCACAAGTAGGCAGAGAGACAGGCAGAGCGAGAGAGAGAGAGAGAGAGAGAGAAGCAGGCTTCCTGCGGAGCAGAGAGCCCGATGCAGGGCTCAATTCCAGGACCCTGAGATCATGACCCGAGCCGAAGGCAGCAGCCCAAACCACTGAGCCACCCAGGCACCCCAATGTTTTACTTTTCAATATACTACTTAGAATATAAACCCTATTCCATTTTGTAAGAAGGTTACCATTTAAAAAATGTTAATTTTCTCATTGTGTCTTCCCCTCTCATTGCTTTATTTTGAATAAAACATTTCACAATAAACATAACTGATGCTTTCCTTTTGATGGTCCCTCTGTTGGTCATATTGTATATGAGCCATGACAATTAGTTTTACAACATTTATTCATGTTTGTTGATATGTTTTATCATAACTAATTTTCCCTCCCTTATCTAGATTCCCCAGCTTTCAGACAGGTGGACACTTAATAAACCATACCCAAGGGATGTATCAAGTACTTCTTAGACATCTCTCAGATCCTTGAGGTCTCATTTTGCCTAGGGATTTGCAATAGGTTCTGCCAGAGGCACCACTGTGACAACTGATGTCCATGGTCTATCTCCTGCTAAGCTCAAGAGGTCACTGGTTTCCAAGTTTATCTATACAATTAATGCACTCCATCAAGTTCTTTTTTTTTTTTAATATTAACAAACTTATTTTAAAGTTTATATGGAGAGGCAAAGACTCACAATAGTCAACATAGTGTTGAAGGAGAACAAAGCCTGAGGACTGACTTCAAAGTTTACCAGAACCATGGGGCGCCTGGTTGGCTCAGTGGGTTAAGCTTCTGCCTTTGGCTCAGGTCATGATCCCAGGGGCCTGGGGTCGAGTCCCGTATTGGGCTCTCTGCTCAGCAGGGAGCCTGCTTCTCCTCATTTCTCTCTCTGTCTGTCTCTCTGCCTATTTGTGATCTCTCTCTCTGTCAAATAAATAAATAAGCCTTTAAAAAAAGTATACCATAACGATAATTGGAAGCAAGATATCGTAATACCACAGAAAGACTAGATTAAAGGAACAGAATATATATTATCAATTATATTTTATAGTTAATATAAAAGCAAAAGCAATACAAGAGAGCAAAATACAATCTTTTAAACAAATGGTTCTGGAGTAATGGTGAAGCTAAATGTAAAAATATGGGGTTCTGATAGAGGTAAAGAAGACTACTATATGATCCAAAGGGGCACGTGCACCAAATGTTTATAGCAGCAATATCCACAATAGCCAAACTATGGAAAGAACCTAGATGCCCATCAACAAATGAATGGTATATATTTCAAATTCAAGTCAGAGATGAAAGAAACATCTGGACTCGGTCCTCAGGTACAGGCAGTATTCTGAACTGAGGCTAGAACCAGAGACCATTCTAATGAAAGGCCTCCACAGGTGGGCTCCGACTCAGTTTCCTGTATGTATATTCATTCATGAAATCGCTCTGCGGGTCAACATGCAGAACAAAACCATTTAATAAAAGTGACAATGAGGAGAGGAAAGGGAGGCCAGAAGGCTTGTGAATGTGGAGAGAAGAAGAGCCAGGGGAGGAGGGGGGCGGGGGGGGGCCGGGAAAAACTGAGAATCCCTCCCTGTGCTCCTTGCTGCCAGGGAGGTCTGAGGGACTAGTTTCTACCTGGGATCCCAAGTCCAGTACAAAAGTGGCGGGGCCACAGCTCGGGATGAGGGAAGGGGGTCCTCGGCACACGCGCGTGGGGGTGCCAAACGAAGGGGGCTATTGTGCTCGCTGCGGGGGGCACCTCGCCTGGCTCCATCCCCAGCCCGACCCCGTGGGGACCCGGGTGCGGCGCGTGGTCCGGGGTGGTCCCGCTGCCCCGGGGGTCGCGGGAGGCTGGGTCCCGACACCCCCGCGAGCTCGCCGCCCGCGCTTTCTGCTCCAGGTGAGGGCGCAGCGCGGTGTCACTTTACCTCCTCGCAGAGGGTCGTCCTGAGAAGCCATGGGGCAGGGCGGGGCAGCGGGCCGGGCCGTGGGAGCAGGACAGCGCGGCCTCAGGAGCTGGGCTGGAGCGCGGGAGTGCGGGTGTCCTGCAGTGCGGACTGGGCTGCAGCAGAGCACAGCGGAGCTGCGCGCCCCTCCTCCGCCAGCTCCTCCACCTCCTCTCAGACTCTCCGCTGCGTCCTCCGCGAGCTCACTTCCGGATTCTGCAATTAGCAAAGCCCCTTCTGCGGACCGCCCACGCCCTCGCCCACCTCCCCCTCCGTCCTGAGGCGCGGGCCCGGGGCACGGGCACCGGGAAAGCCCGGGGGGCTTGCGAGGGTGGCCAGCGCCAGCGCTGAGCGGCCTCCTAGCCTGGCTCCCCGAGCGGGTGTCCACCTGCTGCCTGGCTGCAAAAAGATCATCAGCCCTAAACCCCGGCTGCACTCTCGGGTCACTTCGCTGGCTTCCTGATTGTGCCCAAAGCCGGGAACCAGCTTCCCCAGCACAGGCCTGGGCTGAGATGCTTGCCCGCGATCTGTTTAAGCAGTCTCCTCCTCTCCAGGCAGGGTCCGCCATTGCATGATGGCACCCACGAATCACTTAGACCTGGATGTTTTTTGGTTTTTTGTTTCTTTTTTGGTTATTGGTTATTACATGACCTCCATGGTAGGTGATCCACAAAGGGAGTGAAAAGAGGACGCCTGATGCATACGCATATGGCCATTCTAGAAAAAGAGCTTGGGGTTCTCTGGGAAGCGCGGCATTGGTCCTTGCACTATGGTTTTGCTGCATCAAATAGTTCCTTCTTCTTCAAATATAAATATATAAATATATTGATCAAGTCACTCGCATGTCTTAGGAGAATGTCATACCTTTAGTAGCAAACTTGAAATCTTGGACATTGGTTTTGATTTTTGTTTTGGTTTGATTTGGTTCGGTTTTTGTAATTTTAAAAATCCCTCCAGCCCTTGGCTGTGTCTGACCTGAGTGCTTTCTGCTGTTTCTGCAACAAAACTGTCAGGGCAGCGAAAACTCTCATTGTTAACAGTGGCGCCCCCTTCTGAACACTTTGTTAATAAAAAGCTTTTTTTTTTTTTTTTTTTTTTTTTGGCTATTGTAAATGTGAAACAACAATGAGGTATTTCAAAGAGGTGAACCACAGGTAAATTTCTCTAAGTGTGGGTGAGGGTTACTCAAAAAGAAACTTGACAAGGCTTTTAAAGATACCGACAATCATTATAACATAACGTGACTGATTGTTACCGTGCTCTTAACCTGGCAAACACTTGTTGGCTTCCAAGAAAGACGAACATAGTTGAGATGGTTCTAGCGGCCTTCTAGCACAGGGTCTCATGAGGCAGGGATTCTAGCCACTGGCTGTGCAAGGCATGAGGCCTGTTAGTGATTCTATTTTTTCTTCTGCAGAATGGGTCTTTCTGCATTCCAGGTCCTTTCTACCCCAATAAATAATGCGGCGATTCTCTCAGTGAGTTGTACTTTTGGTTTAAACAGCCAACTGTCTCTTAAAAAGGACTTTTGTTTAAAGTCCTTTAAAAAAAAAGTCCTTTCAAAAAAAACTTTTTTTTTAATTTTTATTTTTTAATCCCATATGTTTACTCTGATCCTGGAACTTTGTCATTTTGACCTTCTCTGCTGATTAAAATATTCTTCATCATCAGCACCTACTGCTCTCCTCTCCTGGTGGTCTCTCCGGAAGGGGTCTTCTCTAGCTCTTCTAGCAGAGGATGGGCACTTCCCCTCTACCCCTGTTGCCAGACCAACCTTACCTATCCTGCAGGGTCAGGTCGGCCTGGCCTTTTATCTGTTGTTCTCTTCTGAGTGGTTAGTTTTTCATAGATGCCGTGCTTTGCTTTTGTCAGGATTTACCCTGGACTATCAAAACCCTTATCTTGTGCCAGTGAATCCTAAGAAACAGACCTGATGAGAGAACCAGGAACTCGAACAGATCATATTTATCCTGAATGTTCCGTCCAAAATGAAGAATACATTTCTGAGGAGCCTCAAGATGTCTTAGAAGGGAAGTTTCACCAACTCTGTCACGTAGGGGCATCAATTCTGATTCTGTGTCAATTTTCCTACTTTCCCAGCTAGTAATTCTCTTCCTCAGAAAGCCCACTCTCAACCGTTTCCTCTCTCAAAGGCAGTTGCTCTTAGAGTCTGCACATGGCACTTGGGGCCTGCTGGTCGTTGGCTACTGCCCTCTGTACCTTGGGTCTAACAGCTTCGGGGCATCAAGATGAAATCGTCTCTTGTTCTAAGACTTCATATAGTTTGGGGCACATGGTAAGCAATAATCACTTTTTTAGTGGATCCAAGTGTTCGACCTTTCTTAATTATTCTAGTACCACAGTTTACTTGTTCTAAGATTTGTCCTCCCTCCCCCATTCTAATAACTCTTGCACTTGATGACATATCCTAGTTTAACTGACAGCATTTCTCTTTCTTAGTCGAACATAAACTATAGTGCATCTTACCCTTGATGAAAGCTAGGTTGCAATTAAATACTCTATTATGGTTACGATTCTGATATTTGAAATCCTCCGGTAGCTCCCTGTGCCCCCACAGTGTAGTACCTCATCTTCTCGGCATAGTATACAAACCAGCTCACCCCCAGTGTTAACCCCGGGGCTCAGCCTCCATCCCCAGGTGATGCTGCCAGATCAGCTGCCCGTTGTCCTGAACTTGCTGTAGATTCCCGAATGCACTGTGCTGCCCCCTGGCACTTTGAAAGTGACACACTCATCCCCATTCTTCGCTTTGCCCTTGTCTATCACCTCCCCTCAAAATCTGTTCCTAAGTGCCTTTTCCCAGCTCCAACCTACCCTTGGCAGTCTTTTATCTCCCTGTGGTAAAACCTGTCACACTGCACCATGGACATGCCCGTTGTCCCCCTGAGAAGAGAAAAGGGACAGTGAGGGCCCCCCAGCATTTGCAGCTCTAGTGCAGAGCCCCATGCCTGGCTTGCAGGAAATGCCAGATCATGAAGACAAACGGAGATCATCCTCTGGCTAAAACCAGCTCTTCTTTGCCTACCGCAGGATCTGGATCAATACTGAGCAGCCCGTTATTATTGCTGTTTTTCTAGGGATTTTTTACCCATATATTTCCCAGGTCTTGACTCTTTTTGTAGCACTTTAATTCAGGCTTCAACCACTTCCTAGTCAGATCAGGTGAAATCATTTTCCTTCCCATAGCCTCGGTGTATTTCACACCTAGCAAATCTTTTTTGAAAGATCTTATTTACCCATTTGACAGATCAAAAGTAGGTAGAGAGGCAGGCAGAGAGAGGGGTGGGGGAGCAGGCTCCCCGCTGAGCAGAGAGCCCGATGTGGGGCTCCATCCCAGGACCCTGAAATCATGACCTGAGCCGAAGGCAGAGGCCTAAACCACTGAGCCACCCAGGAGCCCCCATATCTCGTAATTTTTAATCAACGTGCAAAAAGTATTGTACATATTGATGAAGTTCAAACAAATTCTGTGAAACCGTAGATGGACTTAAAGATACTATTATGTATCAAATATTGTAAAAATTAAGCAAGGAAATAGCACACATAAAATAACCAAAGCATACAAACTTGGGTAGATACAATAGGTGTGATCATGTTCTACTTCATAAAGAGATGAGTTAATAGATAAATAGAAGTAACTAGACTTTTTAGACGTTAATAAAACTTTGCCTGTTATTTCTTAGCTATATAAAATAGATGGTTTTCTAACAAAAACGCTTATCTTAAAAATATTTAAAAATAAATTTCAGGCTACTCATAAGGTTCTATTTACTTTTCCACTGAAGGAAAAGCTGGTTGTTGTAGTTGTAGTTGTTTGTTTGTTTTAGTCTCCTCCTAGTTTTTATTATTATAATGTGGAAGGAGGAATGTTAAATTGAAAAGTGAATTATTTTATAGACAAAATTCATTACTTGATTCACTTCCTGGTACAGCAGATGGAACTCCTGAAAACATGCCCTTTTGCCTTACAGAAGAGTAACAGTTATGCTTACTTCTGAAACATGCTTGGTGGTGGCCCTAAATAGTGACACCATACTAAACATTTTGAATATTTGCAATTAATTTTTATAGTCATAGGGCTCCAAAAGGCGCTGCTAGTCTCTTAGTAGGTATTTCAATAAAGCTAAAAGTTGCCTGACTGTTTAAAAATATTAACAAGGCACAAAACATGGCAGAAGTATTGTCCTCAGATATTATTTTTTTCCATATGCTCCTGATTCCAGACATGACAAGTTATTTTTTTAAATTTTTTTATAAAAGATTTTATTTATTTCTTTGACAGAGATCACAAGTAGGCAGGGTCAGGCAGAGTGAGAGGGGGGAAGCAGGCTCCCCTGCTGAGCTGAGAGCCCGATGTGGGACTCCATCCAAGGATTCTGGGATCATGACCTGAGCCGAAGGCAGAGGCTTTAACCCACTGAGCCACCCAGGTGCCCCCATGACAAGTTATTTTTTTTTTAAAGATTTTATTTATTTATTTGACAGAGAGAGAGATTACAAGTAGGCAGAGAGGCAGGCAAAGAGAGAGAGGAGGTAGCAGGCTCCCCGTTGAGCAGAGAGCCCAATGTGGGGCTCCATCCCTGGACCCTGAGATCATGACCTGAGCTGAAGGCAGCGGCTTAACCCACAAGCCACCCAGGAACCCGACAAGTTATTTTTGATAGATATATATATACACAATGTATTTTCCAGTTATAAGAAAAATGGTTCTGCTCTTTTTAACCTTTTTTAAAAATTACATAATTTTTTTAAATTTAAATTTTGTTTTTTAATGTTTTACCTTTCCTTTCTTTTTTTTTAAAAAGATTTTATTTATTTATTTGACAGACAGAGATCACAAGTAGGCAGAGAGACAGGCAGAGCGAGAGAGAGAGAGAGAGAAGCAGGCTTCCTGCGGAGCAGAGAGCCCGATGCAGGGCTCAATTCCAGGACCCTGAGATCATGACCCGAGCCGAAGGCAGCAGCCCAAACCACTGAGCCACCCAGGCACCCCAATGTTTTACTTTTCAATATACTACTTAGAATATAAACCCTATTCCATTTTGTAAGAAGGTTACCATTTAAAAAATGTTAATTTTCTCATTGTGTCTTCCCCTCTCATTGCTTTATTTTGAATAAAACATTTCACAATAAACATAACTGATGCTTTCCTTTTGATGGTCCCTCTGTTGGTCATATTGTATATGAGCCATGACAATTAGTTTTACAACATTTATTCATGTTTGTTGATATGTTTTATCATAACTAATTTTCCCTCCCTTATCTAGATTCCCCAGCTTTCAGACAGGTGGACACTTAATAAACCATACCCAAGGGATGTATCAAGTACTTCTTAGACATCTCTCAGATCCTTGAGGTCTCATTTTGCCTAGGGATTTGCAATAGGTTCTGCCAGAGGCACCACTGTGACAACTGATGTCCATGGTCTATCTCCTGCTAAGCTCAAGAGGTCACTGGTTTCCAAGTTTATCTATACAATTAATGCACTCCATCAAGTTCTTTTTTTTTTTAATATTAACAAACTTATTTTAAAGTTTATATGGAGAGGCAAAGACTCACAATAGTCAACATAGTGTTGAAGGAGAACAAAGCCTGAGGACTGACTTCAAAGTTTACCAGAACCATGGGGCGCCTGGTTGGCTCAGTGGGTTAAGCTTCTGCCTTTGGCTCAGGTCATGATCCCAGGGGCCTGGGGTCGAGTCCCGTATTGGGCTCTCTGCTCAGCAGGGAGCCTGCTTCTCCTCATTTCTCTCTCTGTCTGTCTCTCTGCCTATTTGTGATCTCTCTCTCTGTCAAATAAATAAATAAGCCTTTAAAAAAAGTATACCATAACGATAATTGGAAGCAAGATATCGTAATACCACAGAAAGACTAGATTAAAGGAACAGAATATATATTATCAATTATATTTTATAGTTAATATAAAAGCAAAAGCAATACAAGAGAGCAAAATACAATCTTTTAAACAAATGGTTCTGGAGTAATGGTGAAGCTAAATGTAAAAATATGGGGTTCTGATAGAGGTAAAGAAGACTACTATATGATCCAAAGGGGCACGTGCACCAAATGTTTATAGCAGCAATATCCACAATAGCCAAACTATGGAAAGAACCTAGATGCCCATCAACAAATGAATGGTATATATTTCAAATTCAAGTCAGAGATGAAAGAAACATCTGGACTCGGTCCTCAGGTACAGGCAGTATTCTGAACTGAGGCTAGAACCAGAGACCATTCTAATGAAAGGCCTCCACAGGTGGGCTCCGACTCAGTTTCCTGTATGTATATTCATTCATGAAATCGCTCTGCGGGTCAACATGCAGAACAAAACCATTTAATAAAAGTGACAATGAGGAGAGGAAAGGGAGGCCAGAAGGCTTGTGAATGTGGAGAGAAGAAGAGCCAGGGGAGGAGGGGGGCGGGGGGGGGCCGGGAAAAACTGAGAATCCCTCCCTGTGCTCCTTGCTGCCAGGGAGGTCTGAGGGACTAGTTTCTACCTGGGATCCCAAGTCCAGTACAAAAGTGGCGGGGCCACAGCTCGGGATGAGGGAAGGGGGTCCTCGGCACACGCGCGTGGGGGTGCCAAACGAAGGGGGCTATTGTGCTCGCTGCGGGGGGCACCTCGCCTGGCTCCATCCCCAGCCCGACCCCGTGGGGACCCGGGTGCGGCGCGTGGTCCGGGGTGGTCCCGCTGCCCCGGGGGTCGCGGGAGGCTGGGTCCCGACACCCCCGCGAGCTCGCCGCCCGCGCTTTCTGCTCCAGGTGAGGGCGCAGCGCGGTGTCACTTTACCTCCTCGCAGAGGGTCGTCCTGAGAAGCCATGGGGCAGGGCGGGGCAGCGGGCCGGGCCGTGGGAGCAGGACAGCGCGGCCTCAGGAGCTGGGCTGGAGCGCGGGAGTGCGGGTGTCCTGCAGTGCGGACTGGGCTGCAGCAGAGCACAGCGGAGCTGCGCGCCCCTCCTCCGCCAGCTCCTCCACCTCCTCTCAGACTCTCCGCTGCGTCCTCCGCGAGCTCACTTCCGGATTCTGCAATTAGCAAAGCCCCTTCTGCGGACCGCCCACGCCCTCGCCCACCTCCCCCTCCGTCCTGAGGCGCGGGCCCGGGGCACGGGCACCGGGAAAGCCCGGGGGGCTTGCGAGGGTGGCCAGCGCCAGCGCTGAGCGGCCTCCTAGCCTGGCTCCCCGAGCGGGTGTCCACCTGCTGCCTGGCTGCAAAAAGATCATCAGCCCTAAACCCCGGCTGCACTCTCGGGTCACTTCGCTGGCTTCCTGATTGTGCCCAAAGCCGGGAACCAGCTTCCCCAGCACAGGCCTGGGCTGAGATGCTTGCCCGCGATCTGTTTAAGCAGTCTCCTCCTCTCCAGGCAGGGTCCGCCATTGCATGATGGCACCCACGAATCACTTAGACCTGGATGTTTTTTGGTTTTTTGTTTCTTTTTTGGTTATTGGTTATTACATGACCTCCATGGTAGGTGATCCACAAAGGGAGTGAAAAGAGGACGCCTGATGCATACGCATATGGCCATTCTAGAAAAAGAGCTTGGGGTTCTCTGGGAAGCGCGGCATTGGTCCTTGCACTATGGTTTTGCTGCATCAAATAGTTCCTTCTTCTTCAAATATAAATATATAAATATATTGATCAAGTCACTCGCATGTCTTAGGAGAATGTCATACCTTTAGTAGCAAACTTGAAATCTTGGACATTGGTTTTGATTTTTGTTTTGGTTTGATTTGGTTCGGTTTTTGTAATTTTAAAAATCCCTCCAGCCCTTGGCTGTGTCTGACCTGAGTGCTTTCTGCTGTTTCTGCAACAAAACTGTCAGGGCAGCGAAAACTCTCATTTGTTAACAGTGGCGCCCCCTTCTGAACACTTTGTTAATAAAAAGCTTTTTTTTTTCTTTTTTTTTTTTTTTTTGGCTATTGTAAATGTGAAACAACAATGAGGTATTTCAAAGAGGTGAACCACAGGTAAATTTCTCTAAGTGTGGGTGAGGGTTACTCAAAAAGAAACTTGACAAGGCTTTTAAAGATACCGACAATCATTATAACATAACGTGACTGATTGTTACCGTGCTCTTAACCTGGCAAACACTTGTTGGCTTCCAAGAAAGACGAACATAGTTGAGATGGTTCTAGCGGCCTTCTAGCACAGGGTCTCATGAGGCAGGGATTCTAGCCACTGGCTGTGCAAGGCATGAGGCCTGTTAGTGATTCTATTTTTTCTTCTGCAGAATGGGTCTTTCTGCATTCCAGGTCCTTTCTACCCCAATAAATAATGCGGCGATTCTCTCAGTGAGTTGTACTTTTGGTTTAAACAGCCAACTGTCTCTTAAAAAGGACTTTTGTTTAAAGTCCTTTAAAAAAAAAGTCCTTTCAAAAAAAACTTTTTTTTTAATTTTTATTTTTTAATCCCATATGTTTACTCTGATCCTGGAACTTTGTCATTTTGACCTTCTCTGCTGATTAAAATATTCTTCATCATCAGCACCTACTGCTCTCCTCTCCTGGTGGTCTCTCCGGAAGGGGTCTTCTCTAGCTCTTCTAGCAGAGGATGGGCACTTCCCCTCTACCCCTGTTGCCAGACCAACCTTACCTATCCTGCAGGGTCAGGTCGGCCTGGCCTTTTATCTGTTGTTCTCTTCTGAGTGGTTAGTTTTTCATAGATGCCGTGCTTTGCTTTTGTCAGGATTTACCCTGGACTATCAAAACCCTTATCTTGTGCCAGTGAATCCTAAGAAACAGACCTGATGAGAGAACCAGGAACTCGAACAGATCATATTTATCCTGAATGTTCCGTCCAAAATGAAGAATACATTTCTGAGGAGCCTCAAGATGTCTTAGAAGGGAAGTTTCACCAACTCTGTCACGTAGGGGCATCAATTCTGATTCTGTGTCAATTTTCCTACTTTCCCAGCTAGTAATTCTCTTCCTCAGAAAGCCCACTCTCAACCGTTTCCTCTCTCAAAGGCAGTTGCTCTTAGAGTCTGCACATGGCACTTGGGGCCTGCTGGTCGTTGGCTACTGCCCTCTGTACCTTGGGTCTAACAGCTTCGGGGCATCAAGATGAAATCGTCTCTTGTTCTAAGACTTCATATAGTTTGGGGCACATGGTAAGCAATAATCACTTTTTTAGTGGATCCAAGTGTTCGACCTTTCTTAATTATTCTAGTACCACAGTTTACTTGTTCTAAGATTTGTCCTCCCTCCCCCATTCTAATAACTCTTGCACTTGATGACATATCCTAGTTTAACTGACAGCATTTCTCTTTCTTAGTCGAACATAAACTATAGTGCATCTTACCCTTGATGAAAGCTAGGTTGCAATTAAATACTCTATTATGGTTACGATTCTGATATTTGAAATCCTCCGGTAGCTCCCTGTGCCCCCACAGTGTAGTACCTCATCTTCTCGGCATAGTATACAAACCAGCTCACCCCCAGTGTTAACCCCGGGGCTCAGCCTCCATCCCCAGGTGATGCTGCCAGATCAGCTGCCCGTTGTCCTGAACTTGCTGTAGATTCCCGAATGCACTGTGCTGCCCCCTGGCACTTTGAAAGTGACACACTCATCCCCATTCTTCGCTTTGCCCTTGTCTATCACCTCCCCTCAAAATCTGTTCCTAAGTGCCTTTTCCCAGCTCCAACCTACCCTTGGCAGTCTTTTATCTCCCTGTGGTAAAACCTGTCACACTGCACCATGGACATGCCCGTTGTCCCCCTGAGAAGAGAAAAGGGACAGTGAGGGCCCCCCAGCATTTGCAGCTCTAGTGCAGAGCCCCATGCCTGGCTTGCAGGAAATGCCAGATCATGAAGACAAACGGAGATCATCCTCTGGCTAAAACCAGCTCTTCTTTGCCTACCGCAGGATCTGGATCAATACTGAGCAGCCCGTTATTATTGCTGTTTTTCTAGGGATTTTTTACCCATATATTTCCCAGGTCTTGACTCTTTTTGTAGCACTTTAATTCAGGCTTCAACCACTTCCTAGTCAGATCAGGTGAAATCATTTTCCTTCCCATAGCCTCGGTGTATTTCACACCTAGCAAATCTTTTTTGAAAGATCTTATTTACCCATTTGACAGATCAAAAGTAGGTAGAGAGGCAGGCAGAGAGAGGGGTGGGGGAGCAGGCTCCCCGCTGAGCAGAGAGCCCGATGTGGGGCTCCATCCCAGGACCCTGAAATCATGACCTGAGCCGAAGGCAGAGGCCTAAACCACTGAGCCACCCAGGAGCCCCCATATCTCGTAATTTTTAATCAACGTGCAAAAAGTATTGTACATATTGATGAAGTTCAAACAAATTCTGTGAAACCGTAGATGGACTTAAAGATACTATTATGTATCAAATATTGTAAAAATTAAGCAAGGAAATAGCACACATAAAATAACCAAAGCATACAAACTTGGGTAGATACAATAGGTGTGATCATGTTCTACTTCATAAAGAGATGAGTTAATAGATAAATAGAAGTAACTAGACTTTTTAGACGTTAATAAAACTTTGCCTGTTATTTCTTAGCTATATAAAATAGATGGTTTTCTAACAAAAACGCTTATCTTAAAAATATTTAAAAATAAATTTCAGGCTACTCATAAGGTTCTATTTACTTTTCCACTGAAGGAAAAGCTGGTTGTTGTAGTTGTAGTTGTTTGTTTGTTTTAGTCTCCTCCTAGTTTTTATTATTATAATGTGGAAGGAGGAATGTTAAATTGAAAAGTGAATTATTTTATAGACAAAATTCATTACTTGATTCACTTCCTGGTACAGCAGATGGAACTCCTGAAAACATGCCCTTTTGCCTTACAGAAGAGTAACAGTTATGCTTACTTCTGAAACATGCTTGGTGGTGGCCCTAAATAGTGACACCATACTAAACATTTTGAATATTTGCAATTAATTTTTATAGTCATAGGGCTCCAAAAGGCGCTGCTAGTCTCTTAGTAGGTATTTCAATAAAGCTAAAAGTTGCCTGACTGTTTAAAAATATTAACAAGGCACAAAACATGGCAGAAGTATTGTCCTCAGATATTATTTTTTTCCATATGCTCCTGATTCCAGACATGACAAGTTATTTTTTTAAATTTTTTTATAAAAGATTTTATTTATTTCTTTGACAGAGATCACAAGTAGGCAGGGTCAGGCAGAGTGAGAGGGGGGAAGCAGGCTCCCCTGCTGAGCTGAGAGCCCGATGTGGGACTCCATCCAAGGATTCTGGGATCATGACCTGAGCCGAAGGCAGAGGCTTTAACCCACTGAGCCACCCAGGTGCCCCCATGACAAGTTATTTTTTTTTTAAAGATTTTATTTATTTATTTGACAGAGAGAGAGATTACAAGTAGGCAGAGAGGCAGGCAAAGAGAGAGAGGAGGTAGCAGGCTCCCCGTTGAGCAGAGAGCCCAATGTGGGGCTCCATCCCTGGACCCTGAGATCATGACCTGAGCTGAAGGCAGCGGCTTAACCCACAAGCCACCCAGGAACCCGACAAGTTATTTTTGATAGATATGTATATACACAATGTATTTTCCAGTTATAAGAAAAATGGTTCTGCTCTTTTTAACCTTTTTTAAAAATTACATAATTTTTTTAAATTTAAATTTTGTTTTTTAATGTTTTACCTTTCCTTTCTTTTTTTTTAAAAAGATTTTATTTATTTATTTGACAGACAGAGATCACAAGTAGGCAGAGAGACAGGCAGAGCGAGAGAGAGAGAGAGAGAGAGAGAAGCAGGCTTCCTGCGGAGCAGAGAGCCCGATGCAGGGCTCAATTCCAGGACCCTGAGATCATGACCCGAGCCGAAGGCAGCAGCCCAAACCACTGAGCCACCCAGGCACCCCAATGTTTTACTTTTCAATATACTACTTAGAATATAAACCCTATTCCATTTTGTAAGAAGGTTACCATTTAAAAAATGTTAATTTTCTCATTGTGTCTTCCCCTCTCATTGCTTTATTTTGAATAAAACATTTCACAATAAACATAACTGATGCTTTCCTTTTGATGGTCCCTCTGTTGGTCATATTGTATATGAGCCATGACAATTAGTTTTACAACATTTATTCATGTTTGTTGATATGTTTTATCATAACTAATTTTCCCTCCCTTATCTAGATTCCCCAGCTTTCAGACAGGTGGACACTTAATAAACCATACCCAAGGGATGTATCAAGTACTTCTTAGACATCTCTCAGATCCTTGAGGTCTCATTTTGCCTAGGGATTTGCAATAGGTTCTGCCAGAGGCACCACTGTGACAACTGATGTCCATGGTCTATCTCCTGCTAAGCTCAAGAGGTCACTGGTTTCCAAGTTTATCTATACAATTAATGCACTCCATCAAGTTCTTTTTTTTTTTTAATATTAACAAACTTATTTTAAAGTTTATATGGAGAGGCAAAGACTCACAATAGTCAACATAGTGTTGAAGGAGAACAAAGCCTGAGGACTGACTTCAAAGTTTACCAGAACCATGGGGCGCCTGGTTGGCTCAGTGGGTTAAGCTTCTGCCTTTGGCTCAGGTCATGATCCCAGGGGCCTGGGGTCGAGTCCCGTATTGGGCTCTCTGCTCAGCAGGGAGCCTGCTTCTCCTCATTTCTCTCTCTGTCTGTCTCTCTGCCTATTTGTGATCTCTCTCTCTGTCAAATAAATAAATAAGCCTTTAAAAAAAGTATACCATAACGATAATTGGAAGCAAGATATCGTAATACCACAGAAAGACTAGATTAAAGGAACAGAATATATATTATCAATTATATTTTATAGTTAATATAAAAGCAAAAGCAATACAAGAGAGCAAAATACAATCTTTTAAACAAATGGTTCTGGAGTAATGGTGAAGCTAAATGTAAAAATATGGGGTTCTGATAGAGGTAAAGAAGACTACTATATGATCCAAAGGGGCACGTGCACCAAATGTTTATAGCAGCAATATCCACAATAGCCAAACTATGGAAAGAACCTAGATGCCCATCAACAAATGAATGGTATATATTTCAAATTCAAGTCAGAGATGAAAGAAACATCTGGACTCGGTCCTCAGGTACAGGCAGTATTCTGAACTGAGGCTAGAACCAGAGACCATTCTAATGAAAGGCCTCCACAGGTGGGCTCCGACTCAGTTTCCTGTATGTATATTCATTCATGAAATCGCTCTGCGGGTCAACATGCAGAACAAAACCATTTAATAAAAGTGACAATGAGGAGAGGAAAGGGAGGCCAGAAGGCTTGTGAATGTGGAGAGAAGAAGAGCCAGGGGAGGAGGGGGGCGGGGGGGGGCCGGGAAAAACTGAGAATCCCTCCCTGTGCTCCTTGCTGCCAGGGAGGTCTGAGGGACTAGTTTCTACCTGGGATCCCAAGTCCAGTACAAAAGTGGCGGGGCCACAGCTCGGGATGAGGGAAGGGGGTCCTCGGCACACGCGCGTGGGGGTGCCAAACGAAGGGGGCTATTGTGCTCGCTGCGGGGGGCACCTCGCCTGGCTCCATCCCCAGCCCGACCCCGTGGGGACCCGGGTGCGGCGCGTGGTCCGGGGTGGTCCCGCTGCCCCGGGGGTCGCGGGAGGCTGGGTCCCGACACCCCCGCGAGCTCGCCGCCCGCGCTTTCTGCTCCAGGTGAGGGCGCAGCGCGGTGTCACTTTACCTCCTCGCAGAGGGTCGTCCTGAGAAGCCATGGGGCAGGGCGGGGCAGCGGGCCGGGCCGTGGGAGCAGGACAGCGCGGCCTCAGGAGCTGGGCTGGAGCGCGGGAGTGCGGGTGTCCTGCAGTGCGGACTGGGCTGCAGCAGAGCACAGCGGAGCTGCGCGCCCCTCCTCCGCCAGCTCCTCCACCTCCTCTCAGACTCTCCGCTGCGTCCTCCGCGAGCTCACTTCCGGATTCTGCAATTAGCAAAGCCCCTTCTGCGGACCGCCCACGCCCTCGCCCACCTCCCCCTCCGTCCTGAGGCGCGGGCCCGGGGCACGGGCACCGGGAAAGCCCGGGGGGCTTGCGAGGGTGGCCAGCGCCAGCGCTGAGCGGCCTCCTAGCCTGGCTCCCCGAGCGGGTGTCCACCTGCTGCCTGGCTGCAAAAAGATCATCAGCCCTAAACCCCGGCTGCACTCTCGGGTCACTTCGCTGGCTTCCTGATTGTGCCCAAAGCCGGGAACCAGCTTCCCCAGCACAGGCCTGGGCTGAGATGCTTGCCCGCGATCTGTTTAAGCAGTCTCCTCCTCTCCAGGCAGGGTCCGCCATTGCATGATGGCACCCACGAATCACTTAGACCTGGATGTTTTTTGGTTTTTTGTTTCTTTTTTGGTTATTGGTTATTACATGACCTCCATGGTAGGTGATCCACAAAGGGAGTGAAAAGAGGACGCCTGATGCATACGCATATGGCCATTCTAGAAAAAGAGCTTGGGGTTCTCTGGGAAGCGCGGCATTGGTCCTTGCACTATGGTTTTGCTGCATCAAATAGTTCCTTCTTCTTCAAATATAAATATATAAATATATTGATCAAGTCACTCGCATGTCTTAGGAGAATGTCATACCTTTAGTAGCAAACTTGAAATCTTGGACATTGGTTTTGATTTTTGTTTTGGTTTGATTTGGTTCGGTTTTTGTAATTTTAAAAATCCCTCCAGCCCTTGGCTGTGTCTGACCTGAGTGCTTTCTGCTGTTTCTGCAACAAAACTGTCAGGGCAGCGAAAACTCTCATTGTTAACAGTGGCGCCCCCTTCTGAACACTTTGTTAATAAAAAGCTTTTTTTTTTTTTTTTTTTTTTTTGGCTATTGTAAATGTGAAACAACAATGAGGTATTTCAAAGAGGTGAACCACAGGTAAATTTCTCTAAGTGTGGGTGAGGGTTACTCAAAAAGAAACTTGACAAGGCTTTTAAAGATACCGACAATCATTATAACATAACGTGACTGATTGTTACCGTGCTCTTAACCTGGCAAACACTTGTTGGCTTCCAAGAAAGACGAACATAGTTGAGATGGTTCTAGCGGCCTTCTAGCACAGGGTCTCATGAGGCAGGGATTCTAGCCACTGGCTGTGCAAGGCATGAGGCCTGTTAGTGATTCTATTTTTTCTTCTGCAGAATGGGTCTTTCTGCATTCCAGGTCCTTTCTACCCCAATAAATAATGCGGCGATTCTCTCAGTGAGTTGTACTTTTGGTTTAAACAGCCAACTGTCTCTTAAAAAGGACTTTTGTTTAAAGTCCTTTAAAAAAAAAGTCCTTTCAAAAAAAACTTTTTTTTTAATTTTTATTTTTTAATCCCATATGTTTACTCTGATCCTGGAACTTTGTCATTTTGACCTTCTCTGCTGATTAAAATATTCTTCATCATCAGCACCTACTGCTCTCCTCTCCTGGTGGTCTCTCCGGAAGGGGTCTTCTCTAGCTCTTCTAGCAGAGGATGGGCACTTCCCCTCTACCCCTGTTGCCAGACCAACCTTACCTATCCTGCAGGGTCAGGTCGGCCTGGCCTTTTATCTGTTGTTCTCTTCTGAGTGGTTAGTTTTTCATAGATGCCGTGCTTTGCTTTTGTCAGGATTTACCCTGGACTATCAAAACCCTTATCTTGTGCCAGTGAATCCTAAGAAACAGACCTGATGAGAGAACCAGGAACTCGAACAGATCATATTTATCCTGAATGTTCCGTCCAAAATGAAGAATACATTTCTGAGGAGCCTCAAGATGTCTTAGAAGGGAAGTTTCACCAACTCTGTCACGTAGGGGCATCAATTCTGATTCTGTGTCAATTTTCCTACTTTCCCAGCTAGTAATTCTCTTCCTCAGAAAGCCCACTCTCAACCGTTTCCTCTCTCAAAGGCAGTTGCTCTTAGAGTCTGCACATGGCACTTGGGGCCTGCTGGTCGTTGGCTACTGCCCTCTGTACCTTGGGTCTAACAGCTTCGGGGCATCAAGATGAAATCGTCTCTTGTTCTAAGACTTCATATAGTTTGGGGCACATGGTAAGCAATAATCACTTTTTTAGTGGATCCAAGTGTTCGACCTTTCTTAATTATTCTAGTACCACAGTTTACTTGTTCTAAGATTTGTCCTCCCCCCCCCATTCTAATAACTCTTGCACTTGATGACATATCCTAGTTTAACTGACAGCATTTCTCTTTCTTAGTCGAACATAAACTATAGTGCATCTTACCCTTGATGAAAGCTAGGTTGCAATTAAATACTCTATTATGGTTACGATTCTGATATTTGAAATCCTCCGGTAGCTCCCTGTGCCCCCACAGTGTAGTACCTCACCTTCTCGGCATAGTATACAAACCAGCTCACCCCCAGTGTTAACCCCGGGGCTCAGCCTCCATCCCCAGGTGATGCTGCCAGATCAGCTGCCCGTTGTCCTGAACTTGCTGTAGATTCCCGAATGCACTGTGCTGCCCCCTGGCACTTTGAAAGTGACACACTCATCCCCATTCTTCGCTTTGCCCTTGTCTATCACCTCCCCTCAAAATCTGTTCCTAAGTGCCTTTTCCCAGCTCCAACCTACCCTTGGCAGTCTTTTATCTCCCTGTGGTAAAACCTGTCACACTGCACCATGGACATGCCCGTTGTCCCCCTGAGAAGAGAAAAGGGACAGTGAGGGCCCCCCAGCATTTGCAGCTCTAGTGCAGAGCCCCATGCCTGGCTTGCAGGAAATGCCAGATCATGAAGACAAACGGAGATCATCCTCTGGCTAAAACCAGCTCTTCTTTGCCTACCGCAGGATCTGGATCAATACTGAGCAGCCCGTTATTATTGCTGTTTTTCTAGGGATTTTTTACCCATATATTTCCCAGGTCTTGACTCTTTTTGTAGCACTTTAATTCAGGCTTCAACCACTTCCTAGTCAGATCAGGTGAAATCATTTTCCTTCCCATAGCCTCGGTGTATTTCACACCTAGCAAATCTTTTTTGAAAGATCTTATTTACCCATTTGACAGATCAAAAGTAGGTAGAGAGGCAGGCAGAGAGAGGGGTGGGGGAGCAGGCTCCCCGCTGAGCAGAGAGCCCGATGTGGGGCTCCATCCCAGGACCCTGAAATCATGACCTGAGCCGAAGGCAGAGGCCTAAACCACTGAGCCACCCAGGAGCCCCCATATCTCGTAATTTTTAATCAACGTGCAAAAAGTATTGTACATATTGATGAAGTTCAAACAAATTCTGTGAAACCGTAGATGGACTTAAAGATACTATTATGTATCAAATATTGTAAAAATTAAGCAAGGAAATAGCACACATAAAATAACCAAAGCATACAAACTTGGGTAGATACAATAGGTGTGATCATGTTCTACTTCATAAAGAGATGAGTTAATAGATAAATAGAAGTAACTAGACTTTTTAGACGTTAATAAAACTTTGCCTGTTATTTCTTAGCTATATAAAATAGATGGTTTTCTAACAAAAACGCTTATCTTAAAAATATTTAAAAATAAATTTCAGGCTACTCATAAGGTTCTATTTACTTTTCCACTGAAGGAAAAGCTGGTTGTTGTAGTTGTAGTTGTTTGTTTGTTTTAGTCTCCTCCTAGTTTTTATTATTATAATGTGGAAGGAGGAATGTTAAATTGAAAAGTGAATTATTTTATAGACAAAATTCATTACTTGATTCACTTCCTGGTACAGCAGATGGAACTCCTGAAAACATGCCCTTTTGCCTTACAGAAGAGTAACAGTTATGCTTACTTCTGAAACATGCTTGGTGGTGGCCCTAAATAGTGACACCATACTAAACATTTTGAATATTTGCAATTAATTTTTATAGTCATAGGGCTCCAAAAGGCGCTGCTAGTCTCTTAGTAGGTATTTCAATAAAGCTAAAAGTTGCCTGACTGTTTAAAAATATTAACAAGGCACAAAACATGGCAGAAGTATTGTCCTCAGATATTATTTTTTTCCATATGCTCCTGATTCCAGACATGACAAGTTATTTTTTAAAATTTTTTTATAAAAGATTTTATTTATTTCTTTGACAGAGATCACAAGTAGGCAGGGTCAGGCAGAGTGAGAGGGGGGAAGCAGGCTCCCCTGCTGAGCTGAGAGCCCGATGTGGGACTCCATCCAAGGATTCTGGGATCATGACCTGAGCCGAAGGCAGAGGCTTTAACCCACTGAGCCACCCAGGTGCCCCCATGACAAGTTATTTTTTTTTAAAGATTTTATTTATTTATTTGACAGAGAGAGAGATTACAAGTAGGCAGAGAGGCAGGCAAAGAGAGAGAGGAGGTAGCAGGCTCCCCGTTGAGCAGAGAGCCCAATGTGGGGCTCCATCCCTGGACCCTGAGATCATGACCTGAGCTGAAGGCAGCGGCTTAACCCACAAGCCACCCAGGAACCCGACAAGTTATTTTTGATAGATATGTATATACACAATGTATTTTCCAGTTATAAGAAAAATGGTTCTGCTCTTTTTAACCTTTTTTAAAAATTACATAATTTTTTTAAATTTAAATTTTGTTTTTTAATGTTTTACCTTTCCTTTCTTTTTTTTTAAAAAGATTTTATTTATTTATTTGACAGACAGAGATCACAAGTAGGCAGAGAGACAGGCAGAGCGAGAGAGAGAGAGAGAGAGAGAGAAGCAGGCTTCCTGCGGAGCAGAGAGCCCGATGCAGGGCTCAATTCCAGGACCCTGAGATCATGACCCGAGCCGAAGGCAGCAGCCCAAACCACTGAGCCACCCAGGCACCCCAATGTTTTACTTTTCAATATACTACTTAGAATATAAACCCTATTCCATTTTGTAAGAAGGTTACCATTTAAAAAATGTTAATTTTCTCATTGTGTCTTCCCCTCTCATTGCTTTATTTTGAATAAAACATTTCACAATAAACATAACTGATGCTTTCCTTTTGATGGTCCCTCTGTTGGTCATATTGTATATGAGCCATGACAATTAGTTTTACAACATTTATTCATGTTTGTTGATATGTTTTATCATAACTAATTTTCCCTCCCTTATCTAGATTCCCCAGCTTTCAGACAGGTGGACACTTAATAAACCATACCCAAGGGATGTATCAAGTACTTCTTAGACATCTCTCAGATCCTTGAGGTCTCATTTTGCCTAGGGATTTGCAATAGGTTCTGCCAGAGGCACCACTGTGACAACTGATGTCCATGGTCTATCTCCTGCTAAGCTCAAGAGGTCACTGGTTTCCAAGTTTATCTATACAATTAATGCACTCCATCAAGTTCTTTTTTTTTTTTAATATTAACAAACTTATTTTAAAGTTTATATGGAGAGGCAAAGACTCACAATAGTCAACATAGTGTTGAAGGAGAACAAAGCCTGAGGACTGACTTCAAAGTTTACCAGAACCATGGGGCGCCTGGTTGGCTCAGTGGGTTAAGCTTCTGCCTTTGGCTCAGGTCATGATCCCAGGGGCCTGGGGTCGAGTCCCGTATTGGGCTCTCTGCTCAGCAGGGAGCCTGCTTCTCCTCATTTCTCTCTCTGTCTGTCTCTCTGCCTATTTGTGATCTCTCTCTCTGTCAAATAAATAAATAAGCCTTTAAAAAAAGTATACCATAACGATAATTGGAAGCAAGATATCGTAATACCACAGAAAGACTAGATTAAAGGAACAGAATATATATTATCAATTATATTTTATAGTTAATATAAAAGCAAAAGCAATACAAGAGAGCAAAATACAATCTTTTAAACAAATGGTTCTGGAGTAATGGTGAAGCTAAATGTAAAAATATGGGGTTCTGATAGAGGTAAAGAAGACTACTATATGATCCAAAGGGGCACGTGCACCAAATGTTTATAGCAGCAATATCCACAATAGCCAAACTATGGAAAGAACCTAGATGCCCATCAACAAATGAATGGTATATATTTCAAATTCAAGTCAGAGATGAAAGAAACATCTGGACTCGGTCCTCAGGTACAGGCAGTATTCTGAACTGAGGCTAGAACCAGAGACCATTCTAATGAAAGGCCTCCACAGGTGGGCTCCGACTCAGTTTCCTGTATGTATATTCATTCATGAAATCGCTCTGCGGGTCAACATGCAGAACAAAACCATTTAATAAAAGTGACAATGAGGAGAGGAAAGGGAGGCCAGAAGGCTTGTGAATGTGGAGAGAAGAAGAGCCAGGGGAGGAGGGGGGCGGGGGGGGGCCGGGAAAAACTGAGAATCCCTCCCTGTGCTCCTTGCTGCCAGGGAGGTCTGAGGGACTAGTTTCTACCTGGGATCCCAAGTCCAGTACAAAAGTGGCGGGGCCACAGCTCGGGATGAGGGAAGGGGGTCCTCGGCACACGCGCGTGGGGGTGCCAAACGAAGGGGGCTATTGTGCTCGCTGCGGGGGGCACCTCGCCTGGCTCCATCCCCAGCCCGACCCCGTGGGGACCCGGGTGCGGCGCGTGGTCCGGGGTGGTCCCGCTGCCCCGGGGGTCGCGGGAGGCTGGGTCCCGACACCCCCGCGAGCTCGCCGCCCGCGCTTTCTGCTCCAGGTGAGGGCGCAGCGCGGTGTCACTTTACCTCCTCGCAGAGGGTCGTCCTGAGAAGCCATGGGGCAGGGCGGGGCAGCGGGCCGGGCCGTGGGAGCAGGACAGCGCGGCCTCAGGAGCTGGGCTGGAGCGCGGGAGTGCGGGTGTCCTGCAGTGCGGACTGGGCTGCAGCAGAGCACAGCGGAGCTGCGCGCCCCTCCTCCGCCAGCTCCTCCACCTCCTCTCAGACTCTCCGCTGCGTCCTCCGCGAGCTCACTTCCGGATTCTGCAATTAGCAAAGCCCCTTCTGCGGACCGCCCACGCCCTCGCCCACCTCCCCCTCCGTCCTGAGGCGCGGGCCCGGGGCACGGGCACCGGGAAAGCCCGGGGGGCTTGCGAGGGTGGCCAGCGCCAGCGCTGAGCGGCCTCCTAGCCTGGCTCCCCGAGCGGGTGTCCACCTGCTGCCTGGCTGCAAAAAGATCATCAGCCCTAAACCCCGGCTGCACTCTCGGGTCACTTCGCTGGCTTCCTGATTGTGCCCAAAGCCGGGAACCAGCTTCCCCAGCACAGGCCTGGGCTGAGATGCTTGCCCGCGATCTGTTTAAGCAGTCTCCTCCTCTCCAGGCAGGGTCCGCCATTGCATGATGGCACCCACGAATCACTTAGACCTGGATGTTTTTTGGTTTTTTGTTTCTTTTTTGGTTATTGGTTATTACATGACCTCCATGGTAGGTGATCCACAAAGGGAGTGAAAAGAGGACGCCTGATGCATACGCATATGGCCATTCTAGAAAAAGAGCTTGGGGTTCTCTGGGAAGCGCGGCATTGGTCCTTGCACTATGGTTTTGCTGCATCAAATAGTTCCTTCTTCTTCAAATATAAATATATAAATATATTGATCAAGTCACTCGCATGTCTTAGGAGAATGTCATACCTTTAGTAGCAAACTTGAAATCTTGGACATTGGTTTTGATTTTTGTTTTGGTTTGATTTGGTTCGGTTTTTGTAATTTTAAAAATCCCTCCAGCCCTTGGCTGTGTCTGACCTGAGTGCTTTCTGCTGTTTCTGCAACAAAACTGTCAGGGCAGCGAAAACTCTCATTGTTAACAGTGGCGCCCCCTTCTGAACACTTTGTTAATAAAAAGCTTTTTTTTTTTTTTTTTTTTTTTTTTGGCTATTGTAAATGTGAAACAACAATGAGGTATTTCAAAGAGGTGAACCACAGGTAAATTTCTCTAAGTGTGGGTGAGGGTTACTCAAAAAGAAACTTGACAAGGCTTTTAAAGATACCGACAATCATTATAACATAACGTGACTGATTGTTACCGTGCTCTTAACCTGGCAAACACTTGTTGGCTTCCAAGAAAGACGAACATAGTTGAGATGGTTCTAGCGGCCTTCTAGCACAGGGTCTCATGAGGCAGGGATTCTAGCCACTGGCTGTGCAAGGCATGAGGCCTGTTAGTGATTCTATTTTTTCTTCTGCAGAATGGGTCTTTCTGCATTCCAGGTCCTTTCTACCCCAATAAATAATGCGGCGATTCTCTCAGTGAGTTGTACTTTTGGTTTAAACAGCCAACTGTCTCTTAAAAAGGACTTTTGTTTAAAGTCCTTTAAAAAAAAAGTCCTTTCAAAAAAAACTTTTTTTTTAATTTTTATTTTTTAATCCCATATGTTTACTCTGATCCTGGAACTTTGTCATTTTGACCTTCTCTGCTGATTAAAATATTCTTCATCATCAGCACCTACTGCTCTCCTCTCCTGGTGGTCTCTCCGGAAGGGGTCTTCTCTAGCTCTTCTAGCAGAGGATGGGCACTTCCCCTCTACCCCTGTTGCCAGACCAACCTTACCTATCCTGCAGGGTCAGGTCGGCCTGGCCTTTTATCTGTTGTTCTCTTCTGAGTGGTTAGTTTTTCATAGATGCCGTGCTTTGCTTTTGTCAGGATTTACCCTGGACTATCAAAACCCTTATCTTGTGCCAGTGAATCCTAAGAAACAGACCTGATGAGAGAACCAGGAACTCGAACAGATCATATTTATCCTGAATGTTCCGTCCAAAATGAAGAATACATTTCTGAGGAGCCTCAAGATGTCTTAGAAGGGAGGTTTCACCAACTCTGTCACGTAGGGGCATCAATTCTGATTCTGTGTCAATTTTCCTACTTTCCCAGCTAGTAATTCTCTTCCTCAGAAAGCCCACTCTCAACCGTTTCCTCTCTCAAAGGCAGTTGCTCTTAGAGTCTGCACATGGCACTTGGGGCCTGCTGGTCGTTGGCTACTGCCCTCTGTACCTTGGGTCTAACAGCTTCGGGGCATCAAGATGAAATCGTCTCTTGTTCTAAGACTTCATATAGTTTGGGGCACATGGTAAGCAATAATCACTTTTTTAGTGGATCCAAGTGTTCGACCTTTCTTAATTATTCTAGTACCACAGTTTACTTGTTCTAAGATTTGTCCTCCCCCCCCCATTCTAATAACTCTTGCACTTGATGACATATCCTAGTTTAACTGACAGCATTTCTCTTTCTTAGTCGAACATAAACTATAGTGCATCTTACCCTTGATGAAAGCTAGGTTGCAATTAAATACTCTATTATGGTTACGATTCTGATATTTGAAATCCTCCGGTAGCTCCCTGTGCCCCCACAGTGTAGTACCTCACCTTCTCGGCATAGTATACAAACCAGCTCACCCCCAGTGTTAACCCCGGGGCTCAGCCTCCATCCCCAGGTGATGCTGCCAGATCAGCTGCCCGTTGTCCTGAACTTGCTGTAGATTCCCGAATGCACTGTGCTGCCCCCTGGCACTTTGAAAGTGACACACTCATCCCCATTCTTCGCTTTGCCCTTGTCTATCACCTCCCCTCAAAATCTGTTCCTAAGTGCCTTTTCCCAGCTCCAACCTACCCTTGGCAGTCTTTTATCTCCCTGTGGTAAAACCTGTCACACTGCACCATGGACATGCCCGTTGTCCCCCTGAGAAGAGAAAAGGGACAGTGAGGGCCCCCCAGCATTTGCAGCTCTAGTGCAGAGCCCCATGCCTGGCTTGCAGGAAATGCCAGATCATGAAGACAAACGGAGATCATCCTCTGGCTAAAACCAGCTCTTCTTTGCCTACCGCAGGATCTGGATCAATACTGAGCAGCCCGTTATTATTGCTGTTTTTCTAGGGATTTTTTACCCATATATTTCCCAGGTCTTGACTCTTTTTGTAGCACTTTAATTCAGGCTTCAACCACTTCCTAGTCAGATCAGGTGAAATCATTTTCCTTCCCATAGCCTCGGTGTATTTCACACCTAGCAAATCTTTTTTGAAAGATCTTATTTACCCATTTGACAGATCAAAAGTAGGTAGAGAGGCAGGCAGAGAGAGGGGTGGGGGAGCAGGCTCCCCGCTGAGCAGAGAGCCCGATGTGGGGCTCCATCCCAGGACCCTGAAATCATGACCTGAGCCGAAGGCAGAGGCCTAAACCACTGAGCCACCCAGGAGCCCCCATATCTCGTAATTTTTAATCAACGTGCAAAAAGTATTGTACATATTGATGAAGTTCAAACAAATTCTGTGAAACCGTAGATGGACTTAAAGATACTATTATGTATCAAATATTGTAAAAATTAAGCAAGGAAATAGCACACATAAAATAACCAAAGCATACAAACTTGGGTAGATACAATAGGTGTGATCATGTTCTACTTCATAAAGAGATGAGTTAATAGATAAATAGAAGTAACTAGACTTTTTAGACGTTAATAAAACTTTGCCTGTTATTTCTTAGCTATATAAAATAGATGGTTTTCTAACAAAAACGCTTATCTTAAAAATATTTAAAAATAAATTTCAGGCTACTCATAAGGTTCTATTTACTTTTCCACTGAAGGAAAAGCTGGTTGTTGTAGTTGTAGTTGTTTGTTTGTTTTAGTCTCCTCCTAGTTTTTATTATTATAATGTGGAAGGAGGAATGTTAAATTGAAAAGTGAATTATTTTATAGACAAAATTCATTACTTGATTCACTTCCTGGTACAGCAGATGGAACTCCTGAAAACATGCCCTTTTGCCTTACAGAAGAGTAACAGTTATGCTTACTTCTGAAACATGCTTGGTGGTGGCCCTAAATAGTGACACCATACTAAACATTTTGAATATTTGCAATTAATTTTTATAGTCATAGGGCTCCAAAAGGCGCTGCTAGTCTCTTAGTAGGTATTTCAATAAAGCTAAAAGTTGCCTGACTGTTTAAAAATATTAACAAGGCACAAAACATGGCAGAAGTATTGTCCTCAGATATTATTTTTTTCCATATGCTCCTGATTCCAGACATGACAAGTTATTTTTTTAAATTTTTTTATAAAAGATTTTATTTATTTCTTTGACAGAGATCACAAGTAGGCAGGGTCAGGCAGAGTGAGAGGGGGGAAGCAGGCTCCCCTGCTGAGCTGAGAGCCCGATGTGGGACTCCATCCAAGGATTCTGGGATCATGACCTGAGCCGAAGGCAGAGGCTTTAACCCACTGAGCCACCCAGGTGCCCCCATGACAAGTTATTTTTTTTTAAAGATTTTATTTATTTATTTGACAGAGAGAGAGATTACAAGTAGGCAGAGAGGCAGGCAAAGAGAGAGAGGAGGTAGCAGGCTCCCCGTTGAGCAGAGAGCCCAATGTGGGGCTCCATCCCTGGACCCTGAGATCATGACCTGAGCTGAAGGCAGCGGCTTAACCCACAAGCCACCCAGGAACCCGACAAGTTATTTTTGATAGATATATATATACACAATGTATTTTCCAGTTATAAGAAAAATGGTTCTGCTCTTTTTAACCTTTTTTAAAAATTACATAATTTTTTTAAATTTAAATTTTGTTTTTTAGTGTTTTACCTTTCTTTTCTTTTTTTTTTAAAAGATTTTATTTATTTATTTGACAGACAGAGATCACAAGTAGGCAGAGAGACAGGCAGAGCGAGAGAGAGAGAGAGAGAAGCAGGCTTCCTGCGGAGCAGAGAGCCCGATGCAGGGCTCAATTCCAGGACCCTGAGATCATGACCCGAGCCGAAGGCAGCAGCCCAAACCACTGAGCCACCCAGGCACCCCAATGTTTTACTTTTCAATATACTACTTAGAATATAAACCCTATTCCATTTTGTAAGAAGGTTACCATTTAAAAAATGTTAATTTTCTCATTGTGTCTTCCCCTCTCATTGCTTTATTTTGAATAAAACATTTCACAATAAACATAACTGATGCTTTCCTTTTGATGGTCCCTCTGTTGGTCATATTGTATATGAGCCATGACAATTAGTTTTACAACATTTATTCATGTTTGTTGATATGTTTTATCATAACTAATTTTCCCTCCCTTATCTAGATTCCCCAGCTTTCAGACAGGTGGACACTTAATAAACCATACCCAAGGGATGTATCAAGTACTTCTTAGACATCTCTCAGATCCTTGAGGTCTCATTTTGCCTAGGGATTTGCAATAGGTTCTGCCAGAGGCACCACTGTGACAACTGATGTCCATGGTCTATCTCCTGCTAAGCTCAAGAGGTCACTGGTTTCCAAGTTTATCTATACAATTAATGCACTCCATCAAGTTCTTTTTTTTTTTTAATATTAACAAACTTATTTTAAAGTTTATATGGAGAGGCAAAGACTCACAATAGTCATCATAGTGTTGAAGGAGAACAAAGCCTGAGGACTGACTTCAAAGTTTACCAGAACGATGGGGCGCCTGGTTGGCTCAGTGGGTTAAGCTTCTGCCTTTGGCTCAGGTCATGATCCCAGGGGCCTGGGGTCGAGTCCCGTATTGGGCTCTCTGCTCAGCAGGGAGCCTGCTTCTCCTCATTTCTCTCTCTGTCTGTCTCTCTGCCTATTTGTGATCTCTCTCTCTGTCAAATAAATAAATAAGCCTTTAAAAAAAGTATACCATAACGATAATTGGAAGCAAGATATTGTAATACCACCGAAAGACTAGATTAAAGGAACAGAATATATATTATCAATTATATTTTATAGTTAATATAAAAGCAAAAGCAATACAAGAGAGCAAAATACAATCTTTTAAACAAATGGTTCTGGAGTAATGGTGAAGCTAAATGTAAAAATATGGGGTTCTGATAGAGGTAAAGAAGACTACTATATGATCCAAAGGGGCACGTGCACCAAATGTTTATAGCAGCAATATCCACAATAGCCAAACTATGGAAAGAACCTAGATGCCCATCAACAAATGAATGGTATATATTTCAAATTCAAGTCAGAGATGAAAGAAACATCTGGACTCGGTCCTCAGGTACAGGCAGTATTCTGAACTGAGGCTAGAACCAGAGACCATTCTAATGAAAGGCCTCCACAGGTGGGCTCCGACTCAGTTTCCTGTATGTATATTCATTCATGAAATCGCTCTGCGGGTCAACATGCAGAACAAAACCATTTAATAAAAGTGACAATGAGGAGAGGAAAGGGAGGCCAGAAGGCTTGTGAATGTGGAGAGAAGAAGAGCCAGGGGAGGAGGGGGGCGGGGGGGGGGCCGGGAAAAACTGAGAATCCCTCCCTGTGCTCCTTGCTGCCAGGGAGGTCTGAGGGACTAGTTTCTACCTGGGATCCCAAGTCCAGTACAAAAGTGGCGGGGCCACAGCTCGGGATGAGGGAAGGGGGTCCTCGGCACACGCGCGTGGGGGTGCCAAACGAAGGGGGCTATTGTGCTCGCTGCGGGGGGCACCTCGCCTGGCTCCATCCCCAGCCCGACCCCGTGGGGACCCGGGTGCGGCGCGTGGTCCGGGGTGGTCCCGCTGCCCCGGGGGTCGCGGGAGGCTGGGTCCCGACACCCCCGCGAGCTCGCCGCCCGCGCTTTCTGCTCCAGGTGAGGGCGCAGCGCGGTGTCACTTTACCTCCTCGCAGAGGGTCGTCCTGAGAAGCCATGGGGCAGGGCGGGGCAGCGGGCCGGGCCGTGGGAGCAGGACAGCGCGGCCTCAGGAGCTGGGCTGGAGCGCGGGAGTGCGGGTGTCCTGCAGTGCGGACTGGGCTGCAGCAGAGCACAGCGGAGCTGCGCGCCCCTCCTCCGCCAGCTCCTCCACCTCCTCTCAGACTCTCCGCTGCGTCCTCCGCGAGCTCACTTCCGGATTCTGCAATTAGCAAAGCCCCTTCTGCGGACCGCCCACGCCCTCGCCCACCTCCCCCTCCGTCCTGAGGCGCGGGCCCGGGGCACGGGCACCGGGAAAGCCCGGGGGGCTTGCGAGGGTGGCCAGCGCCAGCGCTGAGCGGCCTCCTAGCCTGGCTCCCCGAGCGGGTGTCCACCTGCTGCCTGGCTGCAAAAAGATCATCAGCCCTAAACCCCGGCTGCACTCTCGGGTCACTTCGCTGGCTTCCTGATTGTGCCCAAAGCCGGGAACCAGCTTCCCCAGCACAGGCCTGGGCTGAGATGCTTGCCCGCGATCTGTTTAAGCAGTCTCCTCCTCTCCAGGCAGGGTCCGCCATTGCATGATGGCACCCACGAATCACTTAGACCTGGATGTTTTTTGGTTTTTTGTTTCTTTTTTGGTTATTGGTTATTACATGACCTCCATGGTAGGTGATCCACAAAGGGAGTGAAAAGAGGACGCCTGATGCATACGCATATGGCCATTCTAGAAAAAGAGCTTGGGGTTCTCTGGGAAGCGCGGCATTGGTCCTTGCACTATGGTTTTGCTGCATCAAATAGTTCCTTCTTCTTCAAATATAAATATATAAATATATTGATCAAGTCACTCGCATGTCTTAGGAGAATGTCATACCTTTAGTAGCAAACTTGAAATCTTGGACATTGGTTTTGATTTTTGTTTTGGTTTGATTTGGTTCGGTTTTTGTAATTTTAAAAATCCCTCCAGCCCTTGGCTGTGTCTGACCTGAGTGCTTTCTGCTGTTTCTGCAACAAAACTGTCAGGGCAGCGAAAACTCTCATTGTTAACAGTGGCGCCCCCTTCTGAACACTTTGTTAATAAAAAGCTTTTTTTTTTTTTTTTTTTTTTTTTTGGCTATTGTAAATGTGAAACAACAATGAGGTATTTCAAAGAGGTGAACCACAGGTAAATTTCTCTAAGTGTGGGTGAGGGTTACTCAAAAAGAAACTTGACAAGGCTTTTAAAGATACCGACAATCATTATAACATAACGTGACTGATTGTTACCGTGCTCTTAACCTGGCAAACACTTGTTGGCTTCCAAGAAAGACGAACATAGTTGAGATGGTTCTAGCGGCCTTCTAGCACAGGGTCTCATGAGGCAGGGATTCTAGCCACTGGCTGTGCAAGGCATGAGGCCTGTTAGTGATTCTATTTTTTCTTCTGCAGAATGGGTCTTTCTGCATTCCAGGTCCTTTCTACCCCAATAAATAATGCGGCGATTCTCTCAGTGAGTTGTACTTTTGGTTTAAACAGCCAACTGTCTCTTAAAAAGGACTTTTGTTTAAAGTCCTTTAAAAAAAAAGTCCTTTCAAAAAAAACTTTTTTTTTAATTTTTATTTTTTAATCCCATATGTTTACTCTGATCCTGGAACTTTGTCATTTTGACCTTCTCTGCTGATTAAAATATTCTTCATCATCAGCACCTACTGCTCTCCTCTCCTGGTGGTCTCTCCGGAAGGGGTCTTCTCTAGCTCTTCTAGCAGAGGATGGGCACTTCCCCTCTACCCCTGTTGCCAGACCAACCTTACCTATCCTGCAGGGTCAGGTCGGCCTGGCCTTTTATCTGTTGTTCTCTTCTGAGTGGTTAGTTTTTCATAGATGCCGTGCTTTGCTTTTGTCAGGATTTACCCTGGACTATCAAAACCCTTATCTTGTGCCAGTGAATCCTAAGAAACAGACCTGATGAGAGAACCAGGAACTCGAACAGATCATATTTATCCTGAATGTTCCGTCCAAAATGAAGAATACATTTCTGAGGAGCCTCAAGATGTCTTAGAAGGGAGGTTTCACCAACTCTGTCACGTAGGGGCATCAATTCTGATTCTGTGTCAATTTTCCTACTTTCCCAGCTAGTAATTCTCTTCCTCAGAAAGCCCACTCTCAACCGTTTCCTCTCTCAAAGGCAGTTGCTCTTAGAGTCTGCACATGGCACTTGGGGCCTGCTGGTCGTTGGCTACTGCCCTCTGTACCTTGGGTCTAACAGCTTCGGGGCATCAAGATGAAATCGTCTCTTGTTCTAAGACTTCATATAGTTTGGGGCACATGGTAAGCAATAATCACTTTTTTAGTGGATCCAAGTGTTCGACCTTTCTTAATTATTCTAGTACCACAGTTTACTTGTTCTAAGATTTGTCCTCCCCCCCCCATTCTAATAACTCTTGCACTTGATGACATATCCTAGTTTAACTGACAGCATTTCTCTTTCTTAGTCGAACATAAACTATAGTGCATCTTACCCTTGATGAAAGCTAGGTTGCAATTAAATACTCTATTATGGTTACGATTCTGATATTTGAAATCCTCCGGTAGCTCCCTGTGCCCCCACAGTGTAGTACCTCACCTTCTCGGCATAGTATACAAACCAGCTCACCCCCAGTGTTAACCCCGGGGCTCAGCCTCCATCCCCAGGTGATGCTGCCAGATCAGCTGCCCGTTGTCCTGAACTTGCTGTAGATTCCCGAATGCACTGTGCTGCCCCCTGGCACTTTGAAAGTGACACACTCATCCCCATTCTTCGCTTTGCCCTTGTCTATCACCTCCCCTCAAAATCTGTTCCTAAGTGCCTTTTCCCAGCTCCAACCTACCCTTGGCAGTCTTTTATCTCCCTGTGGTAAAACCTGTCACACTGCACCATGGACATGCCCGTTGTCCCCCTGAGAAGAGAAAAGGGACAGTGAGGGCCCCCCAGCATTTGCAGCTCTAGTGCAGAGCCCCATGCCTGGCTTGCAGGAAATGCCAGATCATGAAGACAAACGGAGATCATCCTCTGGCTAAAACCAGCTCTTCTTTGCCTACCGCAGGATCTGGATCAATACTGAGCAGCCCGTTATTATTGCTGTTTTTCTAGGGATTTTTTACCCATATATTTCCCAGGTCTTGACTCTTTTTGTAGCACTTTAATTCAGGCTTCAACCACTTCCTAGTCAGATCAGGTGAAATCATTTTCCTTCCCATAGCCTCGGTGTATTTCACACCTAGCAAATCTTTTTTGAAAGATCTTATTTACCCATTTGACAGATCAAAAGTAGGTAGAGAGGCAGGCAGAGAGAGGGGTGGGGGAGCAGGCTCCCCGCTGAGCAGAGAGCCCGATGTGGGGCTCCATCCCAGGACCCTGAAATCATGACCTGAGCCGAAGGCAGAGGCCTAAACCACTGAGCCACCCAGGAGCCCCCATATCTCGTAATTTTTAATCAACGTGCAAAAAGTATTGTACATATTGATGAAGTTCAAACAAATTCTGTGAAACCGTAGATGGACTTAAAGATACTATTATGTATCAAATATTGTAAAAATTAAGCAAGGAAATAGCACACATAAAATAACCAAAGCATACAAACTTGGGTAGATACAATAGGTGTGATCATGTTCTACTTCATAAAGAGATGAGTTAATAGATAAATAGAAGTAACTAGACTTTTTAGACGTTAATAAAACTTTGCCTGTTATTTCTTAGCTATATAAAATAGATGGTTTTCTAACAAAAACGCTTATCTTAAAAATATTTAAAAATAAATTTCAGGCTACTCATAAGGTTCTATTTACTTTTCCACTGAAGGAAAAGCTGGTTGTTGTAGTTGTAGTTGTTTGTTTGTTTTAGTCTCCTCCTAGTTTTTATTATTATAATGTGGAAGGAGGAATGTTAAATTGAAAAGTGAATTATTTTATAGACAAAATTCATTACTTGATTCACTTCCTGGTACAGCAGATGGAACTCCTGAAAACATGCCCTTTTGCCTTACAGAAGAGTAACAGTTATGCTTACTTCTGAAACATGCTTGGTGGTGGCCCTAAATAGTGACACCATACTAAACATTTTGAATATTTGCAATTAATTTTTATAGTCATAGGGCTCCAAAAGGCGCTGCTAGTCTCTTAGTAGGTATTTCAATAAAGCTAAAAGTTGCCTGACTGTTTAAAAATATTAACAAGGCACAAAACATGGCAGAAGTATTGTCCTCAGATATTATTTTTTTCCATATGCTCCTGATTCCAGACATGACAAGTTATTTTTTTAAATTTTTTTATAAAAGATTTTATTTATTTCTTTGACAGAGATCACAAGTAGGCAGGGTCAGGCAGAGTGAGAGGGGGGAAGCAGGCTCCCCTGCTGAGCTGAGAGCCCGATGTGGGACTCCATCCAAGGATTCTGGGATCATGACCTGAGCCGAAGGCAGAGGCTTTAACCCACTGAGCCACCCAGGTGCCCCCATGACAAGTTATTTTTTTTTAAAGATTTTATTTATTTATTTGACAGAGAGAGAGATTACAAGTAGGCAGAGAGGCAGGCAAAGAGAGAGAGGAGGTAGCAGGCTCCCCGTTGAGCAGAGAGCCCAATGTGGGGCTCCATCCCTGGACCCTGAGATCATGACCTGAGCTGAAGGCAGCGGCTTAACCCACAAGCCACCCAGGAACCCGACAAGTTATTTTTGATAGATATATATATACACAATGTATTTTCCAGTTATAAGAAAAATGGTTCTGCTCTTTTTAACCTTTTTTAAAAATTACATAATTTTTTTAAATTTAAATTTTGTTTTTTAGTGTTTTACCTTTCCTTTCTTTTTTTTTTAAAGATTTTATTTATTTATTTGACAGACAGAGATCACAAGTAGGCAGAGAGACAGGCAGAGCGAGAGAGAGAGAGAGAGAAGCAGGCTTCCTGCGGAGCAGAGAGCCCGATGCAGGGCTCAATTCCAGGACCCTGAGATCATGACCCGAGCCGAAGGCAGCAGCCCAAACCACTGAGCCACCCAGGCACCCCAATGTTTTACTTTTCAATATACTACTTAGAATATAAACCCTATTCCATTTTGTAAGAAGGTTACCATTTAAAAAATGTTAATTTTCTCATTGTGTCTTCCCCTCTCATTGCTTTATTTTGAATAAAACATTTCACAATAAACATAACTGATGCTTTCCTTTTGATGGTCCCTCTGTTGGTCATATTGTATATGAGCCATGACAATTAGTTTTACAACATTTATTCATGTTTGTTGATATGTTTTATCATAACTAATTTTCCCTCCCTTATCTAGATTCCCCAGCTTTCAGACAGGTGGACACTTAATAAACCATACCCAAGGGATGTATCAAGTACTTCTTAGACATCTCTCAGATCCTTGAGGTCTCATTTTGCCTAGGGATTTGCAATAGGTTCTGCCAGAGGCACCACTGTGACAACTGATGTCCATGGTCTATCTCCTGCTAAGCTCAAGAGGTCACTGGTTTCCAAGTTTATCTATACAATTAATGCACTCCATCAAGTTCTTTTTTTTTTTTAATATTAACAAACTTATTTTAAAGTTTATATGGAGAGGCAAAGACTCACAATAGTCATCATAGTGTTGAAGGAGAACAAAGCCTGAGGACTGACTTCAAAGTTTACCAGAACGATGGGGCGCCTGGTTGGCTCAGTGGGTTAAGCTTCTGCCTTTGGCTCAGGTCATGATCCCAGGGGCCTGGGGTCGAGTCCCGTATTGGGCTCTCTGCTCAGCAGGGAGCCTGCTTCTCCTCATTTCTCTCTCTGTCTGTCTCTCTGCCTATTTGTGATCTCTCTCTCTGTCAAATAAATAAATAAGCCTTTAAAAAAAGTATACCATAACGATAATTGGAAGCAAGATATTGTAATACCACCGAAAGACTAGATTAAAGGAACAGAATATATATTATCAATTATATTTTATAGTTAATATAAAAGCAAAAGCAATACAAGAGAGCAAAATACAATCTTTTAAACAAATGGTTCTGGAGTAATGGTGAAGCTAAATGTAAAAATATGGGGTTCTGATAGAGGTAAAGAAGACTACTATATGATCCAAAGGGGCACGTGCACCAAATGTTTATAGCAGCAATATCCACAATAGCCAAACTATGGAAAGAACCTAGATGCCCATCAACAAATGAATGGTATATATTTCAAATTCAAGTCAGAGATGAAAGAAACATCTGGACTCGGTCCTCAGGTACAGGCAGTATTCTGAACTGAGGCTAGAACCAGAGACCATTCTAATGAAAGGCCTCCACAGGTGGGCTCCGACTCAGTTTCCTGTATGTATATTCATTCATGAAATCGCTCTGCGGGTCAACATGCAGAACAAAACCATTTAATAAAAGTGACAATGAGGAGAGGAAAGGGAGGCCAGAAGGCTTGTGAATGTGGAGAGAAGAAGAGCCAGGGGAGGAGGGGGGCGGGGGGGGGGCCGGGAAAAACTGAGAATCCCTCCCTGTGCTCCTTGCTGCCAGGGAGGTCTGAGGGACTAGTTTCTACCTGGGATCCCAAGTCCAGTACAAAAGTGGCGGGGCCACAGCTCGGGATGAGGGAAGGGGGTCCTCGGCACACGCGCGTGGGGGTGCCAAACGAAGGGGGCTATTGTGCTCGCTGCGGGGGGCACCTCGCCTGGCTCCATCCCCAGCCCGACCCCGTGGGGACCCGGGTGCGGCGCGTGGTCCGGGGTGGTCCCGCTGCCCCGGGGGTCGCGGGAGGCTGGGTCCCGACACCCCCGCGAGCTCGCCGCCCGCGCTTTCTGCTCCAGGTGAGGGCGCAGCGCGGTGTCACTTTACCTCCTCGCAGAGGGTCGTCCTGAGAAGCCATGGGGCAGGGCGGGGCAGCGGGCCGGGCCGTGGGAGCAGGACAGCGCGGCCTCAGGAGCTGGGCTGGAGCGCGGGAGTGCGGGTGTCCTGCAGTGCGGACTGGGCTGCAGCAGAGCACAGCGGAGCTGCGCGCCCCTCCTCCGCCAGCTCCTCCACCTCCTCTCAGACTCTCCGCTGCGTCCTCCGCGAGCTCACTTCCGGATTCTGCAATTAGCAAAGCCCCTTCTGCGGACCGCCCACGCCCTCGCCCACCTCCCCCTCCGTCCTGAGGCGCGGGCCCGGGGCACGGGCACCGGGAAAGCCCGGGGGGCTTGCGAGGGTGGCCAGCGCCAGCGCTGAGCGGCCTCCTAGCCTGGCTCCCCGAGCGGGTGTCCACCTGCTGCCTGGCTGCAAAAAGATCATCAGCCCTAAACCCCGGCTGCACTCTCGGGTCACTTCGCTGGCTTCCTGATTGTGCCCAAAGCCGGGAACCAGCTTCCCCAGCACAGGCCTGGGCTGAGATGCTTGCCCGCGATCTGTTTAAGCAGTCTCCTCCTCTCCAGGCAGGGTCCGCCATTGCATGATTGCACCCACGAATCACTTAGACCTGGATGTTTTTTGGTTTTTTGTTTCTTTTTTGGTTATTGGTTATTACATGACCTCCATGGTAGGTGATCCACAAAGGGAGTGAAAAGAGGACGCCTGATGCATACGCATATGGCCATTCTAGAAAAAGAGCTTGGGGTTCTCTGGGAAGCGCGGCATTGGTCCTTGCACTATGGTTTTGCTGCATCAAATAGTTCCTTCTTCTTCAAATATAAATATATAAATATATTGATCAAGTCACTCGCATGTCTTAGGAGAATGTCATACCTTTAGTAGCAAACTTGAAATCTTGGACATTGGTTTTGATTTTTGTTTTGGTTTGATTTGGTTCGGTTTTTGTAATTTTAAAAATCCCTCCAGCCCTTGGCTGTGTCTGACCTGAGTGCTTTCTGCTGTTTCTGCAACAAAACTGTCAGGGCAGCGAAAACTCTCATTGTTAACAGTGGCGCCCCCTTCTGAACACTTTGTTAATAAAAAGCTTTTTTTTTTTTTTTTTTTTTTTTTGGCTATTGTAAATGTGAAACAACAATGAGGTATTTCAAAGAGGTGAACCACAGGTAAATTTCTCTAAGTGTGGGTGAGGGTTACTCAAAAAGAAACTTGACAAGGCTTTTAAAGATACCGACAATCATTATAACATAACGTGACTGATTGTTACCGTGCTCTTAACCTGGCAAACACTTGTTGGCTTCCAAGAAAGACGAACATAGTTGAGATGGTTCTAGCGGCCTTCTAGCACAGGGTCTCATGAGGCAGGGATTCTAGCCACTGGCTGTGCAAGGCATGAGGCCTGTTAGTGATTCTATTTTTTCTTCTGCAGAATGGGTCTTTCTGCATTCCAGGTCCTTTCTACCCCAATAAATAATGCGGCGATTCTCTCAGTGAGTTGTACTTTTGGTTTAAACAGCCAACTGTCTCTTAAAAAGGACTTTTGTTTAAAGTCCTTTAAAAAAAAAGTCCTTTCAAAAAAAACTTTTTTTTTAATTTTTATTTTTTAATCCCATATGTTTACTCTGATCCTGGAACTTTGTCATTTTGACCTTCTCTGCTGATTAAAATATTCTTCATCATCAGCACCTACTGCTCTCCTCTCCTGGTGGTCTCTCCGGAAGGGGTCTTCTCTAGCTCTTCTAGCAGAGGATGGGCACTTCCCCTCTACCCCTGTTGCCAGACCAACCTTACCTATCCTGCAGGGTCAGGTCGGCCTGGCCTTTTATCTGTTGTTCTCTTCTGAGTGGTTAGTTTTTCATAGATGCCGTGCTTTGCTTTTGTCAGGATTTACCCTGGACTATCAAAACCCTTATCTTGTGCCAGTGAATCCTAAGAAACAGACCTGATGAGAGAACCAGGAACTCGAACAGATCATATTTATCCTGAATGTTCCGTCCAAAATGAAGAATACATTTCTGAGGAGCCTCAAGATGTCTTAGAAGGGAAGTTTCACCAACTCTGTCACGTAGGGGCATCAATTCTGATTCTGTGTCAATTTTCCTACTTTCCCAGCTAGTAATTCTCTTCCTCAGAAAGCCCACTCTCAACCGTTTCCTCTCTCAAAGGCAGTTGCTCTTAGAGTCTGCACATGGCACTTGGGGCCTGCTGGTCGTTGGCTACTGCCCTCTGTACCTTGGGTCTAACAGCTTCGGGGCATCAAGATGAAATCGTCTCTTGTTCTAAGACTTCATATAGTTTGGGGCACATGGTAAGCAATAATCACTTTTTTAGTGGATCCAAGTGTTCGACCTTTCTTAATTATTCTAGTACCACAGTTTACTTGTTCTAAGATTTGTCCTCCCTCCCCCATTCTAATAACTCTTGCACTTGATGACATATCCTAGTTTAACTGACAGCATTTCTCTTTCTTAGTCGAACATAAACTATAGTGCATCTTACCCTTGATGAAAGCTAGGTTGCAATTAAATACTCTATTATGGTTACGATTCTGATATTTGAAATCCTCCGGTAGCTCCCTGTGCCCCCACAGTGTAGTACCTCACCTTCTCGGCATAGTATACAAACCAGCTCACCCCCAGTGTTAACCCCGGGGCTCAGCCTCCATCCCCAGGTGATGCTGCCAGATCAGCTGCCCGTTGTCCTGAACTTGCTGTAGATTCCCGAATGCACTGTGCTGCCCCCTGGCACTTTGAAAGTGACACACTCATCCCCATTCTTCGCTTTGCCCTTGTCTATCACCTCCCCTCAAAATCTGTTCCTAAGTGCCTTTTCCCAGCTCCAACCTACCCTTGGCAGTCTTTTATCTCCCTGTGGTAAAACCTGTCACACTGCACCATGGACATGCCCGTTGTCCCCCTGAGAAGAGAAAAGGGACAGTGAGGGCCCCCCAGCATTTGCAGCTCTAGTGCAGAGCCCCATGCCTGGCTTGCAGGAAATGCCAGATCATGAAGACAAACGGAGATCATCCTCTGGCTAAAACCAGCTCTTCTTTGCCTACCGCAGGATCTGGATCAATACTGAGCAGCCCGTTATTATTGCTGTTTTTCTAGGGATTTTTTACCCATATATTTCCCAGGTCTTGACTCTTTTTGTAGCACTTTAATTCAGGCTTCAACCACTTCCTAGTCAGATCAGGTGAAATCATTTTCCTTCCCATAGCCTCGGTGTATTTCACACCTAGCAAATCTTTTTTGAAAGATCTTATTTACCCATTTGACAGATCAAAAGTAGGTAGAGAGGCAGGCAGAGAGAGGGGTGGGGGAGCAGGCTCCCCGCTGAGCAGAGAGCCCGATGTGGGGCTCCATCCCAGGACCCTGAAATCATGACCTGAGCCGAAGGCAGAGGCCTAAACCACTGAGCCACCCAGGAGCCCCCATATCTCGTAATTTTTAATCAACGTGCAAAAAGTATTGTACATATTGATGAAGTTCAAACAAATTCTGTGAAACCGTAGATGGACTTAAAGATACTATTATGTATCAAATATTGTAAAAATTAAGCAAGGAAATAGCACACATAAAATAACCAAAGCATACAAACTTGGGTAGATACAATAGGTGTGATCATGTTCTACTTCATAAAGAGATGAGTTAATAGATAAATAGAAGTAACTAGACTTTTTAGACGTTAATAAAACTTTGCCTGTTATTTCTTAGCTATATAAAATAGATGGTTTTCTAACAAAAACGCTTATCTTAAAAATATTTAAAAATAAATTTCAGGCTACTCATAAGGTTCTATTTACTTTTCCACTGAAGGAAAAGCTGGTTGTTGTAGTTGTAGTTGTTTGTTTGTTTTAGTCTCCTCCTAGTTTTTATTATTATAATGTGGAAGGAGGAATGTTAAATTGAAAAGTGAATTATTTTATAGACAAAATTCATTACTTGATTCACTTCCTGGTACAGCAGATGGAACTCCTGAAAACATGCCCTTTTGCCTTACAGAAGAGTAACAGTTATGCTTACTTCTGAAACATGCTTGGTGGTGGCCCTAAATAGTGACACCATACTAAACATTTTGAATATTTGCAATTAATTTTTATAGTCATAGGGCTCCAAAAGGCGCTGCTAGTCTCTTAGTAGGTATTTCAATAAAGCTAAAAGTTGCCTGACTGTTTAAAAATATTAACAAGGCACAAAACATGGCAGAAGTATTGTCCTCAGATATTATTTTTTTCCATATGCTCCTGATTCCAGACATGACAAGTTATTTTTTAAAATTTTTTTATAAAAGATTTTATTTATTTCTTTGACAGAGATCACAAGTAGGCAGGGTCAGGCAGAGTGAGAGGGGGGAAGCAGGCTCCCCTGCTGAGCTGAGAGCCCGATGTGGGACTCCATCCAAGGATTCTGGGATCATGACCTGAGCCGAAGGCAGAGGCTTTAACCCACTGAGCCACCCAGGTGCCCCCATGACAAGTTATTTTTTTTTAAAGATTTTATTTATTTATTTGACAGAGAGAGAGATTACAAGTAGGCAGAGAGGCAGGCAAAGAGAGAGAGGAGGTAGCAGGCTCCCCGTTGAGCAGAGAGCCCAATGTGGGGCTCCATCCCTGGACCCTGAGATCATGACCTGAGCTGAAGGCAGCGGCTTAACCCACAAGCCACCCAGGAACCCGACAAGTTATTTTTGATAGATATATATATACACAATGTATTTTCCAGTTATAAGAAAAATGGTTCTGCTCTTTTTAACCTTTTTTAAAAATTACATAATTTTTTTAAATTTAAATTTTGTTTTTTAGTGTTTTACCTTTCTTTTCTTTTTTTTTTAAAAGATTTTATTTATTTATTTGACAGACAGAGATCACAAGTAGGCAGAGAGACAGGCAGAGCGAGAGAGAGAGAGAGAGAAGCAGGCTTCCTGCGGAGCAGAGAGCCCGATGCAGGGCTCAATTCCAGGACCCTGAGATCATGACCCGAGCCGAAGGCAGCAGCCCAAACCACTGAGCCACCCAGGCACCCCAATGTTTTACTTTTCAATATACTACTTAGAATATAAACCCTATTCCATTTTGTAAGAAGGTTACCATTTAAAAAATGTTAATTTTCTCATTGTGTCTTCCCCTCTCATTGCTTTATTTTGAATAAAACATTTCACAATAAACATAACTGATGCTTTCCTTTTGATGGTCCCTCTGTTGGTCATATTGTATATGAGCCATGACAATTAGTTTTACAACATTTATTCATGTTTGTTGATATGTTTTATCATAACTAATTTTCCCTCCCTTATCTAGATTCCCCAGCTTTCAGACAGGTGGACACTTAATAAACCATACCCAAGGGATGTATCAAGTACTTCTTAGACATCTCTCAGATCCTTGAGGTCTCATTTTGCCTAGGGATTTGCAATAGGTTCTGCCAGAGGCACCACTGTGACAACTGATGTCCATGGTCTATCTCCTGCTAAGCTCAAGAGGTCACTGGTTTCCAAGTTTATCTATACAATTAATGCACTCCATCAAGTTCTTTTTTTTTTTTAATATTAACAAACTTATTTTAAAGTTTATATGGAGAGGCAAAGACTCACAATAGTCATCATAGTGTTGAAGGAGAACAAAGCCTGAGGACTGACTTCAAAGTTTACCAGAACGATGGGGCGCCTGGTTGGCTCAGTGGGTTAAGCTTCTGCCTTTGGCTCAGGTCATGATCCCAGGGGCCTGGGGTCGAGTCCCGTATTGGGCTCTCTGCTCAGCAGGGAGCCTGCTTCTCCTCATTTCTCTCTCTGTCTGTCTCTCTGCCTATTTGTGATCTCTCTCTCTGTCAAATAAATAAATAAGCCTTTAAAAAAAGTATACCATAACGATAATTGGAAGCAAGATATTGTAATACCACCGAAAGACTAGATTAAAGGAACAGAATATATATTATCAATTATATTTTATAGTTAATATAAAAGCAAAAGCAATACAAGAGAGCAAAATACAATCTTTTAAACAAATGGTTCTGGAGTAATGGTGAAGCTAAATGTAAAAATATGGGGTTCTGATAGAGGTAAAGAAGACTACTATATGATCCAAAGGGGCACGTGCACCAAATGTTTATAGCAGCAATATCCACAATAGCCAAACTATGGAAAGAACCTAGATGCCCATCAACAAATGAATGGTATATATTTCAAATTCAAGTCAGAGATGAAAGAAACATCTGGACTCGGTCCTCAGGTACAGGCAGTATTCTGAACTGAGGCTAGAACCAGAGACCATTCTAATGAAAGGCCTCCACAGGTGGGCTCCGACTCAGTTTCCTGTATGTATATTCATTCATGAAATCGCTCTGCGGGTCAACATGCAGAACAAAACCATTTAATAAAAGTGACAATGAGGAGAGGAAAGGGAGGCCAGAAGGCTTGTGAATGTGGAGAGAAGAAGAGCCAGGGGAGGAGGGGGGCGGGGGGGGGGCCGGGAAAAACTGAGAATCCCTCCCTGTGCTCCTTGCTGCCAGGGAGGTCTGAGGGACTAGTTTCTACCTGGGATCCCAAGTCCAGTACAAAAGTGGCGGGGCCACAGCTCGGGATGAGGGAAGGGGGTCCTCGGCACACGCGCGTGGGGGTGCCAAACGAAGGGGGCTATTGTGCTCGCTGCGGGGGGCACCTCGCCTGGCTCCATCCCCAGCCCGACCCCGTGGGGACCCGGGTGCGGCGCGTGGTCCGGGGTGGTCCCGCTGCCCCGGGGGTCGCGGGAGGCTGGGTCCCGACACCCCCGCGAGCTCGCCGCCCGCGCTTTCTGCTCCAGGTGAGGGCGCAGCGCGGTGTCACTTTACCTCCTCGCAGAGGGTCGTCCTGAGAAGCCATGGGGCAGGGCGGGGCAGCGGGCCGGGCCGTGGGAGCAGGACAGCGCGGCCTCAGGAGCTGGGCTGGAGCGCGGGAGTGCGGGTGTCCTGCAGTGCGGACTGGGCTGCAGCAGAGCACAGCGGAGCTGCGCGCCCCTCCTCCGCCAGCTCCTCCACCTCCTCTCAGACTCTCCGCTGCGTCCTCCGCGAGCTCACTTCCGGATTCTGCAATTAGCAAAGCCCCTTCTGCGGACCGCCCACGCCCTCGCCCACCTCCCCCTCCGTCCTGAGGCGCGGGCCCGGGGCACGGGCACCGGGAAAGCCCGGGGGGCTTGCGAGGGTGGCCAGCGCCAGCGCTGAGCGGCCTCCTAGCCTGGCTCCCCGAGCGGGTGTCCACCTGCTGCCTGGCTGCAAAAAGATCATCAGCCCTAAACCCCGGCTGCACTCTCGGGTCACTTCGCTGGCTTCCTGATTGTGCCCAAAGCCGGGAACCAGCTTCCCCAGCACAGGCCTGGGCTGAGATGCTTGCCCGCGATCTGTTTAAGCAGTCTCCTCCTCTCCAGGCAGGGTCCGCCATTGCATGATGGCACCCACGAATCACTTAGACCTGGATGTTTTTTGGTTTTTTGTTTCTTTTTTGGTTATTGGTTATTACATGACCTCCATGGTAGGTGATCCACAAAGGGAGTGAAAAGAGGACGCCTGATGCATACGCATATGGCCATTCTAGAAAAAGAGCTTGGGGTTCTCTGGGAAGCGCGGCATTGGTCCTTGCACTATGGTTTTGCTGCATCAAATAGTTCCTTCTTCTTCAAATATAAATATATAAATATATTGATCAAGTCACTCGCATGTCTTAGGAGAATGTCATACCTTTAGTAGCAAACTTGAAATCTTGGACATTGGTTTTGATTTTTGTTTTGGTTTGATTTGGTTCGGTTTTTGTAATTTTAAAAATCCCTCCAGCCCTTGGCTGTGTCTGACCTGAGTGCTTTCTGCTGTTTCTGCAACAAAACTGTCAGGGCAGCGAAAACTCTCATTGTTAACAGTGGCGCCCCCTTCTGAACACTTTGTTAATAAAAAGCTTTTTTTTTTTTTTTTTTTTTTTTTGGCTATTGTAAATGTGAAACAACAATGAGGTATTTCAAAGAGGTGAACCACAGGTAAATTTCTCTAAGTGTGGGTGAGGGTTACTCAAAAAGAAACTTGACAAGGCTTTTAAAGATACCGACAATCATTATAACATAACGTGACTGATTGTTACCGTGCTCTTAACCTGGCAAACACTTGTTGGCTTCCAAGAAAGACGAACATAGTTGAGATGGTTCTAGCGGCCTTCTAGCACAGGGTCTCATGAGGCAGGGATTCTAGCCACTGGCTGTGCAAGGCATGAGGCCTGTTAGTGATTCTATTTTTTCTTCTGCAGAATGGGTCTTTCTGCATTCCAGGTCCTTTCTACCCCAATAAATAATGCGGCGATTCTCTCAGTGAGTTGTACTTTTGGTTTAAACAGCCAACTGTCTCTTAAAAAGGACTTTTGTTTAAAGTCCTTTAAAAAAAAAGTCCTTTCAAAAAAAACTTTTTTTTTAATTTTTATTTTTTAATCCCATATGTTTACTCTGATCCTGGAACTTTGTCATTTTGACCTTCTCTGCTGATTAAAATATTCTTCATCATCAGCACCTACTGCTCTCCTCTCCTGGTGGTCTCTCCGGAAGGGGTCTTCTCTAGCTCTTCTAGCAGAGGATGGGCACTTCCCCTCTACCCCTGTTGCCAGACCAACCTTACCTATCCTGCAGGGTCAGGTCGGCCTGGCCTTTTATCTGTTGTTCTCTTCTGAGTGGTTAGTTTTTCATAGATGCCGTGCTTTGCTTTTGTCAGGATTTACCCTGGACTATCAAAACCCTTATCTTGTGCCAGTGAATCCTAAGAAACAGACCTGATGAGAGAACCAGGAACTCGAACAGATCATATTTATCCTGAATGTTCCGTCCAAAATGAAGAATACATTTCTGAGGAGCCTCAAGATGTCTTAGAAGGGAAGTTTCACCAACTCTGTCACGTAGGGGCATCAATTCTGATTCTGTGTCAATTTTCCTACTTTCCCAGCTAGTAATTCTCTTCCTCAGAAAGCCCACTCTCAACCGTTTCCTCTCTCAAAGGCAGTTGCTCTTAGAGTCTGCACATGGCACTTGGGGCCTGCTGGTCGTTGGCTACTGCCCTCTGTACCTTGGGTCTAACAGCTTCGGGGCATCAAGATGAAATCGTCTCTTGTTCTAAGACTTCATATAGTTTGGGGCACATGGTAAGCAATAATCACTTTTTTAGTGGATCCAAGTGTTCGACCTTTCTTAATTATTCTAGTACCACAGTTTACTTGTTCTAAGATTTGTCCTCCCTCCCCCATTCTAATAACTCTTGCACTTGATGACATATCCTAGTTTAACTGACAGCATTTCTCTTTCTTAGTCGAACATAAACTATAGTGCATCTTACCCTTGATGAAAGCTAGGTTGCAATTAAATACTCTATTATGGTTACGATTCTGATATTTGAAATCCTCCGGTAGCTCCCTGTGCCCCCACAGTGTAGTACCTCACCTTCTCGGCATAGTATACAAACCAGCTCACCCCCAGTGTTAACCCCGGGGCTCAGCCTCCATCCCCAGGTGATGCTGCCAGATCAGCTGCCCGTTGTCCTGAACTTGCTGTAGATTCCCGAATGCACTGTGCTGCCCCCTGGCACTTTGAAAGTGACACACTCATCCCCATTCTTCGCTTTGCCCTTGTCTATCACCTCCCCTCAAAATCTGTTCCTAAGTGCCTTTTCCCAGCTCCAACCTACCCTTGGCAGTCTTTTATCTCCCTGTGGTAAAACCTGTCACACTGCACCATGGACATGCCCGTTGTCCCCCTGAGAAGAGAAAAGGGACAGTGAGGGCCCCCCAGCATTTGCAGCTCTAGTGCAGAGCCCCATGCCTGGCTTGCAGGAAATGCCAGATCATGAAGACAAACGGAGATCATCCTCTGGCTAAAACCAGCTCTTCTTTGCCTACCGCAGGATCTGGATCAATACTGAGCAGCCCGTTATTATTGCTGTTTTTCTAGGGATTTTTTACCCATATATTTCCCAGGTCTTGACTCTTTTTGTAGCACTTTAATTCAGGCTTCAACCACTTCCTAGTCAGATCAGGTGAAATCATTTTCCTTCCCATAGCCTCGGTGTATTTCACACCTAGCAAATCTTTTTTGAAAGATCTTATTTACCCATTTGACAGATCAAAAGTAGGTAGAGAGGCAGGCAGAGAGAGGGGTGGGGGAGCAGGCTCCCCGCTGAGCAGAGAGCCCGATGTGGGGCTCCATCCCAGGACCCTGAAATCATGACCTGAGCCGAAGGCAGAGGCCTAAACCACTGAGCCACCCAGGAGCCCCCATATCTCGTAATTTTTAATCAACGTGCAAAAAGTATTGTACATATTGATGAAGTTCAAACAAATTCTGTGAAACCGTAGATGGACTTAAAGATACTATTATGTATCAAATATTGTAAAAATTAAGCAAGGAAATAGCACACATAAAATAACCAAAGCATACAAACTTGGGTAGATACAATAGGTGTGATCATGTTCTACTTCATAAAGAGATGAGTTAATAGATAAATAGAAGTAACTAGACTTTTTAGACGTTAATAAAACTTTGCCTGTTATTTCTTAGCTATATAAAATAGATGGTTTTCTAACAAAAACGCTTATCTTAAAAATATTTAAAAATAAATTTCAGGCTACTCATAAGGTTCTATTTACTTTTCCACTGAAGGAAAAGCTGGTTGTTGTAGTTGTAGTTGTTTGTTTGTTTTAGTCTCCTCCTAGTTTTTATTATTATAATGTGGAAGGAGGAATGTTAAATTGAAAAGTGAATTATTTTATAGACAAAATTCATTACTTGATTCACTTCCTGGTACAGCAGATGGAACTCCTGAAAACATGCCCTTTTGCCTTACAGAAGAGTAACAGTTATGCTTACTTCTGAAACATGCTTGGTGGTGGCCCTAAATAGTGACACCATACTAAACATTTTGAATATTTGCAATTAATTTTTATAGTCATAGGGCTCCAAAAGGCGCTGCTAGTCTCTTAGTAGGTATTTCAATAAAGCTAAAAGTTGCCTGACTGTTTAAAAATATTAACAAGGCACAAAACATGGCAGAAGTATTGTCCTCAGATATTATTTTTTTCCATATGCTCCTGATTCCAGACATGACAAGTTATTTTTTTAAATTTTTTTATAAAAGATTTTATTTATTTCTTTGACAGAGATCACAAGTAGGCAGGGTCAGGCAGAGTGAGAGGGGGGAAGCAGGCTCCCCTGCTGAGCTGAGAGCCCGATGTGGGACTCCATCCAAGGATTCTGGGATCATGACCTGAGCCGAAGGCAGAGGCTTTAACCCACTGAGCCACCCAGGTGCCCCCATGACAAGTTATTTTTTTTTAAAGATTTTATTTATTTATTTGACAGAGAGAGAGATTACAAGTAGGCAGAGAGGCAGGCAAAGAGAGAGAGGAGGTAGCAGGCTCCCCGTTGAGCAGAGAGCCCAATGTGGGGCTCCATCCCTGGACCCTGAGATCATGACCTGAGCTGAAGGCAGCGGCTTAACCCACAAGCCACCCAGGAACCCGACAAGTTATTTTTGATAGATATATATATACACAATGTATTTTCCAGTTATAAGAAAAATGGTTCTGCTCTTTTTAACCTTTTTTAAAAATTACATAATTTTTTTAAATTTAAATTTTGTTTTTTAGTGTTTTACCTTTCTTTTCTTTTTTTTTTTAAAGATTTTATTTATTTATTTGACAGACAGAGATCACAAGTAGGCAGAGAGACAGGCAGAGCGAGAGAGAGAGAGAGAGAAGCAGGCTTCCTGCGGAGCAGAGAGCCCGATGCAGGGCTCAATTCCAGGACCCTGAGATCATGACCCGAGCCGAAGGCAGCAGCCCAAACCACTGAGCCACCCAGGCACCCCAATGTTTTACTTTTCAATATACTACTTAGAATATAAACCCTATTCCATTTTGTAAGAAGGTTACCATTTAAAAAATGTTAATTTTCTCATTGTGTCTTCCCCTCTCATTGCTTTATTTTGAATAAAACATTTCACAATAAACATAACTGATGCTTTCCTTTTGATGGTCCCTCTGTTGGTCATATTGTATATGAGCCATGACAATTAGTTTTACAACATTTATTCATGTTTGTTGATATGTTTTATCATAACTAATTTTCCCTCCCTTATCTAGATTCCCCAGCTTTCAGACAGGTGGACACTTAATAAACCATACCCAAGGGATGTATCAAGTACTTCTTAGACATCTCTCAGATCCTTGAGGTCTCATTTTGCCTAGGGATTTGCAATAGGTTCTGCCAGAGGCACCACTGTGACAACTGATGTCCATGGTCTATCTCCTGCTAAGCTCAAGAGGTCACTGGTTTCCAAGTTTATCTATATACAATTAATGCACTCCATCAAGTTCTTTTTTTTTTTAATATTAACAAACTTATTTTAAAGTTTATATGGAGAGGCAAAGACTCACAATAGTCAACATAGTGTTGAAGGAGAACAAAGCCTGAGGACTGACTTCAAAGTTTACCAGAACCATGGGGCGCCTGGTTGGCTCAGTGGGTTAAGCTTCTGCCTTTGGCTCAGGTCATGATCCCAGGGGCCTGGGGTCGAGTCCCGTATTGGGCTCTCTGCTCAGCAGGGAGCCTGCTTCTCCTCATTTCTCTCTCTGTCTGTCTCTCTGCCTATTTGTGATCTCTCTCTCTGTCAAATAAATAAATAGGCCTTTAAAAAAAGTATACCATAACGATAATTGGAAGCAAGATATCGTAATACCACAGAAAGACTAGATTAAAGGAACAGAATATATATTATCAATTATATTTTATAGTTAATATAAAAGCAAAAGCAATACAAGAGAGCAAAATACAATCTTTTAAACAAATGGTTCTGGAGTAATGGTGAAGCTAAATGTAAAAATATGGGGTTCTGATAGAGGTAAAGAAGACTACTATATGATCCAAAGGGGCACGTGCACCAAATGTTTATAGCAGCAATATCCACAATAGCCAAACTATGGAAAGAACCTAGATGCCCATCAACAAATGAATGGTATATATTTCAAATTCAAGTCAGAGATGAAAGAAACATCTGGACTCGGTCCTCAGGTACAGGCAGTATTCTGAACTGAGGCTAGAACCAGAGACCATTCTAATGAAAGGCCTCCACAGGTGGGCTCCGACTCAGTTTCCTGTATGTATATTCATTCATGAAATCGCTCTGCGGGTCAACATGCAGAACAAAACCATTTAATAAAAGTGACAATGAGGAGAGGAAAGGGAGGCCAGAAGGCTTGTGAATGTGGAGAGAAGAAGAGCCAGGGGAGGGGGGGGGCGGGGGGGGCCGGGAAAAACTGAGAATCCCTCCCTGTGCTCCTTGCTGCCAGGGAGGTCTGAGGGACTAGTTTCTACCTGGGATCCCAAGTCCAGTACAAAAGTGGCGGGGCCACAGCTCGGGATGAGGGAAGGGGGTCCTCGGCACACGCGCGTGGGGGTGCCAAACGAAGGGGGCTATTGTGCTCGCTGCGGGGGGCACCTCGCCTGGCTCCATCCCCAGCCCGACCCCGTGGGGACCCGGGTGCGGCGCGTGGTCCGGGGTGGTCCCGCTGCCCCGGGGGTCGCGGGAGGCTGGGTCCCGACACCCCCGCGAGCTCGCCGCCCGCGCTTTCTGCTCCAGGTGAGGGCGCAGCGCGGTGTCACTTTACCTCCTCGCAGAGGGTCGTCCTGAGAAGCCATGGGGCAGGGCGGGGCAGCGGGCCGGGCCGTGGGAGCAGGACAGCGCGGCCTCAGGAGCTGGGCTGGAGCGCGGGAGTGCGGGTGTCCTGCAGTGCGGACTGGGCTGCAGCAGAGCACAGCGGAGCTGCGCGCCCCTCCTCCGCCAGCTCCTCCACCTCCTCTCAGACTCTCCGCTGCGTCCTCCGCGAGCTCACTTCCGGATTCTGCAATTAGCAAAGCCCCTTCTGCGGACCGCCCACGCCCTCGCCCACCTCCCCCTCCGTCCTGAGGCGCGGGCCCGGGGCACGGGCACCGGGAAAGCCCGGGGGGCTTGCGAGGGTGGCCAGCGCCAGCGCTGAGCGGCCTCCTAGCCTGGCTCCCCGAGCGGGTGTCCACCTGCTGCCTGGCTGCAAAAAGATCATCAGCCCTAAACCCCGGCTGCACTCTCGGGTCACTTCGCTGGCTTCCTGATTGTGCCCAAAGCCGGGAACCAGCTTCCCCAGCACAGGCCTGGGCTGAGATGCTTGCCCGCGATCTGTTTAAGCAGTCTCCTCCTCTCCAGGCAGGGTCCGCCATTGCATGATGGCACCCACGAATCACTTAGACCTGGATGTTTTTTGGTTTTTTGTTTCTTTTTTGGTTATTGGTTATTACATGACCTCCATGGTAGGTGATCCACAAAGGGAGTGAAAAGAGGACGCCTGATGCATACGCATATGGCCATTCTAGAAAAAGAGCTTGGGGTTCTCTGGGAAGCGCGGCATTGGTCCTTGCACTATGGTTTTGCTGCATCAAATAGTTCCTTCTTCTTCAAATATAAATATATAAATATATTGATCAAGTCACTCGCATGTCTTAGGAGAATGTCATACCTTTAGTAGCAAACTTGAAATCTTGGACATTGGTTTTGATTTTTGTTTTGGTTTGATTTGGTTCGGTTTTTGTAATTTTAAAAATCCCTCCAGCCCTTGGCTGTGTCTGACCTGAGTGCTTTCTGCTGTTTCTGCAACAAAACTGTCAGGGCAGCGAAAACTCTCATTGTTAACAGTGGCGCCCCCTTCTGAACACTTTGTTAATAAAAAGCTTTTTTTTTTTTTTTTTTGGCTATTGTAAATGTGAAACAACAATGAGGTATTTCAAAGAGGTGAACCACAGGTAAATTTCTCTAAGTGTGGGTGAGGGTTACTCAAAAAGAAACTTGACAAGGCTTTTAAAGATACCGACAATCATTATAACATAACGTGACTGATTGTTACCGTGCTCTTAACCTGGCAAACACTTGTTGGCTTCCAAGAAAGACGAACATAGTTGAGATGGTTCTAGCGGCCTTCTAGCACAGGGTCTCATGAGGCAGGGATTCTAGCCACTGGCTGTGCAAGGCATGAGGCCTGTTAGTGATTCTATTTTTTCTTCTGCAGAATGGGTCTTTCTGCATTCCAGGTCCTTTCTACCCCAATAAATAATGCGGCGATTCTCTCAGTGAGTTGTACTTTTGGTTTAAACAGCCAACTGTCTCTTAAAAAGGACTTTTGTTTAAAGTCCTTTAAAAAAAAAGTCCTTTCAAAAAAAACTTTTTTTTTAATTTTTATTTTTTAATCCCATATGTTTACTCTGATCCTGGAACTTTGTCATTTTGACCTTCTCTGCTGATTAAAATATTCTTCATCATCAGCACCTACTGCTCTCCTCTCCTGGTGGTCTCTCCGGAAGGGGTCTTCTCTAGCTCTTCTAGCAGAGGATGGGCACTTCCCCTCTACCCCTGTTGCCAGACCAACCTTACCTATCCTGCAGGGTCAGGTCGGCCTGGCCTTTTATCTGTTGTTCTCTTCTGAGTGGTTAGTTTTTCATAGATGCCGTGCTTTGCTTTTGTCAGGATTTACCCTGGACTATCAAAACCCTTATCTTGTGCCAGTGAATCCTAAGAAACAGACCTGATGAGAGAACCAGGAACTCGAACAGATCATATTTATCCTGAATGTTCCGTCCAAAATGAAGAATACATTTCTGAGGAGCCTCAAGATGTCTTAGAAGGGAAGTTTCACCAACTCTGTCACGTAGGGGCATCAATTCTGATTCTGTGTCAATTTTCCTACTTTCCCAGCTAGTAATTCTCTTCCTCAGAAAGCCCACTCTCAACCGTTTCCTCTCTCAAAGGCAGTTGCTCTTAGAGTCTGCACATGGCACTTGGGGCCTGCTGGTCGTTGGCTACTGCCCTCTGTACCTTGGGTCTAACAGCTTCGGGGCATCAAGATGAAATCGTCTCTTGTTCTAAGACTTCATATAGTTTGGGGCACATGGTAAGCAATAATCACTTTTTTAGTGGATCCAAGTGTTCGACCTTTCTTAATTATTCTAGTACCACAGTTTACTTGTTCTAAGATTTGTCCTCCCCCCCCCATTCTAATAACTCTTGCACTTGATGACATATCCTAGTTTAACTGACAGCATTTCTCTTTCTTAGTCGAACATAAACTATAGTGCATCTTACCCTTGATGAAAGCTAGGTTGCAATTAAATACTCTATTATGGTTACGATTCTGATATTTGAAATCCTCCGGTAGCTCCCTGTGCCCCCACAGTGTAGTACCTCACCTTCTCGGCATAGTATACAAACCAGCTCACCCCCAGTGTTAACCCCGGGGCTCAGCCTCCATCCCCAGGTGATGCTGCCAGATCAGCTGCCCGTTGTCCTGAACTTGCTGTAGATTCCCGAATGCACTGTGCTGCCCCCTGGCACTTTGAAAGTGACACACTCATCCCCATTCTTCGCTTTGCCCTTGTCTATCACCTCCCCTCAAAATCTGTTCCTAAGTGCCTTTTCCCAGCTCCAACCTACCCTTGGCAGTCTTTTATCTCCCTGTGGTAAAACCTGTCACACTGCACCATGGACATGCCCGTTGTCCCCCTGAGAAGAGAAAAGGGACAGTGAGGGCCCCCCAGCATTTGCAGCTCTAGTGCAGAGCCCCATGCCTGGCTTGCAGGAAATGCCAGATCATGAAGACAAACGGAGATCATCCTCTGGCTAAAACCAGCTCTTCTTTGCCTACCGCAGGATCTGGATCAATACTGAGCAGCCCGTTATTATTGCTGTTTTTCTAGGGATTTTTTACCCATATATTTCCCAGGTCTTGACTCTTTTTGTAGCACTTTAATTCAGGCTTCAACCACTTCCTAGTCAGATCAGGTGAAATCATTTTCCTTCCCATAGCCTCGGTGTATTTCACACCTAGCAAATCTTTTTTGAAAGATCTTATTTACCCATTTGACAGATCAAAAGTAGGTAGAGAGGCAGGCAGAGAGAGGGGTGGGGGAGCAGGCTCCCCGCTGAGCAGAGAGCCCGATGTGGGGCTCCATCCCAGGACCCTGAAATCATGACCTGAGCCGAAGGCAGAGGCCTAAACCACTGAGCCACCCAGGAGCCCCCATATCTCGTAATTTTTAATCAACGTGCAAAAAGTATTGTACATATTGATGAAGTTCAAACAAATTCTGTGAAACCGTAGATGGACTTAAAGATACTATTATGTATCAAATATTGTAAAAATTAAGCAAGGAAATAGCACACATAAAATAACCAAAGCATACAAACTTGGGTAGATACAATAGGTGTGATCATGTTCTACTTCATAAAGAGATGAGTTAATAGATAAATAGAAGTAACTAGACTTTTTAGACGTTAATAAAACTTTGCCTGTTATTTCTTAGCTATATAAAATAGATGGTTTTCTAACAAAAACGCTTATCTTAAAAATATTTAAAAATAAATTTCAGGCTACTCATAAGGTTCTATTTACTTTTCCACTGAAGGAAAAGCTGGTTGTTGTAGTTGTAGTTGTTTGTTTGTTTTAGTCTCCTCCTAGTTTTTATTATTATAATGTGGAAGGAGGAATGTTAAATTGAAAAGTGAATTATTTTATAGACAAAATTCATTACTTGATTCACTTCCTGGTACAGCAGATGGAACTCCTGAAAACATGCCCTTTTGCCTTACAGAAGAGTAACAGTTATGCTTACTTCTGAAACATGCTTGGTGGTGGCCCTAAATAGTGACACCATACTAAACATTTTGAATATTTGCAATTAATTTTTATAGTCATAGGGCTCCAAAAGGCGCTGCTAGTCTCTTAGTAGGTATTTCAATAAAGCTAAAAGTTGCCTGACTGTTTAAAAATATTAACAAGGCACAAAACATGGCAGAAGTATTGTCCTCAGATATTATTTTTTTCCATATGCTCCTGATTCCAGACATGACAAGTTATTTTTTTAAATTTTTTTATAAAAGATTTTATTTATTTCTTTGACAGAGATCACAAGTAGGCAGGGTCAGGCAGAGTGAGAGGGGGGAAGCAGGCTCCCCTGCTGAGCTGAGAGCCCGATGTGGGACTCCATCCAAGGATTCTGGGATCATGACCTGAGCCGAAGGCAGAGGCTTTAACCCACTGAGCCACCCAGGTGCCCCCATGACAAGTTATTTTTTTTTAAAGATTTTATTTATTTATTTGACAGAGAGAGAGATTACAAGTAGGCAGAGAGGCAGGCAAAGAGAGAGAGGAGGTAGCAGGCTCCCCGTTGAGCAGAGAGCCCAATGTGGGGCTCCATCCCTGGACCCTGAGATCATGACCTGAGCTGAAGGCAGCGGCTTAACCCACAAGCCACCCAGGAACCCGACAAGTTATTTTTGATAGATATATATATACACAATGTATTTTCCAGTTATAAGAAAAATGGTTCTGCTCTTTTTAACCTTTTTTAAAAATTACATAATTTTTTTAAATTTAAATTTTGTTTTTTAGTGTTTTACCTTTCTTTTCTTTTTTTTTTTAAAGATTTTATTTATTTATTTGACAGACAGAGATCACAAGTAGGCAGAGAGACAGGCAGAGCGAGAGAGAGAGAGAGAGAGAAGCAGGCTTCCTGCGGAGCAGAGAGCCCGATGCAGGGCTCAATTCCAGGACCCTGAGATCATGACCCGAGCCGAAGGCAGCAGCCCAAACCACTGAGCCACCCAGGCACCCCAATGTTTTACTTTTCAATATACTACTTAGAATATAAACCCTATTCCATTTTGTAAGAAGGTTACCATTTAAAAAATGTTAATTTTCTCATTGTGTCTTCCCCTCTCATTGCTTTATTTTGAATAAAACATTTCACAATAAACATAACTGATGCTTTCCTTTTGATGGTCCCTCTGTTGGTCATATTGTATATGAGCCATGACAATTAGTTTTACAACATTTATTCATGTTTGTTGATATGTTTTATCATAACTAATTTTCCCTCCCTTATCTAGATTCCCCAGCTTTCAGACAGGTGGACACTTAATAAACCATACCCAAGGGATGTATCAAGTACTTCTTAGACATCTCTCAGATCCTTGAGGTCTCATTTTGCCTAGGGATTTGCAATAGGTTCTGCCAGAGGCACCACTGTGACAACTGATGTCCATGGTCTATCTCCTGCTAAGCTCAAGAGGTCACTGGTTTCCAAGTTTATCTATACAATTAATGCACTCCATCAAGTTCTTTTTTTTTTTAATATTAACAAACTTATTTTAAAGTTTATATGGAGAGGCAAAGACTCACAATAGTCAACATAGTGTTGAAGGAGAACAAAGCCTGAGGACTGACTTCAAAGTTTACCAGAACCATGGGGCGCCTGGTTGGCTCAGTGGGTTAAGCTTCTGCCTTTGGCTCAGGTCATGATCCCAGGGGCCTGGGGTCGAGTCCCGTATTGGGCTCTCTGCTCAGCAGGGAGCCTGCTTCTCCTCATTTCTCTCTCTGTCTGTCTCTCTGCCTATTTGTGATCTCTCTCTCTGTCAAATAAATAAATAGGCCTTTAAAAAAAGTATACCATAACGATAATTGGAAGCAAGATATCGTAATACCACAGAAAGACTAGATTAAAGGAACAGAATATATATTATCAATTATATTTTATAGTTAATATAAAAGCAAAAGCAATACAAGAGAGCAAAATACAATCTTTTAAACAAATGGTTCTGGAGTAATGGTGAAGCTAAATGTAAAAATATGGGGTTCTGATAGAGGTAAAGAAGACTACTATATGATCCAAAGGGGCACGTGCACCAAATGTTTATAGCAGCAATATCCACAATAGCCAAACTATGGAAAGAACCTAGATGCCCATCAACAAATGAATGGTATATATTTCAAATTCAAGTCAGAGATGAAAGAAACATCTGGACTCGGTCCTCAGGTACAGGCAGTATTCTGAACTGAGGCTAGAACCAGAGACCATTCTAATGAAAGGCCTCCACAGGTGGGCTCCGACTCAGTTTCCTGTATGTATATTCATTCATGAAATCGCTCTGCGGGTCAACATGCAGAACAAAACCATTTAATAAAAGTGACAATGAGGAGAGGAAAGGGAGGCCAGAAGGCTTGTGAATGTGGAGAGAAGAAGAGCCAGGGGAGGGGGGGGGCGGGGGGGGCCGGGAAAAACTGAGAATCCCTCCCTGTGCTCCTTGCTGCCAGGGAGGTCTGAGGGACTAGTTTCTACCTGGGATCCCAAGTCCAGTACAAAAGTGGCGGGGCCACAGCTCGGGATGAGGGAAGGGGGTCCTCGGCACACGCGCGTGGGGGTGCCAAACGAAGGGGGCTATTGTGCTCGCTGCGGGGGGCACCTCGCCTGGCTCCATCCCCAGCCCGACCCCGTGGGGACCCGGGTGCGGCGCGTGGTCCGGGGTGGTCCCGCTGCCCCGGGGGTCGCGGGAGGCTGGGTCCCGACACCCCCGCGAGCTCGCCGCCCGCGCTTTCTGCTCCAGGTGAGGGCGCAGCGCGGTGTCACTTTACCTCCTCGCAGAGGGTCGTCCTGAGAAGCCATGGGGCAGGGCGGGGCAGCGGGCCGGGCCGTGGGAGCAGGACAGCGCGGCCTCAGGAGCTGGGCTGGAGCGCGGGAGTGCGGGTGTCCTGCAGTGCGGACTGGGCTGCAGCAGAGCACAGCGGAGCTGCGCGCCCCTCCTCCGCCAGCTCCTCCACCTCCTCTCAGACTCTCCGCTGCGTCCTCCGCGAGCTCACTTCCGGATTCTGCAATTAGCAAAGCCCCTTCTGCGGACCGCCCACGCCCTCGCCCACCTCCCCCTCCGTCCTGAGGCGCGGGCCCGGGGCACGGGCACCGGGAAAGCCCGGGGGGCTTGCGAGGGTGGCCAGCGCCAGCGCTGAGCGGCCTCCTAGCCTGGCTCCCCGAGCGGGTGTCCACCTGCTGCCTGGCTGCAAAAAGATCATCAGCCCTAAACCCCGGCTGCACTCTCGGGTCACTTCGCTGGCTTCCTGATTGTGCCCAAAGCCGGGAACCAGCTTCCCCAGCACAGGCCTGGGCTGAGATGCTTGCCCGCGATCTGTTTAAGCAGTCTCCTCCTCTCCAGGCAGGGTCCGCCATTGCATGATGGCACCCACGAATCACTTAGACCTGGATGTTTTTTGGTTTTTTGTTTCTTTTTTGGTTATTGGTTATTACATGACCTCCATGGTAGGTGATCCACAAAGGGAGTGAAAAGAGGACGCCTGATGCATACGCATATGGCCATTCTAGAAAAAGAGCTTGGGGTTCTCTGGGAAGCGCGGCATTGGTCCTTGCACTATGGTTTTGCTGCATCAAATAGTTCCTTCTTCTTCAAATATAAATATATAAATATATTGATCAAGTCACTCGCATGTCTTAGGAGAATGTCATACCTTTAGTAGCAAACTTGAAATCTTGGACATTGGTTTTGATTTTTGTTTTGGTTTGATTTGGTTCGGTTTTTGTAATTTTAAAAATCCCTCCAGCCCTTGGCTGTGTCTGACCTGAGTGCTTTCTGCTGTTTCTGCAACAAAACTGTCAGGGCAGCGAAAACTCTCATTGTTAACAGTGGCGCCCCCTTCTGAACACTTTGTTAATAAAAAGCTTTTTTTTTTTTTTTTTGGCTATTGTAAATGTGAAACAACAATGAGGTATTTCAAAGAGGTGAACCACAGGTAAATTTCTCTAAGTGTGGGTGAGGGTTACTCAAAAAGAAACTTGACAAGGCTTTTAAAGATACCGACAATCATTATAACATAACGTGACTGATTGTTACCGTGCTCTTAACCTGGCAAACACTTGTTGGCTTCCAAGAAAGACGAACATAGTTGAGATGGTTCTAGCGGCCTTCTAGCACAGGGTCTCATGAGGCAGGGATTCTAGCCACTGGCTGTGCAAGGCATGAGGCCTGTTAGTGATTCTATTTTTTCTTCTGCAGAATGGGTCTTTCTGCATTCCAGGTCCTTTCTACCCCAATAAATAATGCGGCGATTCTCTCAGTGAGTTGTACTTTTGGTTTAAACAGCCAACTGTCTCTTAAAAAGGACTTTTGTTTAAAGTCCTTTAAAAAAAAAGTCCTTTCAAAAAAAACTTTTTTTTTAATTTTTATTTTTTAATCCCATATGTTTACTCTGATCCTGGAACTTTGTCATTTTGACCTTCTCTGCTGATTAAAATATTCTTCATCATCAGCACCTACTGCTCTCCTCTCCTGGTGGTCTCTCCGGAAGGGGTCTTCTCTAGCTCTTCTAGCAGAGGATGGGCACTTCCCCTCTACCCCTGTTGCCAGACCAACCTTACCTATCCTGCAGGGTCAGGTCGGCCTGGCCTTTTATCTGTTGTTCTCTTCTGAGTGGTTAGTTTTTCATAGATGCCGTGCTTTGCTTTTGTCAGGATTTACCCTGGACTATCAAAACCCTTATCTTGTGCCAGTGAATCCTAAGAAACAGACCTGATGAGAGAACCAGGAACTCGAACAGATCATATTTATCCTGAATGTTCCGTCCAAAATGAAGAATACATTTCTGAGGAGCCTCAAGATGTCTTAGAAGGGAAGTTTCACCAACTCTGTCACGTAGGGGCATCAATTCTGATTCTGTGTCAATTTTCCTACTTTCCCAGCTAGTAATTCTCTTCCTCAGAAAGCCCACTCTCAACCGTTTCCTCTCTCAAAGGCAGTTGCTCTTAGAGTCTGCACATGGCACTTGGGGCCTGCTGGTCGTTGGCTACTGCCCTCTGTACCTTGGGTCTAACAGCTTCGGGGCATCAAGATGAAATCGTCTCTTGTTCTAAGACTTCATATAGTTTGGGGCACATGGTAAGCAATAATCACTTTTTTAGTGGATCCAAGTGTTCGACCTTTCTTAATTATTCTAGTACCACAGTTTACTTGTTCTAAGATTTGTCCTCCCCCCCCCATTCTAATAACTCTTGCACTTGATGACATATCCTAGTTTAACTGACAGCATTTCTCTTTCTTAGTCGAACATAAACTATAGTGCATCTTACCCTTGATGAAAGCTAGGTTGCAATTAAATACTCTATTATGGTTACGATTCTGATATTTGAAATCCTCCGGTAGCTCCCTGTGCCCCCACAGTGTAGTACCTCACCTTCTCGGCATAGTATACAAACCAGCTCACCCCCAGTGTTAACCCCGGGGCTCAGCCTCCATCCCCAGGTGATGCTGCCAGATCAGCTGCCCGTTGTCCTGAACTTGCTGTAGATTCCCGAATGCACTGTGCTGCCCCCTGGCACTTTGAAAGTGACACACTCATCCCCATTCTTCGCTTTGCCCTTGTCTATCACCTCCCCTCAAAATCTGTTCCTAAGTGCCTTTTCCCAGCTCCAACCTACCCTTGGCAGTCTTTTATCTCCCTGTGGTAAAACCTGTCACACTGCACCATGGACATGCCCGTTGTCCCCCTGAGAAGAGAAAAGGGACAGTGAGGGCCCCCCAGCATTTGCAGCTCTAGTGCAGAGCCCCATGCCTGGCTTGCAGGAAATGCCAGATCATGAAGACAAACGGAGATCATCCTCTGGCTAAAACCAGCTCTTCTTTGCCTACCGCAGGATCTGGATCAATACTGAGCAGCCCGTTATTATTGCTGTTTTTCTAGGGATTTTTTACCCATATATTTCCCAGGTCTTGACTCTTTTTGTAGCACTTTAATTCAGGCTTCAACCACTTCCTAGTCAGATCAGGTGAAATCATTTTCCTTCCCATAGCCTCGGTGTATTTCACACCTAGCAAATCTTTTTTGAAAGATCTTATTTACCCATTTGACAGATCAAAAGTAGGTAGAGAGGCAGGCAGAGAGAGGGGTGGGGGAGCAGGCTCCCCGCTGAGCAGAGAGCCCGATGTGGGGCTCCATCCCAGGACCCTGAAATCATGACCTGAGCCGAAGGCAGAGGCCTAAACCACTGAGCCACCCAGGAGCCCCCATATCTCGTAATTTTTAATCAACGTGCAAAAAGTATTGTACATATTGATGAAGTTCAAACAAATTCTGTGAAACCGTAGATGGACTTAAAGATACTATTATGTATCAAATATTGTAAAAATTAAGCAAGGAAATAGCACACATAAAATAACCAAAGCATACAAACTTGGGTAGATACAATAGGTGTGATCATGTTCTACTTCATAAAGAGATGAGTTAATAGATAAATAGAAGTAACTAGACTTTTTAGACGTTAATAAAACTTTGCCTGTTATTTCTTAGCTATATAAAATAGATGGTTTTCTAACAAAAACGCTTATCTTAAAAATATTTAAAAATAAATTTCAGGCTACTCATAAGGTTCTATTTACTTTTCCACTGAAGGAAAAGCTGGTTGTTGTAGTTGTAGTTGTTTGTTTGTTTTAGTCTCCTCCTAGTTTTTATTATTATAATGTGGAAGGAGGAATGTTAAATTGAAAAGTGAATTATTTTATAGACAAAATTCATTACTTGATTCACTTCCTGGTACAGCAGATGGAACTCCTGAAAACATGCCCTTTTGCCTTACAGAAGAGTAACAGTTATGCTTACTTCTGAAACATGCTTGGTGGTGGCCCTAAATAGTGACACCATACTAAACATTTTGAATATTTGCAATTAATTTTTATAGTCATAGGGCTCCAAAAGGCGCTGCTAGTCTCTTAGTAGGTATTTCAATAAAGCTAAAAGTTGCCTGACTGTTTAAAAATATTAACAAGGCACAAAACATGGCAGAAGTATTGTCCTCAGATATTATTTTTTTCCATATGCTCCTGATTCCAGACATGACAAGTTATTTTTTTAAATTTTTTTATAAAAGATTTTATTTATTTCTTTGACAGAGATCACAAGTAGGCAGGGTCAGGCAGAGTGAGAGGGGGGAAGCAGGCTCCCCTGCTGAGCTGAGAGCCCGATGTGGGACTCCATCCAAGGATTCTGGGATCATGACCTGAGCCGAAGGCAGAGGCTTTAACCCACTGAGCCACCCAGGTGCCCCCATGACAAGTTATTTTTTTTTAAAGATTTTATTTATTTATTTGACAGAGAGAGAGATTACAAGTAGGCAGAGAGGCAGGCAAAGAGAGAGAGGAGGTAGCAGGCTCCCCGTTGAGCAGAGAGCCCAATGTGGGGCTCCATCCCTGGACCCTGAGATCATGACCTGAGCTGAAGGCAGCGGCTTAACCCACAAGCCACCCAGGAACCCGACAAGTTATTTTTGATAGATATATATATACACAATGTATTTTCCAGTTATAAGAAAAATGGTTCTGCTCTTTTTAACCTTTTTTAAAAATTACATAATTTTTTTAAATTTAAATTTTGTTTTTTAGTGTTTTACCTTTCTTTTCTTTTTTTTTTTAAAGATTTTATTTATTTATTTGACAGACAGAGATCACAAGTAGGCAGAGAGACAGGCAGAGCGAGAGAGAGAGAGAGAGAAGCAGGCTTCCTGCGGAGCAGAGAGCCCGATGCAGGGCTCAATTCCAGGACCCTGAGATCATGACCCGAGCCGAAGGCAGCAGCCCAAACCACTGAGCCACCCAGGCACCCCAATGTTTTACTTTTCAATATACTACTTAGAATATAAACCCTATTCCATTTTGTAAGAAGGTTACCATTTAAAAAATGTTAATTTTCTCATTGTGTCTTCCCCTCTCATTGCTTTATTTTGAATAAAACATTTCACAATAAACATAACTGATGCTTTCCTTTTGATGGTCCCTCTGTTGGTCATATTGTATATGAGCCATGACAATTAGTTTTACAACATTTATTCATGTTTGTTGATATGTTTTATCATAACTAATTTTCCCTCCCTTATCTAGATTCCCCAGCTTTCAGACAGGTGGACACTTAATAAACCATACCCAAGGGATGTATCAAGTACTTCTTAGACATCTCTCAGATCCTTGAGGTCTCATTTTGCCTAGGGATTTGCAATAGGTTCTGCCAGAGGCACCACTGTGACAACTGATGTCCATGGTCTATCTCCTGCTAAGCTCAAGAGGTCACTGGTTCCCAAGTTTATCTATACAATTAATGCACTCCATCAAGTTCTTTTTTTTTTTTAATATTAACAAACTTATTTTAAAGTTTATATGGAGAGGCAAAGACTCACAATAGTCATCATAGTGTTGAAGGAGAACAAAGCCTGAGGACTGACTTCAAAGTTTACCAGAACGATGGGGCGCCTGGTTGGCTCAGTGGGTTAAGCTTCTGCCTTTGGCTCAGGTCATGATCCCAGGGGCCTGGGGTCGAGTCCCGTATTGGGCTCTCTGCTCAGCAGGGAGCCTGCTTCTCCTCATTTCTCTCTCTGTCTGTCTCTCTGCCTATTTGTGATCTCTCTCTCTGTCAAATAAATAAATAAGCCTTTAAAAAAAGTATACCATAACGATAATTGGAAGCAAGATATCGTAATACCACAGAAAGACTAGATTAAAGGAACAGAATATATATTATCAATTATATTTTATAGTTAATATAAAAGCAAAAGCAATACAAGAGAGCAAAATACAATCTTTTAAACAAATGGTTCTGGAGTAATGGTGAAGCTAAATGTAAAAATATGGGGTTCTGATAGAGGTAAAGAAGACTACTATATGATCCAAAGGGGCACGTGCACCAAATGTTTATAGCAGCAATATCCACAATAGCCAAACTATGGAAAGAACCTAGATGCCCATCAACAAATGAATGGTATATATTTCAAATTCAAGTCAGAGATGAAAGAAACATCTGGACTCGGTCCTCAGGTACAGGCAGTATTCTGAACTGAGGCTAGAACCAGAGACCATTCTAATGAAAGGCCTCCACAGGTGGGCTCCGACTCAGTTTCCTGTATGTATATTCATTCATGAAATCGCTCTGCGGGTCAACATGCAGAACAAAACCATTTAATAAAAGTGACAATGAGGAGAGGAAAGGGAGGCCAGAAGGCTTGTGAATGTGGAGAGAAGAAGAGCCAGGGGAGGGGGGGGGCGGGGGGGGCCGGGAAAAACTGAGAATCCCTCCCTGTGCTCCTTGCTGCCAGGGAGGTCTGAGGGACTAGTTTCTACCTGGGATCCCAAGTCCAGTACAAAAGTGGCGGGGCCACAGCTCGGGATGAGGGAAGGGGGTCCTCGGCACACGCGCGTGGGGGTGCCAAACGAAGGGGGCTATTGTGCTCGCTGCGGGGGGCACCTCGCCTGGCTCCATCCCCAGCCCGACCCCGTGGGGACCCGGGTGCGGCGCGTGGTCCGGGGTGGTCCCGCTGCCCCGGGGGTCGCGGGAGGCTGGGTCCCGACACCCCCGCGAGCTCGCCGCCCGCGCTTTCTGCTCCAGGTGAGGGCGCAGCGCGGTGTCACTTTACCTCCTCGCAGAGGGTCGTCCTGAGAAGCCATGGGGCAGGGCGGGGCAGCGGGCCGGGCCGTGGGAGCAGGACAGCGCGGCCTCAGGAGCTGGGCTGGAGCGCGGGAGTGCGGGTGTCCTGCAGTGCGGACTGGGCTGCAGCAGAGCACAGCGGAGCTGCGCGCCCCTCCTCCGCCAGCTCCTCCACCTCCTCTCAGACTCTCCGCTGCGTCCTCCGCGAGCTCACTTCCGGATTCTGCAATTAGCAAAGCCCCTTCTGCGGACCGCCCACGCCCTCGCCCACCTCCCCCTCCGTCCTGAGGCGCGGGCCCGGGGCACGGGCACCGGGAAAGCCCGGGGGGCTTGCGAGGGTGGCCAGCGCCAGCGCTGAGCGGCCTCCTAGCCTGGCTCCCCGAGCGGGTGTCCACCTGCTGCCTGGCTGCAAAAAGATCATCAGCCCTAAACCCCGGCTGCACTCTCGGGTCACTTCGCTGGCTTCCTGATTGTGCCCAAAGCCGGGAACCAGCTTCCCCAGCACAGGCCTGGGCTGAGATGCTTGCCCGCGATCTGTTTAAGCAGTCTCCTCCTCTCCAGGCAGGGTCCGCCATTGCATGATGGCACCCACGAATCACTTAGACCTGGATGTTTTTTGGTTTTTTGTTTCTTTTTTGGTTATTGGTTATTACATGACCTCCATGGTAGGTGATCCACAAAGGGAGTGAAAAGAGGACGCCTGATGCATACGCATATGGCCATTCTAGAAAAAGAGCTTGGGGTTCTCTGGGAAGCGCGGCATTGGTCCTTGCACTATGGTTTTGCTGCATCAAATAGTTCCTTCTTCTTCAAATATAAATATATAAATATATTGATCAAGTCACTCGCATGTCTTAGGAGAATGTCATACCTTTAGTAGCAAACTTGAAATCTTGGACATTGGTTTTGATTTTTGTTTTGGTTTGATTTGGTTCGGTTTTTGTAATTTTAAAAATCCCTCCAGCCCTTGGCTGTGTCTGACCTGAGTGCTTTCTGCTGTTTCTGCAACAAAACTGTCAGGGCAGCGAAAACTCTCATTGTTAACAGTGGCGCCCCCTTCTGAACACTTTGTTAATAAAAAGCTTTTTTTTTTTTTTTTTGGCTATTGTAAATGTGAAACAACAATGAGGTATTTCAAAGAGGTGAACCACAGGTAAATTTCTCTAAGTGTGGGTGAGGGTTACTCAAAAAGAAACTTGACAAGGCTTTTAAAGATACCGACAATCATTATAACATAACGTGACTGATTGTTACCGTGCTCTTAACCTGGCAAACACTTGTTGGCTTCCAAGAAAGACGAACATAGTTGAGATGGTTCTAGCGGCCTTCTAGCACAGGGTCTCATGAGGCAGGGATTCTAGCCACTGGCTGTGCAAGGCATGAGGCCTGTTAGTGATTCTATTTTTTCTTCTGCAGAATGGGTCTTTCTGCATTCCAGGTCCTTTCTACCCCAATAAATAATGCGGCGATTCTCTCAGTGAGTTGTACTTTTGGTTTAAACAGCCAACTGTCTCTTAAAAAGGACTTTTGTTTAAAGTCCTTTAAAAAAAAAGTCCTTTCAAAAAAAACTTTTTTTTTAATTTTTATTTTTTAATCCCATATGTTTACTCTGATCCTGGAACTTTGTCATTTTGACCTTCTCTGCTGATTAAAATATTCTTCATCATCAGCACCTACTGCTCTCCTCTCCTGGTGGTCTCTCCGGAAGGGGTCTTCTCTAGCTCTTCTAGCAGAGGATGGGCACTTCCCCTCTACCCCTGTTGCCAGACCAACCTTACCTATCCTGCAGGGTCAGGTCGGCCTGGCCTTTTATCTGTTGTTCTCTTCTGAGTGGTTAGTTTTTCATAGATGCCGTGCTTTGCTTTTGTCAGGATTTACCCTGGACTATCAAAACCCTTATCTTGTGCCAGTGAATCCTAAGAAACAGACCTGATGAGAGAACCAGGAACTCGAACAGATCATATTTATCCTGAATGTTCCGTCCAAAATGAAGAATACATTTCTGAGGAGCCTCAAGATGTCTTAGAAGGGAAGTTTCACCAACTCTGTCACGTAGGGGCATCAATTCTGATTCTGTGTCAATTTTCCTACTTTCCCAGCTAGTAATTCTCTTCCTCAGAAAGCCCACTCTCAACCGTTTCCTCTCTCAAAGGCAGTTGCTCTTAGAGTCTGCACATGGCACTTGGGGCCTGCTGGTCGTTGGCTACTGCCCTCTGTACCTTGGGTCTAACAGCTTCGGGGCATCAAGATGAAATCGTCTCTTGTTCTAAGACTTCATATAGTTTGGGGCACATGGTAAGCAATAATCACTTTTTTAGTGGATCCAAGTGTTCGACCTTTCTTAATTATTCTAGTACCACAGTTTACTTGTTCTAAGATTTGTCCTCCCCCCCCCATTCTAATAACTCTTGCACTTGATGACATATCCTAGTTTAACTGACAGCATTTCTCTTTCTTAGTCGAACATAAACTATAGTGCATCTTACCCTTGATGAAAGCTAGGTTGCAATTAAATACTCTATTATGGTTACGATTCTGATATTTGAAATCCTCCGGTAGCTCCCTGTGCCCCCACAGTGTAGTACCTCACCTTCTCGGCATAGTATACAAACCAGCTCACCCCCAGTGTTAACCCCGGGGCTCAGCCTCCATCCCCAGGTGATGCTGCCAGATCAGCTGCCCGTTGTCCTGAACTTGCTGTAGATTCCCGAATGCACTGTGCTGCCCCCTGGCACTTTGAAAGTGACACACTCATCCCCATTCTTCGCTTTGCCCTTGTCTATCACCTCCCCTCAAAATCTGTTCCTAAGTGCCTTTTCCCAGCTCCAACCTACCCTTGGCAGTCTTTTATCTCCCTGTGGTAAAACCTGTCACACTGCACCATGGACATGCCCGTTGTCCCCCTGAGAAGAGAAAAGGGACAGTGAGGGCCCCCCAGCATTTGCAGCTCTAGTGCAGAGCCCCATGCCTGGCTTGCAGGAAATGCCAGATCATGAAGACAAACGGAGATCATCCTCTGGCTAAAACCAGCTCTTCTTTGCCTACCGCAGGATCTGGATCAATACTGAGCAGCCCGTTATTATTGCTGTTTTTCTAGGGATTTTTTACCCATATATTTCCCAGGTCTTGACTCTTTTTGTAGCACTTTAATTCAGGCTTCAACCACTTCCTAGTCAGATCAGGTGAAATCATTTTCCTTCCCATAGCCTCGGTGTATTTCACACCTAGCAAATCTTTTTTGAAAGATCTTATTTACCCATTTGACAGATCAAAAGTAGGTAGAGAGGCAGGCAGAGAGAGGGGTGGGGGAGCAGGCTCCCCGCTGAGCAGAGAGCCCGATGTGGGGCTCCATCCCAGGACCCTGAAATCATGACCTGAGCCGAAGGCAGAGGCCTAAACCACTGAGCCACCCAGGAGCCCCCATATCTCGTAATTTTTAATCAACGTGCAAAAAGTATTGTACATATTGATGAAGTTCAAACAAATTCTGTGAAACCGTAGATGGACTTAAAGATACTATTATGTATCAAATATTGTAAAAATTAAGCAAGGAAATAGCACACATAAAATAACCAAAGCATACAAACTTGGGTAGATACAATAGGTGTGATCATGTTCTACTTCATAAAGAGATGAGTTAATAGATAAATAGAAGTAACTAGACTTTTTAGACGTTAATAAAACTTTGCCTGTTATTTCTTAGCTATATAAAATAGATGGTTTTCTAACAAAAACGCTTATCTTAAAAATATTTAAAAATAAATTTCAGGCTACTCATAAGGTTCTATTTACTTTTCCACTGAAGGAAAAGCTGGTTGTTGTAGTTGTAGTTGTTTGTTTGTTTTAGTCTCCTCCTAGTTTTTATTATTATAATGTGGAAGGAGGAATGTTAAATTGAAAAGTGAATTATTTTATAGACAAAATTCATTACTTGATTCACTTCCTGGTACAGCAGATGGAACTCCTGAAAACATGCCCTTTTGCCTTACAGAAGAGTAACAGTTATGCTTACTTCTGAAACATGCTTGGTGGTGGCCCTAAATAGTGACACCATACTAAACATTTTGAATATTTGCAATTAATTTTTATAGTCATAGGGCTCCAAAAGGCGCTGCTAGTCTCTTAGTAGGTATTTCAATAAAGCTAAAAGTTGCCTGACTGTTTAAAAATATTAACAAGGCACAAAACATGGCAGAAGTATTGTCCTCAGATATTATTTTTTTCCATATGCTCCTGATTCCAGACATGACAAGTTATTTTTTTAAATTTTTTTATAAAAGATTTTATTTATTTCTTTGACAGAGATCACAAGTAGGCAGGGTCAGGCAGAGTGAGAGGGGGGAAGCAGGCTCCCCTGCTGAGCTGAGAGCCCGATGTGGGACTCCATCCAAGGATTCTGGGATCATGACCTGAGCCGAAGGCAGAGGCTTTAACCCACTGAGCCACCCAGGTGCCCCCATGACAAGTTATTTTTTTTTAAAGATTTTATTTATTTATTTGACAGAGAGAGAGATTACAAGTAGGCAGAGAGGCAGGCAAAGAGAGAGAGGAGGTAGCAGGCTCCCCGTTGAGCAGAGAGCCCAATGTGGGGCTCCATCCCTGGACCCTGAGATCATGACCTGAGCTGAAGGCAGCGGCTTAACCCACAAGCCACCCAGGAACCCGACAAGTTATTTTTGATAGATATATATATACACAATGTATTTTCCAGTTATAAGAAAAATGGTTCTGCTCTTTTTAACCTTTTTTAAAAATTACATAATTTTTTTAAATTTAAATTTTGTTTTTTAGTGTTTTACCTTTCTTTTCTTTTTTTTTTTAAAGATTTTATTTATTTATTTGACAGACAGAGATCACAAGTAGGCAGAGAGACAGGCAGAGCGAGAGAGAGAGAGAGAGAAGCAGGCTTCCTGCGGAGCAGAGAGCCCGATGCAGGGCTCAATTCCAGGACCCTGAGATCATGACCCGAGCCGAAGGCAGCAGCCCAAACCACTGAGCCACCCAGGCACCCCAATGTTTTACTTTTCAATATACTACTTAGAATATAAACCCTATTCCATTTTGTAAGAAGGTTACCATTTAAAAAATGTTAATTTTCTCATTGTGTCTTCCCCTCTCATTGCTTTATTTTGAATAAAACATTTCACAATAAACATAACTGATGCTTTCCTTTTGATGGTCCCTCTGTTGGTCATATTGTATATGAGCCATGACAATTAGTTTTACAACATTTATTCATGTTTGTTGATATGTTTTATCATAACTAATTTTCCCTCCCTTATCTAGATTCCCCAGCTTTCAGACAGGTGGACACTTAATAAACCATACCCAAGGGATGTATCAAGTACTTCTTAGACATCTCTCAGATCCTTGAGGTCTCATTTTGCCTAGGGATTTGCAATAGGTTCTGCCAGAGGCACCACTGTGACAACTGATGTCCATGGTCTATCTCCTGCTAAGCTCAAGAGGTCACTGGTTCCCAAGTTTATCTATACAATTAATGCACTCCATCAAGTTCTTTTTTTTTTTTAATATTAACAAACTTATTTTAAAGTTTATATGGAGAGGCAAAGACTCACAATAGTCATCATAGTGTTGAAGGAGAACAAAGCCTGAGGACTGACTTCAAAGTTTACCAGAACGATGGGGCGCCTGGTTGGCTCAGTGGGTTAAGCTTCTGCCTTTGGCTCAGGTCATGATCCCAGGGGCCTGGGGTCGAGTCCCGTATTGGGCTCTCTGCTCAGCAGGGAGCCTCCTTCTCCTCATTTCTCTCTCTGTCTGTCTCTCTGCCTATTTGTGATCTCTCTCTCTGTCAAATAAATAAATAAGCCTTTAAAAAAAGTATACCATAACGATAATTGGAAGCAAGATATCGTAATACCACAGAAAGACTAGATTAAAGGAACAGAATATATATTATCAATTATATTTTATAGTTAATATAAAAGCAAAAGCAATACAAGAGAGCAAAATACAATCTTTTAAACAAATGGTTCTGGAGTAATGGTGAAGCTAAATGTAAAAATATGGGGTTCTGATAGAGGTAAAGAAGACTACTATATGATCCAAAGGGGCACGTGCACCAAATGTTTATAGCAGCAATATCCACAATAGCCAAACTATGGAAAGAACCTAGATGCCCATCAACAAATGAATGGTATATATTTCAAATTCAAGTCAGAGATGAAAGAAACATCTGGACTCGGTCCTCAGGTACAGGCAGTATTCTGAACTGAGGCTAGAACCAGAGACCATTCTAATGAAAGGCCTCCACAGGTGGGCTCCGACTCAGTTTCCTGTATGTATATTCATTCATGAAATCGCTCTGCGGGTCAACATGCAGAACAAAACCATTTAATAAAAGTGACAATGAGGAGAGGAAAGGGAGGCCAGAAGGCTTGTGAATGTGGAGAGAAGAAGAGCCAGGGGAGGAGGGGGGCGGGGGGGGGCCGGGAAAAACTGAGAATCCCTCCCTGTGCTCCTTGCTGCCAGGGAGGTCTGAGGGACTAGTTTCTACCTGGGATCCCAAGTCCAGTACAAAAGTGGCGGGGCCACAGCTCGGGATGAGGGAAGGGGGTCCTCGGCACACGCGCGTGGGGGTGCCAAACGAAGGGGGCTATTGTGCTCGCTGCGGGGGGCACCTCGCCTGGCTCCATCCCCAGCCCGACCCCGTGGGGACCCGGGTGCGGCGCGTGGTCCGGGGTGGTCCCGCTGCCCCGGGGGTCGCGGGAGGCTGGGTCCCGACACCCCCGCGAGCTCGCCGCCCGCGCTTTCTGCTCCAGGTGAGGGCGCAGCGCGGTGTCACTTTACCTCCTCGCAGAGGGTCGTCCTGAGAAGCCATGGGGCAGGGCGGGGCAGCGGGCCGGGCCGTGGGAGCAGGACAGCGCGGCCTCAGGAGCTGGGCTGGAGCGCGGGAGTGCGGGTGTCCTGCAGTGCGGACTGGGCTGCAGCAGAGCACAGCGGAGCTGCGCGCCCCTCCTCCGCCAGCTCCTCCACCTCCTCTCAGACTCTCCGCTGCGTCCTCCGCGAGCTCACTTCCGGATTCTGCAATTAGCAAAGCCCCTTCTGCGGACCGCCCACGCCCTCGCCCACCTCCCCCTCCGTCCTGAGGCGCGGGCCCGGGGCACGGGCACCGGGAAAGCCCGGGGGGCTTGCGAGGGTGGCCAGCGCCAGCGCTGAGCGGCCTCCTAGCCTGGCTCCCCGAGCGGGTGTCCACCTGCTGCCTGGCTGCAAAAAGATCATCAGCCCTAAACCCCGGCTGCACTCTCGGGTCACTTCGCTGGCTTCCTGATTGTGCCCAAAGCCGGGAACCAGCTTCCCCAGCACAGGCCTGGGCTGAGATGCTTGCCCGCGATCTGTTTAAGCAGTCTCCTCCTCTCCAGGCAGGGTCCGCCATTGCATGATGGCACCCACGAATCACTTAGACCTGGATGTTTTTTGGTTTTTTGTTTCTTTTTTGGTTATTGGTTATTACATGACCTCCATGGTAGGTGATCCACAAAGGGAGTGAAAAGAGGACGCCTGATGCATACGCATATGGCCATTCTAGAAAAAGAGCTTGGGGTTCTCTGGGAAGCGCGGCATTGGTCCTTGCACTATGGTTTTGCTGCATCAAATAGTTCCTTCTTCTTCAAATATAAATATATAAATATATTGATCAAGTCACTCGCATGTCTTAGGAGAATGTCATACCTTTAGTAGCAAACTTGAAATCTTGGACATTGGTTTTGATTTTTGTTTTGGTTTGATTTGGTTCGGTTTTTGTAATTTTAAAAATCCCTCCAGCCCTTGGCTGTGTCTGACCTGAGTGCTTTCTGCTGTTTCTGCAACAAAACTGTCAGGGCAGCGAAAACTCTCATTGTTAACAGTGGCGCCCCCTTCTGAACACTTTGTTAATAAAAAGCTTTTTTTTTTTTTTTTTTTTTTTTGGCTATTGTAAATGTGAAACAACAATGAGGTATTTCAAAGAGGTGAACCACAGGTAAATTTCTCTAAGTGTGGGTGAGGGTTACTCAAAAAGAAACTTGACAAGGCTTTTAAAGATACCGACAATCATTATAACATAACGTGACTGATTGTTACCGTGCTCTTAACCTGGCAAACACTTGTTGGCTTCCAAGAAAGACGAACATAGTTGAGATGGTTCTAGCGGCCTTCTAGCACAGGGTCTCATGAGGCAGGGATTCTAGCCACTGGCTGTGCAAGGGCATGAGGCCTGTTAGTGATTCTATTTTTTCTTCTGCAGAATGGGTCTTTCTGCATTCCAGGTCCTTTCTACCCCAATAAATAATGCGGCGATTCTCTCAGTGAGTTGTACTTTTGGTTTAAACAGCCAACTGTCTCTTCAAAAGGACTTTTGTTTAAAGTCCTTTAAAAAAAAAGTCCTTTCAAAAAAAACTTTTTTTTAAATTTTTATTTTTTAATCCCATATGTTTACTCTGATCCTGGAACTTTGTCATTTTGACCTTCTCTGCTGATTAAAATATTCTTCATCATCAGCACCTACTGCTCTCCTCTCCTGGTGGTCTCTCCGGAAGGGGTCTTCTCTAGCTCTTCTAGCAGAGGATGGGCACTTCCCCTCTACCCCTGTTGCCAGACCAACCTTACCTATCCTGCAGGGTCAGGTCGGCCTGGCCTTTTATCTGTTGTTCTCTTCTGAGTGGTTAGTTTTTCATAGATGCCGTGCTTTGCTTTTGTCAGGATTTACCCTGGACTATCAAAACCCTTATCTTGTGCCAGTGAATCCTAAGAAACAGACCTGATGAGAGAACCAGGAACTCGAACAGATCATATTTATCCTGAATGTTCCATCCAAAATGAAGAATACATTTCTGAGGAGCCTCAAGATGTCTTAGAAGGGAAGTTTCACCAACTCTGTCACGTAGGGGCATCAATTCTGATTCTGTGTCAATTTTCCTACTTTCCCAGCTAGTAATTCTCTTCCTCAGAAAGCCCACTCTCAACCGTTTCCTCTCTCAAAGGCAGTTGCTCTTAGAGTCTGCACATGGCACTTGGGGCCTGCTGGTCGTTGGCTACTGCCCTCTGTACCTTGGGTCTAACAGCTTCGGGGCATCAAGATGAAATCGTCTCTTGTTCTAAGACTTCATATAGTTTGGGGCACATGGTAAGCAATAATCACTTTTTTAGTGGATCCAAGTGTTCGACCTTTCTTAATTATTCTAGTACCACAGTTTACTTGTTCTAAGATTTGTCCTCCCTCCCCCATTCTAATAACTCTTGCACTTGATGACATATCCTAGTTTAACTGACAGCATTTCTCTTTCTTAGTCGAACATAAACTATAGTGCATCTTACCCTTGATGAAAGCTAGGTTGCAATTAAATACTCTATTATGGTTACGATTCTGATATTTGAAATCCTCCGGTAGCTCCCTGTGCCCCCACAGTGTAGTACCTCACCTTCTCGGCATAGTATACAAACCAGCTCACCCCCAGTGTTAACCCCGGGGCTCAGCCTCCATCCCCAGGTGATGCTGCCAGATCAGCTGCCCGTTGTCCTGAACTTGCTGTAGATTCCCGAATGCACTGTGCTGCCCCCTGGCACTTTGAAAGTGACACACTCATCCCCATTCTTCGCTTTGCCCTTGTCTATCACCTCCCCTCAAAATCTGTTCCTAAGTGCCTTTTCCCAGCTCCAACCTACCCTTGGCAGTCTTTTATCTCCCTGTGGTAAAACCTGTCACACTGCACCATGGACATGCCCGTTGTCCCCCTGAGAAGAGAAAAGGGACAGTGAGGGCCCCCCAGCATTTGCAGCTCTAGTGCAGAGCCCCATGCCTGGCTTGCAGGAAATGCCAGATCATGAAGACAAACGGAGATCATCCTCTGGCTAAAACCAGCTCTTCTTTGCCTACCGCAGGATCTGGATCAATACTGAGCAGCCCGTTATTATTGCTGTTTTTCTAGGGATTTTTTACCCATATATTTCCCAGGTCTTGACTCTTTTTGTAGCACTTTAATTCAGGCTTCAACCACTTCCTAGTCAGATCAGGTGAAATCATTTTCCTTCCCATAGCCTCGGTGTATTTCACACCTAGCAAATCTTTTTTGAAAGATCTTATTTACCCATTTGACAGATCAAAAGTAGGTAGAGAGGCAGGCAGAGAGAGGGGTGGGGGAGCAGGCTCCCCGCTGAGCAGAGAGCCCGATGTGGGGCTCCATCCCAGGACCCTGAAATCATGACCTGAGCCGAAGGCAGAGGCCTAAACCACTGAGCCACCCAGGAGCCCCCATATCTCGTAATTTTTAATCAACGTGCAAAAAGTATTGTACATATTGATGAAGTTCAAACAAATTCTGTGAAACCGTAGATGGACTTAAAGATACTATTATGTATCAAATATTGTAAAAATTAAGCAAGGAAATAGCACACATAAAATAACCAAAGCATACAAACTTGGGTAGATACAATAGGTGTGATCATGTTCTACTTCATAAAGAGATGAGTTAATAGATAAATAGAAGTAACTAGACTTTTTAGACGTTAATAAAACTTTGCCTGTTATTTCTTAGCTATATAAAATAGATGGTTTTCTAACAAAAACGCTTATCTTAAAAATATTTAAAAATAAATTTCAGGCTACTCATAAGGTTCTATTTACTTTTCCACTGAAGGAAAAGCTGGTTGTTGTAGTTGTAGTTGTTTGTTTGTTTTAGTCTCCTCCTAGTTTTTATTATTATAATGTGGAAGGAGGAATGTTAAATTGAAAAGTGAATTATTTTATAGACAAAATTCATTACTTGATTCACTTCCTGGTACAGCAGATGGAACTCCTGAAAACATGCCCTTTTGCCTTACAGAAGAGTAACAGTTATGCTTACTTCTGAAACATGCTTGGTGGTGGCCCTAAATAGTGACACCATACTAAACATTTTGAATATTTGCAATTAATTTTTATAGTCATAGGGCTCCAAAAGGCGCTGCTAGTCTCTTAGTAGGTATTTCAATAAAGCTAAAAGTTGCCTGACTGTTTAAAAATATTAACAAGGCACAAAACATGGCAGAAGTATTGTCCTCAGATATTATTTTTTTCCATATGCTCCTGATTCCAGACATGACAAGTTATTTTTTTAAATTTTTTTATAAAAGATTTTATTTATTTCTTTGACAGAGATCACAAGTAGGCAGGGTCAGGCAGAGTGAGAGGGGGGAAGCAGGCTCCCCTGCTGAGCTGAGAGCCCGATGTGGGACTCCATCCAAGGATTCTGGGATCATGACCTGAGCCGAAGGCAGAGGCTTTAACCCACTGAGCCACCCAGGTGCCCCCATGACAAGTTATTTTTTTTTAAAGATTTTATTTATTTATTTGACAGAGAGAGAGATTACAAGTAGGCAGAGAGGCAGGCAAAGAGAGAGAGGAGGTAGCAGGCTCCCCGTTGAGCAGAGAGCCCAATGTGGGGCTCCATCCCTGGACCCTGAGATCATGACCTGAGCTGAAGGCAGCGGCTTAACCCACAAGCCACCCAGGAACCCGACAAGTTATTTTTGATAGATATATATATACACAATGTATTTTCCAGTTATAAGAAAAATGGTTCTGCTCTTTTTAACCTTTTTTAAAAATTACATAATTTTTTTAAATTTAAATTTTGTTTTTTAGTGTTTTACCTTTCTTTTCTTTTTTTTTTAAAAGATTTTATTTATTTATTTGACAGACAGAGATCACAAGTAGGCAGAGAGACAGGCAGAGCGAGAGAGAGAGAGAGAGAAGCAGGCTTCCTGCGGAGCAGAGAGCCCGATGCAGGGCTCAATTCCAGGACCCTGAGATCATGACCCGAGCCGAAGGCAGCAGCCCAAACCACTGAGCCACCCAGGCACCCCAATGTTTTACTTTTCAATATACTACTTAGAATATAAACCCTATTCCATTTTGTAAGAAGGTTACCATTTAAAAAATGTTAATTTTCTCATTGTGTCTTCCCCTCTCATTGCTTTATTTTGAATAAAACATTTCACAATAAACATAACTGATGCTTTCCTTTTGATGGTCCCTCTGTTGGTCATATTGTATATGAGCCATGACAATTAGTTTTACAACATTTATTCATGTTTGTTGATATGTTTTATCATAACTAATTTTCCCTCCCTTATCTAGATTCCCCAGCTTTCAGACAGGTGGACACTTAATAAACCATACCCAAGGGATGTATCAAGTACTTCTTAGACATCTCTCAGATCCTTGAGGTCTCATTTTGCCTAGGGATTTGCAATAGGTTCTGCCAGAGGCACCACTGTGACAACTGATGTCCATGGTCTATCTCCTGCTAAGCTCAAGAGGTCACTGGTTTCCAAGTTTATCTATACAATTAATGCACTCCATCAAGTTCTTTTTTTTTTTTTAATATTAACAAACTTATTTTAAAGTTTATATGGAGAGGCAAAGACTCACAATAGTCAACATAGTGTTGAAGGAGAACAAAGCCTGAGGACTGACTTCAAAGTTTACCAGAACGATGGGGCGCCTGGTTGGCTCAGTGGGTTAAGCTTCTGCCTTTGGCTCAGGTCATGATCCCAGGGGCCTGGGGTCGAGTCCCGTATTGGGCTCTCTGCTCAGCAGGGAGCCTGCTTCTCCTCATTTCTCTCTCTGTCTGTCTCTCTGCCTATTTGTGATCTCTCTCTCTGTCAAATAAATAAATAAGCCTTTAAAAAAAGTATACCATAACGATAATTGGAAGCAAGATATCGTAATACCACAGAAAGACTAGATTAAAGGAACAGAATATATATTATCAATTATATTTTATAGTTAATATAAAAGCAAAAGCAATACAAGAGAGCAAAATACAATCTTTTAAACAAATGGTTCTGGAGTAATGGTGAAGCTAAATGTAAAAATATGGGGTTCTGATAGAGGTAAAGAAGACTACTATATGATCCAAAGGGGCACGTGCACCAAATGTTTATAGCAGCAATATCCACAATAGCCAAACTATGGAAAGAACCTAGATGCCCATCAACAAATGAATGGTATATATTTCAAATTCAAGTCAGAGATGAAAGAAACATCTGGACTCGGTCCTCAGGTACAGGCAGTATTCTGAACTGAGGCTAGAACCAGAGACCATTCTAATGAAAGGCCTCCACAGGTGGGCTCCGACTCAGTTTCCTGTATGTATATTCATTCATGAAATCGCTCTGCGGGTCAACATGCAGAACAAAACCATTTAATAAAAGTGACAATGAGGAGAGGAAAGGGAGGCCAGAAGGCTTGTGAATGTGGAGAGAAGAAGAGCCAGGGGAGGAGGGGGGCGGGGGGGGGCCGGGAAAAACTGAGAATCCCTCCCTGTGCTCCTTGCTGCCAGGGAGGTCTGAGGGACTAGTTTCTACCTGGGATCCCAAGTCCAGTACAAAAGTGGCGGGGCCACAGCTCGGGATGAGGGAAGGGGGTCCTCGGCACACGCGCGTGGGGGTGCCAAACGAAGGGGGCTATTGTGCTCGCTGCGGGGGGCACCTCGCCTGGCTCCATCCCCAGCCCGACCCCGTGGGGACCCGGGTGCGGCGCGTGGTCCGGGGTGGTCCCGCTGCCCCGGGGGTCGCGGGAGGCTGGGTCCCGACACCCCCGCGAGCTCGCCGCCCGCGCTTTCTGCTCCAGGTGAGGGCGCAGCGCGGTGTCACTTTACCTCCTCGCAGAGGGTCGTCCTGAGAAGCCATGGGGCAGGGCGGGGCAGCGGGCCGGGCCGTGGGAGCAGGACAGCGCGGCCTCAGGAGCTGGGCTGGAGCGCGGGAGTGCGGGTGTCCTGCAGTGCGGACTGGGCTGCAGCAGAGCACAGCGGAGCTGCGCGCCCCTCCTCCGCCAGCTCCTCCACCTCCTCTCAGACTCTCCGCTGCGTCCTCCGCGAGCTCACTTCCGGATTCTGCAATTAGCAAAGCCCCTTCTGCGGACCGCCCACGCCCTCGCCCACCTCCCCCTCCGTCCTGAGGCGCGGGCCCGGGGCACGGGCACCGGGAAAGCCCGGGGGGCTTGCGAGGGTGGCCAGCGCCAGCGCTGAGCGGCCTCCTAGCCTGGCTCCCCGAGCGGGTGTCCACCTGCTGCCTGGCTGCAAAAAGATCATCAGCCCTAAACCCCGGCTGCACTCTCGGGTCACTTCGCTGGCTTCCTGATTGTGCCCAAAGCCGGGAACCAGCTTCCCCAGCACAGGCCTGGGCTGAGATGCTTGCCCGCGATCTGTTTAAGCAGTCTCCTCCTCTCCAGGCAGGGTCCGCCATTGCATGATGGCACCCACGAATCACTTAGACCTGGATGTTTTTTGGTTTTTTGTTTCTTTTTTGGTTATTGGTTATTACATGACCTCCATGGTAGGTGATCCACAAAGGGAGTGAAAAGAGGACGCCTGATGCATACGCATATGGCCATTCTAGAAAAAGAGCTTGGGGTTCTCTGGGAAGCGCGGCATTGGTCCTTGCACTATGGTTTTGCTGCATCAAATAGTTCCTTCTTCTTCAAATATAAATATATAAATATATTGATCAAGTCACTCGCATGTCTTAGGAGAATGTCATACCTTTAGTAGCAAACTTGAAATCTTGGACATTGGTTTTGATTTTTGTTTTGGTTTGATTTGGTTCGGTTTTTGTAATTTTAAAAATCCCTCCAGCCCTTGGCTGTGTCTGACCTGAGTGCTTTCTGCTGTTTCTGCAACAAAACTGTCAGGGCAGCGAAAACTCTCATTGTTAACAGTGGCGCCCCCTTCTGAACACTTTGTTAATAAAAAGCTTTTTTTTTTTTTTTTTTTTTTTTTTTTTGGCTATTGTAAATGTGAAACAACAATGAGGTATTTCAAAGAGGTGAACCACAGGTAAATTTCTCTAAGTGTGGGTGAGGGTTACTCAAAAAGAAACTTGACAAGGCTTTTAAAGATACCGACAATCATTATAACATAACGTGACTGATTGTTACCGTGCTCTTAACCTGGCAAACACTTGTTGGCTTCCAAGAAAGACGAACATAGTTGAGATGGTTCTAGCGGCCTTCTAGCACAGGGTCTCATGAGGCAGGGATTCTAGCCACTGGCTGTGCAAGGCATGAGGCCTGTTAGTGATTCTATTTTTTCTTCTGCAGAATGGGTCTTTCTGCATTCCAGGTCCTTTCTACCCCAATAAATAATGCGGCGATTCTCTCAGTGAGTTGTACTTTTGGTTTAAACAGCCAACTGTCTCTTAAAAAGGACTTTTGTTTAAAGTCCTTTAAAAAAAAAGTCCTTTCAAAAAAAACTTTTTTTTAAATTTTTATTTTTTAATCCCATATGTTTACTCTGATCCTGGAACTTTGTCATTTTGACCTTCTCTGCTGATTAAAATATTCTTCATCATCAGCACCTACTGCTCTCCTCTCCTGGTGGTCTCTCCGGAAGGGGTCTTCTCTAGCTCTTCTAGCAGAGGATGGGCACTTCCCCTCTACCCCTGTTGCCAGACCAACCTTACCTATCCTGCAGGGTCAGGTCGGCCTGGCCTTTTATCTGTTGTTCTCTTCTGAGTGGTTAGTTTTTCATAGATGCCGTGCTTTGCTTTTGTCAGGATTTACCCTGGACTATCAAAACCCTTATCTTGTGCCAGTGAATCCTAAGAAACAGACCTGATGAGAGAACCAGGAACTCGAACAGATCATATTTATCCTGAATGTTCCGTCCAAAATGAAGAATACATTTCTGAGGAGCCTCAAGATGTCTTAGAAGGGAAGTTTCACCAACTCTGTCACGTAGGGGCATCAATTCTGATTCTGTGTCAATTTTCCTACTTTCCCAGCTAGTAATTCTCTTCCTCAGAAAGCCCACTCTCAACCGTTTCCTCTCTCAAAGGCAGTTGCTCTTAGAGTCTGCACATGGCACTTGGGGCCTGCTGGTCGTTGGCTACTGCCCTCTGTACCTTGGGTCTAACAGCTTCGGGGCATCAAGATGAAATCGTCTCTTGTTCTAAGACTTCATATAGTTTGGGGCACATGGTAAGCAATAATCACTTTTTTAGTGGATCCAAGTGTTCGACCTTTCTTAATTATTCTAGTACCACAGTTTACTTGTTCTAAGATTTGTCCTCCCTCCCCCATTCTAATAACTCTTGCACTTGATGACATATCCTAGTTTAACTGACAGCATTTCTCTTTCTTAGTCGAACATAAACTATAGTGCATCTTACCCTTGATGAAAGCTAGGTTGCAATTAAATACTCTATTATGGTTACGATTCTGATATTTGAAATCCTCCGGTAGCTCCCTGTGCCCCCACAGTGTAGTACCTCACCTTCTCGGCATAGTATACAAACCAGCTCACCCCCAGTGTTAACCCCGGGGCTCAGCCTCCATCCCCAGGTGATGCTGCCAGATCAGCTGCCCGTTGTCCTGAACTTGCTGTAGATTCCCGAATGCACTGTGCTGCCCCCTGGCACTTTGAAAGTGACACACTCATCCCCATTCTTCGCTTTGCCCTTGTCTATCACCTCCCCTCAAAATCTGTTCCTAAGTGCCTTTTCCCAGCTCCAACCTACCCTTGGCAGTCTTTTATCTCCCTGTGGTAAAACCTGTCACACTGCACCATGGACATGCCCGTTGTCCCCCTGAGAAGAGAAAAGGGACAGTGAGGGCCCCCCAGCATTTGCAGCTCTAGTGCAGAGCCCCATGCCTGGCTTGCAGGAAATGCCAGATCATGAAGACAAACGGAGATCATCCTCTGGCTAAAACCAGCTCTTCTTTGCCTACCGCAGGATCTGGATCAATACTGAGCAGCCCGTTATTATTGCTGTTTTTCTAGGGATTTTTTTACCCATATATTTCCCAGGTCTTGACTCTTTTTGTAGCACTTTAATTCAGGCTTCAACCACTTCCTAGTCAGATCAGGTGAAATCATTTTCCTTCCCATAGCCTCGGTGTATTTCACACCTAGCAAATCTTTTTTGAAAGATCTTATTTACCCATTTGACAGATCAAAAGTAGGTAGAGAGGCAGGCAGAGAGAGGGGTGGGGGAGCAGGCTCCCCGCTGAGCAGAGAGCCCGATGTGGGGCTCCATCCCAGGACCCTGAAATCATGACCTGAGCCGAAGGCAGAGGCCTAAACCACTGAGCCACCCAGGAGCCCCCATATCTCGTAATTTTTAATCAACGTGCAAAAAGTATTGTACATATTGATGAAGTTCAAACAAATTCTGTGAAACCGTAGATGGACTTAAAGATACTATTATGTATCAAATATTGTAAAAATTAAGCAAGGAAATAGCACACATAAAATAACCAAAGCATACAAACTTGGGTAGATACAATAGGTGTGATCATGTTCTACTTCATAAAGAGATGAGTTAATAGATAAATAGAAGTAACTAGACTTTTTAGACGTTAATAAAACTTTGCCTGTTATTTCTTAGCTATATAAAATAGATGGTTTTCTAACAAAAACGCTTATCTTAAAAATATTTAAAAATAAATTTCAGGCTACTCATAAGGTTCTATTTACTTTTCCACTGAAGGAAAAGCTGGTTGTTGTAGTTGTAGTTGTTTGTTTGTTTTAGTCTCCTCCTAGTTTTTATTATTATAATGTGGAAGGAGGAATGTTAAATTGAAAAGTGAATTATTTTATAGACAAAATTCATTACTTGATTCACTTCCTGGTACAGCAGATGGAACTCCTGAAAACATGCCCTTTTGCCTTACAGAAGAGTAACAGTTATGCTTACTTCTGAAACATGCTTGGTGGTGGCCCTAAATAGTGACACCATACTAAACATTTTGAATATTTGCAATTAATTTTTATAGTCATAGGGCTCCAAAAGGCGCTGCTAGTCTCTTAGTAGGTATTTCAATAAAGCTAAAAGTTGCCTGACTGTTTAAAAATATTAACAAGGCACAAAACATGGCAGAAGTATTGTCCTCAGATATTATTTTTTTCCATATGCTCCTGATTCCAGACATGACAAGTTATTTTTTTAAATTTTTTTATAAAAGATTTTATTTATTTCTTTGACAGAGATCACAAGTAGGCAGGGTCAGGCAGAGTGAGAGGGGGGAAGCAGGCTCCCCTGCTGAGCTGAGAGCCCGATGTGGGACTCCATCCAAGGATTCTGGGATCATGACCTGAGCCGAAGGCAGAGGCTTTAACCCACTGAGCCACCCAGGTGCCCCCATGACAAGTTATTTTTTTTTAAAGATTTTATTTATTTATTTGACAGAGAGAGAGATTACAAGTAGGCAGAGAGGCAGGCAAAGAGAGAGAGGAGGTAGCAGGCTCCCCGTTGAGCAGAGAGCCCAATGTGGGGCTCCATCCCTGGACCCTGAGATCATGACCTGAGCTGAAGGCAGCGGCTTAACCCACAAGCCACCCAGGAACCCGACAAGTTATTTTTGATAGATATATATATACACAATGTATTTTCCAGTTATAAGAAAAATGGTTCTGCTCTTTTTAACCTTTTTTAAAAATTACATAATTTTTTTAAATTTAAATTTTGTTTTTTAGTGTTTTACCTTTCTTTTCTTTTTTTTTTAAAAGATTTTATTTATTTATTTGACAGACAGAGATCACAAGTAGGCAGAGAGACAGGCAGAGCGAGAGAGAGAGAGAGAGAAGCAGGCTTCCTGCGGAGCAGAGAGCCCGATGCAGGGCTCAATTCCAGGACCCTGAGATCATGACCCGAGCCGAAGGCAGCAGCCCAAACCACTGAGCCACCCAGGCACCCCAATGTTTTACTTTTCAATATACTACTTAGAATATAAACCCTATTCCATTTTGTAAGAAGGTTACCATTTAAAAAATGTTAATTTTCTCATTGTGTCTTCCCCTCTCATTGCTTTATTTTGAATAAAACATTTCACAATAAACATAACTGATGCTTTCCTTTTGATGGTCCCTCTGTTGGTCATATTGTATATGAGCCATGACAATTAGTTTTACAACATTTATTCATGTTTGTTGATATGTTTTATCATAACTAATTTTCCCTCCCTTATCTAGATTCCCCAGCTTTCAGACAGGTGGACACTTAATAAACCATACCCAAGGGATGTATCAAGTACTTCTTAGACATCTCTCAGATCCTTGAGGTCTCATTTTGCCTAGGGATTTGCAATAGGTTCTGCCAGAGGCACCACTGTGACAACTGATGTCCATGGTCTATCTCCTGCTAAGCTCAAGAGGTCACTGGTTTCCAAGTTTATCTATACAATTAATGCACTCCATCAAGTTCTTTTTTTTTTTTTAATATTAACAAACTTATTTTAAAGTTTATATGGAGAGGCAAAGACTCACAATAGTCAACATAGTGTTGAAGGAGAACAAAGCCTGAGGACTGACTTCAAAGTTTACCAGAACGATGGGGCGCCTGGTTGGCTCAGTGGGTTAAGCTTCTGCCTTTGGCTCAGGTCATGATCCCAGGGGCCTGGGGTCGAGTCCCGTATTGGGCTCTCTGCTCAGCAGGGAGCCTGCTTCTCCTCATTTCTCTCTCTGTCTGTCTCTCTGCCTATTTGTGATCTCTCTCTCTGTCAAATAAATAAATAAGCCTTTAAAAAAAGTATACCATAACGATAATTGGAAGCAAGATATCGTAATACCACAGAAAGACTAGATTAAAGGAACAGAATATATATTATCAATTATATTTTATAGTTAATATAAAAGCAAAAGCAATACAAGAGAGCAAAATACAATCTTTTAAACAAATGGTTCTGGAGTAATGGTGAAGCTAAATGTAAAAATATGGGGTTCTGATAGAGGTAAAGAAGACTACTATATGATCCAAAGGGGCACGTGCACCAAATGTTTATAGCAGCAATATCCACAATAGCCAAACTATGGAAAGAACCTAGATGCCCATCAACAAATGAATGGTATATATTTCAAATTCAAGTCAGAGATGAAAGAAACATCTGGACTCGGTCCTCAGGTACAGGCAGTATTCTGAACTGAGGCTAGAACCAGAGACCATTCTAATGAAAGGCCTCCACAGGTGGGCTCCGACTCAGTTTCCTGTATGTATATTCATTCATGAAATCGCTCTGCGGGTCAACATGCAGAACAAAACCATTTAATAAAAGTGACAATGAGGAGAGGAAAGGGAGGCCAGAAGGCTTGTGAATGTGGAGAGAAGAAGAGCCAGGGGAGGAGGGGGGCGGGGGGGGGCCGGGAAAAACTGAGAATCCCTCCCTGTGCTCCTTGCTGCCAGGGAGGTCTGAGGGACTAGTTTCTACCTGGGATCCCAAGTCCAGTACAAAAGTGGCGGGGCCACAGCTCGGGATGAGGGAAGGGGGTCCTCGGCACACGCGCGTGGGGGTGCCAAACGAAGGGGGCTATTGTGCTCGCTGCGGGGGGCACCTCGCCTGGCTCCATCCCCAGCCCGACCCCGTGGGGACCCGGGTGCGGCGCGTGGTCCGGGGTGGTCCCGCTGCCCCGGGGGTCGCGGGAGGCTGGGTCCCGACACCCCCGCGAGCTCGCCGCCCGCGCTTTCTGCTCCAGGTGAGGGCGCAGCGCGGTGTCACTTTACCTCCTCGCAGAGGGTCGTCCTGAGAAGCCATGGGGCAGGGCGGGGCAGCGGGCCGGGCCGTGGGAGCAGGACAGCGCGGCCTCAGGAGCTGGGCTGGAGCGCGGGAGTGCGGGTGTCCTGCAGTGCGGACTGGGCTGCAGCAGAGCACAGCGGAGCTGCGCGCCCCTCCTCCGCCAGCTCCTCCACCTCCTCTCAGACTCTCCGCTGCGTCCTCCGCGAGCTCACTTCCGGATTCTGCAATTAGCAAAGCCCCTTCTGCGGACCGCCCACGCCCTCGCCCACCTCCCCCTCCGTCCTGAGGCGCGGGCCCGGGGCACGGGCACCGGGAAAGCCCGGGGGGCTTGCGAGGGTGGCCAGCGCCAGCGCTGAGCGGCCTCCTAGCCTGGCTCCCCGAGCGGGTGTCCACCTGCTGCCTGGCTGCAAAAAGATCATCAGCCCTAAACCCCGGCTGCACTCTCGGGTCACTTCGCTGGCTTCCTGATTGTGCCCAAAGCCGGGAACCAGCTTCCCCAGCACAGGCCTGGGCTGAGATGCTTGCCCGCGATCTGTTTAAGCAGTCTCCTCCTCTCCAGGCAGGGTCCGCCATTGCATGATGGCACCCACGAATCACTTAGACCTGGATGTTTTTTGGTTTTTTGTTTCTTTTTTGGTTATTGGTTATTACATGACCTCCATGGTAGGTGATCCACAAAGGGAGTGAAAAGAGGACGCCTGATGCATACGCATATGGCCATTCTAGAAAAAGAGCTTGGGGTTCTCTGGGAAGCGCGGCATTGGTCCTTGCACTATGGTTTTGCTGCATCAAATAGTTCCTTCTTCTTCAAATATAAATATATAAATATATTGATCAAGTCACTCGCATGTCTTAGGAGAATGTCATACCTTTAGTAGCAAACTTGAAATCTTGGACATTGGTTTTGATTTTTGTTTTGGTTTGATTTGGTTCGGTTTTTGTAATTTTAAAAATCCCTCCAGCCCTTGGCTGTGTCTGACCTGAGTGCTTTCTGCTGTTTCTGCAACAAAACTGTCAGGGCAGCGAAAACTCTCATTGTTAACAGTGGCGCCCCCTTCTGAACACTTTGTTAATAAAAAGCTTTTTTTTTTTTTTTTTTTTTTTTTTTGGCTATTGTAAATGTGAAACAACAATGAGGTATTTCAAAGAGGTGAACCACAGGTAAATTTCTCTAAGTGTGGGTGAGGGTTACTCAAAAAGAAACTTGACAAGGCTTTTAAAGATACCGACAATCATTATAACATAACGTGACTGATTGTTACCGTGCTCTTAACCTGGCAAACACTTGTTGGCTTCCAAGAAAGACGAACATAGTTGAGATGGTTCTAGCGGCCTTCTAGCACAGGGTCTCATGAGGCAGGGATTCTAGCCACTGGCTGTGCAAGGCATGAGGCCTGTTAGTGATTCTATTTTTTCTTCTGCAGAATGGGTCTTTCTGCATTCCAGGTCCTTTCTACCCCAATAAATAATGCGGCGATTCTCTCAGTGAGTTGTACTTTTGGTTTAAACAGCCAACTGTCTCTTAAAAAGGACTTTTGTTTAAAGTCCTTTAAAAAAAAAGTCCTTTCAAAAAAAACTTTTTTTTAAATTTTTATTTTTTAATCCCATATGTTTACTCTGATCCTGGAACTTTGTCATTTTGACCTTCTCTGCTGATTAAAATATTCTTCATCATCAGCACCTACTGCTCTCCTCTCCTGGTGGTCTCTCCGGAAGGGGTCTTCTCTAGCTCTTCTAGCAGAGGATGGGCACTTCCCCTCTACCCCTGTTGCCAGACCAACCTTACCTATCCTGCAGGGTCAGGTCGGCCTGGCCTTTTATCTGTTGTTCTCTTCTGAGTGGTTAGTTTTTCATAGATGCCGTGCTTTGCTTTTGTCAGGATTTACCCTGGACTATCAAAACCCTTATCTTGTGCCAGTGAATCCTAAGAAACAGACCTGATGAGAGAACCAGGAACTCGAACAGATCATATTTATCCTGAATGTTCCGTCCAAAATGAAGAATACATTTCTGAGGAGCCTCAAGATGTCTTAGAAGGGAAGTTTCACCAACTCTGTCACGTAGGGGCATCAATTCTGATTCTGTGTCAATTTTCCTACTTTCCCAGCTAGTAATTCTCTTCCTCAGAAAGCCCACTCTCAACCGTTTCCTCTCTCAAAGGCAGTTGCTCTTAGAGTCTGCACATGGCACTTGGGGCCTGCTGGTCGTTGGCTACTGCCCTCTGTACCTTGGGTCTAACAGCTTCGGGGCATCAAGATGAAATCGTCTCTTGTTCTAAGACTTCATATAGTTTGGGGCACATGGTAAGCAATAATCACTTTTTTAGTGGATCCAAGTGTTCGACCTTTCTTAATTATTCTAGTACCACAGTTTACTTGTTCTAAGATTTGTCCTCCCTCCCCCATTCTAATAACTCTTGCACTTGATGACATATCCTAGTTTAACTGACAGCATTTCTCTTTCTTAGTCGAACATAAACTATAGTGCATCTTACCCTTGATGAAAGCTAGGTTGCAATTAAATACTCTATTATGGTTACGATTCTGATATTTGAAATCCTCCGGTAGCTCCCTGTGCCCCCACAGTGTAGTACCTCACCTTCTCGGCATAGTATACAAACCAGCTCACCCCCAGTGTTAACCCCGGGGCTCAGCCTCCATCCCCAGGTGATGCTGCCAGATCAGCTGCCCGTTGTCCTGAACTTGCTGTAGATTCCCGAATGCACTGTGCTGCCCCCTGGCACTTTGAAAGTGACACACTCATCCCCATTCTTCGCTTTGCCCTTGTCTATCACCTCCCCTCAAAATCTGTTCCTAAGTGCCTTTTCCCAGCTCCAACCTACCCTTGGCAGTCTTTTATCTCCCTGTGGTAAAACCTGTCACACTGCACCATGGACATGCCCGTTGTCCCCCTGAGAAGAGAAAAGGGACAGTGAGGGCCCCCCAGCATTTGCAGCTCTAGTGCAGAGCCCCATGCCTGGCTTGCAGGAAATGCCAGATCATGAAGACAAACGGAGATCATCCTCTGGCTAAAACCAGCTCTTCTTTGCCTACCGCAGGATCTGGATCAATACTGAGCAGCCCGTTATTATTGCTGTTTTTCTAGGGATTTTTTACCCATATATTTCCCAGGTCTTGACTCTTTTTGTAGCACTTTAATTCAGGCTTCAACCACTTCCTAGTCAGATCAGGTGAAATCATTTTCCTTCCCATAGCCTCGGTGTATTTCACACCTAGCAAATCTTTTTTGAAAGATCTTATTTACCCATTTGACAGATCAAAAGTAGGTAGAGAGGCAGGCAGAGAGAGGGGTGGGGGAGCAGGCTCCCCGCTGAGCAGAGAGCCCGATGTGGGGCTCCATCCCAGGACCCTGAAATCATGACCTGAGCCGAAGGCAGAGGCCTAAACCACTGAGCCACCCAGGAGCCCCCATATCTCGTAATTTTTAATCAACGTGCAAAAAGTATTGTACATATTGATGAAGTTCAAACAAATTCTGTGAAACCGTAGATGGACTTAAAGATACTATTATGTATCAAATATTGTAAAAATTAAGCAAGGAAATAGCACACATAAAATAACCAAAGCATACAAACTTGGGTAGATACAATAGGTGTGATCATGTTCTACTTCATAAAGAGATGAGTTAATAGATAAATAGAAGTAACTAGACTTTTTAGACGTTAATAAAACTTTGCCTGTTATTTCTTAGCTATATAAAATAGATGGTTTTCTAACAAAAACGCTTATCTTAAAAATATTTAAAAATAAATTTCAGGCTACTCATAAGGTTCTATTTACTTTTCCACTGAAGGAAAAGCTGGTTGTTGTAGTTGTAGTTGTTTGTTTGTTTTAGTCTCCTCCTAGTTTTTATTATTATAATGTGGAAGGAGGAATGTTAAATTGAAAAGTGAATTATTTTATAGACAAAATTCATTACTTGATTCACTTCCTGGTACAGCAGATGGAACTCCTGAAAACATGCCCTTTTGCCTTACAGAAGAGTAACAGTTATGCTTACTTCTGAAACATGCTTGGTGGTGGCCCTAAATAGTGACACCATACTAAACATTTTGAATATTTGCAATTAATTTTTATAGTCATAGGGCTCCAAAAGGCGCTGCTAGTCTCTTAGTAGGTATTTCAATAAAGCTAAAAGTTGCCTGACTGTTTAAAAATATTAACAAGGCACAAAACATGGCAGAAGTATTGTCCTCAGATATTATTTTTTTCCATATGCTCCTGATTCCAGACATGACAAGTTATTTTTTTAAATTTTTTTATAAAAGATTTTATTTATTTCTTTGACAGAGATCACAAGTAGGCAGGGTCAGGCAGAGTGAGAGGGGGGAAGCAGGCTCCCCTGCTGAGCTGAGAGCCCGATGTGGGACTCCATCCAAGGATTCTGGGATCATGACCTGAGCCGAAGGCAGAGGCTTTAACCCACTGAGCCACCCAGGTGCCCCCATGACAAGTTATTTTTTTTTAAAGATTTTATTTATTTATTTGACAGAGAGAGAGATTACAAGTAGGCAGAGAAGCAGGCAAAGAGAGAGAGGAGGTAGCAGGCTCCCCGTTGAGCAGAGAGCCCAATGTGGGGCTCCATCCCTGGACCCTGAGATCATGACCTGAGCTGAAGGCAGCGGCTTAACCCACAAGCCACCCAGGAACCCGACAAGTTATTTTTGATAGATATATATATACACAATGTATTTTCCAGTTATAAGAAAAATGGTTCTGCTCTTTTTAACCTTTTTTAAAAATTACATAATTTTTTTAAATTTAAATTTTGTTTTTTAATGTTTTACCTTTCCTTTCTTTTTTTTTAAAAAGATTTTATTTATTTATTTGACAGACAGAGATCACAAGTAGGCAGAGAGACAGGCAGAGCGAGAGAGAGAGAGAGAGAAGCAGGCTTCCTGCGGAGCAGAGAGCCCGATGCAGGGCTCAATTCCAGGACCCTGAGATCATGACCCGAGCCGAAGGCAGCAGCCCAAACCACTGAGCCACCCAGGCACCCCAATGTTTTACTTTTCAATATACTACTTAGAATATAAACCCTATTCCATTTTGTAAGAAGGTTACCATTTAAAAAATGTTAATTTTCTCATTGTGTCTTCCCCTCTCATTGCTTTATTTTGAATAAAACATTTCACAATAAACATAACTGATGCTTTCCTTTTGATGGTCCCTCTGTTGGTCATATTGTATATGAGCCATGACAATTAGTTTTACAACATTTATTCATGTTTGTTGATATGTTTTATCATAACTAATTTTCCCTCCCTTATCTAGATTCCCCAGCTTTCAGACAGGTGGACACTTAATAAACCATACCCAAGGGATGTATCAAGTACTTCTTAGACATCTCTCAGATCCTTGAGGTCTCATTTTGCCTAGGGATTTGCAATAGGTTCTGCCAGAGGCACCACTGTGACAACTGATGTCCATGGTCTATCTCCTGCTAAGCTCAAGAGGTCACTGGTTTCCAAGTTTATCTATACAATTAATGCACTCCATCAAGTTCTTTTTTTTTTTTTTAATATTAACAAACTTATTTTAAAGTTTATATGGAGAGGCAAAGACTCACAATAGTCAACATAGTGTTGAAGGAGAACAAAGCCTGAGGACTGACTTCAAAGTTTACCAGAACGATGGGGCGCCTGGTTGGCTCAGTGGGTTAAGCTTCTGCCTTTGGCTCAGGTCATGATCCCAGGGGCCTGGGGTCGAGTCCCCTATTGGGCTCTCTGCTCAGCAGGGAGCCTGCTTCTCCTCATTTCTCTCTCTGTCTGTCTCTCTGCCTATTTGTGATCTCTCTCTCTGTCAAATAAATAAATAGGCCTTTAAAAAAAGTATACCATAACGATAATTGGAAGCAAGATATTGTAATACCACAGAAAGACTAGATTAAAGGAACAGAATATATATTATCAATTATATTTTATAGTTAATATAAAAGCAAAAGCAATACAAGAGAGCAAAATACAATCTTTTAAACAAATGGTTCTGGAGTAATGGTGAAGCTAAATGTAAAAATATGGGGTTCTGATAGAGGTAAAGAAGACTACTATATGATCCAAAGGGGCACGTGCACCAAATGTTTATAGCAGCAATATCCACAATAGCCAAACTATGGAAAGAACCTAGATGCCCATCAACAAATGAATGGTATATATTTCAAATTCAAGTCAGAGATGAAAGAAACATCTGGACTCGGTCCTCAGGTACAGGCAGTATTCTGAACTGAGGCTAGAACCAGAGACCATTCTAATGAAAGGCCTCCACAGGTGGGCTCCGACTCAGTTTCCTGTATGTATATTCATTCATGAAATCGCTCTGCGGGTCAACATGCAGAACAAAACCATTTAATAAAAGTGACAATGAGGAGAGGAAAGGGAGGCCAGAAGGCTTGTGAATGTGGAGAGAAGAAGAGCCAGGGGAGGAGGGGGGCGGGGGGGGGCCGGGAAAAACTGAGAATCCCTCCCTGTGCTCCTTGCTGCCAGGGAGGTCTGAGGGACTAGTTTCTACCTGGGATCCCAAGTCCAGTACAAAAGTGGCGGGGCCACAGCTCGGGATGAGGGAAGGGGGTCCTCGGCACACGCGCGTGGGGGTGCCAAACGAAGGGGGCTATTGTGCTCGCTGCGGGGGGCACCTCGCCTGGCTCCATCCCCAGCCCGACCCCGTGGGGACCCGGGTGCGGCGCGTGGTCCGGGGTGGTCCCGCTGCCCCGGGGGTCGCGGGAGGCTGGGTCCCGACACCCCCGCGAGCTCGCCGCCCGCGCTTTCTGCTCCAGGTGAGGGCGCAGCGCGGTGTCACTTTACCTCCTCGCAGAGGGTCGTCCTGAGAAGCCATGGGGCAGGGCGGGGCAGCGGGCCGGGCCGTGGGAGCAGGACAGCGCGGCCTCAGGAGCTGGGCTGGAGCGCGGGAGTGCGGGTGTCCTGCAGTGCGGACTGGGCTGCAGCAGAGCACAGCGGAGCTGCGCGCCCCTCCTCCGCCAGCTCCTCCACCTCCTCTCAGACTCTCCGCTGCGTCCTCCGCGAGCTCACTTCCGGATTCTGCAATTAGCAAAGCCCCTTCTGCGGACCGCCCACGCCCTCGCCCACCTCCCCCTCCGTCCTGAGGCGCGGGCCCGGGGCACGGGCACCGGGAAAGCCCGGGGGGCTTGCGAGGGTGGCCAGCGCCAGCGCTGAGCGGCCTCCTAGCCTGGCTCCCCGAGCGGGTGTCCACCTGCTGCCTGGCTGCAAAAAGATCATCAGCCCTAAACCCCGGCTGCACTCTCGGGTCACTTCGCTGGCTTCCTGATTGTGCCCAAAGCCGGGAACCAGCTTCCCCAGCACAGGCCTGGGCTGAGATGCTTGCCCGCGATCTGTTTAAGCAGTCTCCTCCTCTCCAGGCAGGGTCCGCCATTGCATGATGGCACCCACGAATCACTTAGACCTGGATGTTTTTTGGTTTTTTGTTTCTTTTTTGGTTATTGGTTATTACATGACCTCCATGGTAGGTGATCCACAAAGGGAGTGAAAAGAGGACGCCTGATGCATACGCATATGGCCATTCTAGAAAAAGAGCTTGGGGTTCTCTGGGAAGCGCGGCATTGGTCCTTGCACTATGGTTTTGCTGCATCAAATAGTTCCTTCTTCTTCAAATATAAATATATAAATATATTGATCAAGTCACTCGCATGTCTTAGGAGAATGTCATACCTTTAGTAGCAAACTTGAAATCTTGGACATTGGTTTTGATTTTTGTTTTGGTTTGATTTGGTTCGGTTTTTGTAATTTTAAAAATCCCTCCAGCCCTTGGCTGTGTCTGACCTGAGTGCTTTCTGCTGTTTCTGCAACAAAACTGTCAGGGCAGCGAAAACTCTCATTGTTAACAGTGGCGCCCCCTTCTGAACACTTTGTTAATAAAAAGCTTTTTTTTTTTTTTTTTTTTTTTTTTGGCTATTGTAAATGTGAAACAACAATGAGGTATTTCAAAGAGGTGAACCACAGGTAAATTTCTCTAAGTGTGGGTGAGGGTTACTCAAAAAGAAACTTGACAAGGCTTTTAAAGATACCGACAATCATTATAACATAACGTGACTGATTGTTACCGTGCTCTTAACCTGGCAAACACTTGTTGGCTTCCAAGAAAGACGAACATAGTTGAGATGGTTCTAGCGGCCTTCTAGCACAGGGTCTCATGAGGCAGGGATTCTAGCCACTGGCTGTGCAAGGCATGAGGCCTGTTAGTGATTCTATTTTTTCTTCTGCAGAATGGGTCTTTCTGCATTCCAGGTCCTTTCTACCCCAATAAATAATGCGGCGATTCTCTCAGTGAGTTGTACTTTTGGTTTAAACAGCCAACTGTCTCTTAAAAAGGACTTTTGTTTAAAGTCCTTTAAAAAAAAAGTCCTTTCAAAAAAAACTTTTTTTTTAATTTTTATTTTTTAATCCCATATGTTTACTCTGATCCTGGAACTTTGTCATTTTGACCTTCTCTGCTGATTAAAATATTCTTCATCATCAGCACCTACTGCTCTCCTCTCCTGGTGGTCTCTCCGGAAGGGGTCTTCTCTAGCTCTTCTAGCAGAGGATGGGCACTTCCCCTCTACCCCTGTTGCCAGACCAACCTTACCTATCCTGCAGGGTCAGGTCGGCCTGGCCTTTTATCTGTTGTTCTCTTCTGAGTGGTTAGTTTTTCATAGATGCCGTGCTTTGCTTTTGTCAGGATTTACCCTGGACTATCAAAACCCTTATCTTGTGCCAGTGAATCCTAAGAAACAGACCTGATGAGAGAACCAGGAACTCGAACAGATCATATTTATCCTGAATGTTCCGTCCAAAATGAAGAATACATTTCTGAGGAGCCTCAAGATGTCTTAGAAGGGAAGTTTCACCAACTCTGTCACGTAGGGGCATCAATTCTGATTCTGTGTCAATTTTCCTACTTTCCCAGCTAGTAATTCTCTTCCTCAGAAAGCCCACTCTCAACCGTTTCCTCTCTCAAAGGCAGTTGCTCTTAGAGTCTGCACATGGCACTTGGGGCCTGCTGGTCGTTGGCTACTGCCCTCTGTACCTTGGGTCTAACAGCTTCGGGGCATCAAGATGAAATCGTCTCTTGTTCTAAGACTTCATATAGTTTGGGGCACATGGTAAGCAATAATCACTTTTTTAGTGGATCCAAGTGTTCGACCTTTCTTAATTATTCTAGTACCACAGTTTACTTGTTCTAAGATTTGTCCTCCCTCCCCCATTCTAATAACTCTTGCACTTGATGACATATCCTAGTTTAACTGACAGCATTTCTCTTTCTTAGTCGAACATAAACTATAGTGCATCTTACCCTTGATGAAAGCTAGGTTGCAATTAAATACTCTATTATGGTTACGATTCTGATATTTGAAATCCTCCGGTAGCTCCCTGTGCCCCCACAGTGTAGTACCTCACCTTCTCGGCATAGTATACAAACCAGCTCACCCCCAGTGTTAACCCCGGGGCTCAGCCTCCATCCCCAGGTGATGCTGCCAGATCAGCTGCCCGTTGTCCTGAACTTGCTGTAGATTCCCGAATGCACTGTGCTGCCCCCTGGCACTTTGAAAGTGACACACTCATCCCCATTCTTCGCTTTGCCCTTGTCTATCACCTCCCCTCAAAATCTGTTCCTAAGTGCCTTTTCCCAGCTCCAACCTACCCTTGGCAGTCTTTTATCTCCCTGTGGTAAAACCTGTCACACTGCACCATGGACATGCCCGTTGTCCCCCTGAGAAGAGAAAAGGGACAGTGAGGGCCCCCCAGCATTTGCAGCTCTAGTGCAGAGCCCCATGCCTGGCTTGCAGGAAATGCCAGATCATGAAGACAAACGGAGATCATCCTCTGGCTAAAACCAGCTCTTCTTTGCCTACCGCAGGATCTGGATCAATACTGAGCAGCCCGTTATTATTGCTGTTTTTCTAGGGATTTTTTACCCATATATTTCCCAGGTCTTGACTCTTTTTGTAGCACTTTAATTCAGGCTTCAACCACTTCCTAGTCAGATCAGGTGAAATCATTTTCCTTCCCATAGCCTCGGTGTATTTCACACCTAGCAAATCTTTTTTGAAGGATCTTATTTACCCATTTGACAGATCAAAAGTAGGTAGAGAGGCAGGCAGAGAGAGGGGTGGGGGAGCAGGCTCCCCGCTGAGCAGAGAGCCCGATGTGGGGCTCCATCCCAGGACCCTGAAATCATGACCTGAGCCGAAGGCAGAGGCCTAAACCACTGAGCCACCCAGGAGCCCCCATATCTCGTAATTTTTAATCAACGTGCAAAAAGTATTGTACATATTGATGAAGTTCAAACAAATTCTGTGAAACCGTAGATGGACTTAAAGATACTATTATGTATCAAATATTGTAAAAATTAAGCAAGGAAATAGCACACATAAAATAACCAAAGCATACAAACTTGGGTAGATACAATAGGTGTGATCATGTTCTACTTCATAAAGAGATGAGTTAATAGATAAATAGAAGTAACTAGACTTTTTAGACGTTAATAAAACTTTGCCTGTTATTTCTTAGCTATATAAAATAGATGGTTTTCTAACAAAAACGCTTATCTTAAAAATATTTAAAAATAAATTTCAGGCTACTCATAAGGTTCTATTTACTTTTCCACTGAAGGAAAAGCTGGTTGTTGTAGTTGTAGTTGTTTGTTTGTTTTAGTCTCCTCCTAGTTTTTATTATTATAATGTGGAAGGAGGAATGTTAAATTGAAAAGTGAATTATTTTATAGACAAAATTCATTACTTGATTCACTTCCTGGTACAGCAGATGGAACTCCTGAAAACATGCCCTTTTGCCTTACAGAAGAGTAACAGTTATGCTTACTTCTGAAACATGCTTGGTGGTGGCCCTAAATAGTGACACCATACTAAACATTTTGAATATTTGCAATTAATTTTTATAGTCATAGGGCTCCAAAAGGCGCTGCTAGTCTCTTAGTAGGTATTTCAATAAAGCTAAAAGTTGCCTGACTGTTTAAAAATATTAACAAGGCACAAAACATGGCAGAAGTATTGTCCTCAGATATTATTTTTTTCCATATGCTCCTGATTCCAGACATGACAAGTTATTTTTTTAAATTTTTTTATAAAAGATTTTATTTATTTCTTTGACAGAGATCACAAGTAGGCAGGGTCAGGCAGAGTGAGAGGGGGGAAGCAGGCTCCCCTGCTGAGCTGAGAGCCCGATGTGGGACTCCATCCAAGGATTCTGGGATCATGACCTGAGCCGAAGGCAGAGGCTTTAACCCACTGAGCCACCCAGGTGCCCCCATGACAAGTTATTTTTTTTTAAAGATTTTATTTATTTATTTGACAGAGAGAGAGATTACAAGTAGGCAGAGAGGCAGGCAAAGAGAGAGAGGAGGTAGCAGGCTCCCCGTTGAGCAGAGAGCCCAATGTGGGGCTCCATCCCTGGACCCTGAGATCATGACCTGAGCTGAAGGCAGCGGCTTAACCCACAAGCCACCCAGGAACCCGACAAGTTATTTTTGATAGATATATATATACACAATGTATTTTCCAGTTATAAGAAAAATGGTTCTGCTCTTTTTAACCTTTTTTAAAAATTACATAATTTTTTTAAATTTAAATTTTGTTTTTTAGTGTTTTACCTTTCTTTTCTTTTTTTTTTAAAAGATTTTATTTATTTATTTGACAGACAGAGATCACAAGTAGGCAGAGAGACAGGCAGAGCGAGAGAGAGAGAGAGAGAAGCAGGCTTCCTGCGGAGCAGAGAGCCCGATGCAGGGCTCAATTCCAGGACCCTGAGATCATGACCCGAGCCGAAGGCAGCAGCCCAAACCACTGAGCCACCCAGGCACCCCAATGTTTTACTTTTCAATATACTACTTAGAATATAAACCCTATTCCATTTTGTAAGAAGGTTACCATTTAAAAAATGTTAATTTTCTCATTGTGTCTTCCCCTCTCATTGCTTTATTTTGAATAAAACATTTCACAATAAACATAACTGATGCTTTCCTTTTGATGGTCCCTCTGTTGGTCATATTGTATATGAGCCATGACAATTAGTTTTACAACATTTATTCATGTTTGTTGATATGTTTTATCATAACTAATTTTCCCTCCCTTATCTAGATTCCCCAGCTTTCAGACAGGTGGACACTTAATAAACCATACCCAAGGGATGTATCAAGTACTTCTTAGACATCTCTCAGATCCTTGAGGTCTCATTTTGCCTAGGGATTTGCAATAGGTTCTGCCAGAGGCACCACTGTGACAACTGATGTCCATGGTCTATCTCCTGCTAAGCTCAAGAGGTCACTGGTTTCCAAGTTTATCTATACAATTAATGCACTCCATCAAGTTCTTTTTTTTTTTTAATATTAACAAACTTATTTTAAAGTTTATATGGAGAGGCAAAGACTCACAATAGTCAACATAGTGTTGAAGGAGAACAAAGCCTGAGGACTGACTTCAAAGTTTACCAGAACGATGGGGCGCCTGGTTGGCTCAGTGGGTTAAGCTTCTGCCTTTGGCTCAGGTCATGATCCCAGGGGCCTGGGGTCGAGTCCCGTATTGGGCTCTCTGCTCAGCAGGGAGCCTGCTTCTCCTCATTTCTCTCTCTGTCTGTCTCTCTGCCTATTTGTGATCTCTCTCTCTGTCAAATAAATAAATAAGCCTTTAAAAAAAGTATACCATAACGATAATTGGAAGCAAGATATCGTAATACCACAGAAAGACTAGATTAAAGGAACAGAATATATATTATCAATTATATTTTATAGTTAATATAAAAGCAAAAGCAATACAAGAGAGCAAAATACAATCTTTTAAACAAATGGTTCTGGAGTAATGGTGAAGCTAAATGTAAAAATATGGGGTTCTGATAGAGGTAAAGAAGACTACTATATGATCCAAAGGGGCACGTGCACCAAATGTTTATAGCAGCAATATCCACAATAGCCAAACTATGGAAAGAACCTAGATGCCCATCAACAAATGAATGGTATATATTTCAAATTCAAGTCAGAGATGAAAGAAACATCTGGACTCGGTCCTCAGGTACAGGCAGTATTCTGAACTGAGGCTAGAACCAGAGACCATTCTAATGAAAGGCCTCCACAGGTGGGCTCCGACTCAGTTTCCTGTATGTATATTCATTCATGAAATCGCTCTGCGGGTCAACATGCAGAACAAAACCATTTAATAAAAGTGACAATGAGGAGAGGAAAGGGAGGCCAGAAGGCTTGTGAATGTGGAGAGAAGAAGAGCCAGGGGAGGAGGGGGGCGGGGGGGGGCCGGGAAAAACTGAGAATCCCTCCCTGTGCTCCTTGCTGCCAGGGAGGTCTGAGGGACTAGTTTCTACCTGGGATCCCAAGTCCAGTACAAAAGTGGCGGGGCCACAGCTCGGGATGAGGGAAGGGGGTCCTCGGCACACGCGCGTGGGGGTGCCAAACGAAGGGGGCTATTGTGCTCGCTGCGGGGGGCACCTCGCCTGGCTCCATCCCCAGCCCGACCCCGTGGGGACCCGGGTGCGGCGCGTGGTCCGGGGTGGTCCCGCTGCCCCGGGGGTCGCGGGAGGCTGGGTCCCGACACCCCCGCGAGCTCGCCGCCCGCGCTTTCTGCTCCAGGTGAGGGCGCAGCGCGGTGTCACTTTACCTCCTCGCAGAGGGTCGTCCTGAGAAGCCATGGGGCAGGGCGGGGCAGCGGGCCGGGCCGTGGGAGCAGGACAGCGCGGCCTCAGGAGCTGGGCTGGAGCGCGGGAGTGCGGGTGTCCTGCAGTGCGGACTGGGCTGCAGCAGAGCACAGCGGAGCTGCGCGCCCCTCCTCCGCCAGCTCCTCCACCTCCTCTCAGACTCTCCGCTGCGTCCTCCGCGAGCTCACTTCCGGATTCTGCAATTAGCAAAGCCCCTTCTGCGGACCGCCCACGCCCTCGCCCACCTCCCCCTCCGTCCTGAGGCGCGGGCCCGGGGCACGGGCACCGGGAAAGCCCGGGGGGCTTGCGAGGGTGGCCAGCGCCAGCGCTGAGCGGCCTCCTAGCCTGGCTCCCCGAGCGGGTGTCCACCTGCTGCCTGGCTGCAAAAAGATCATCAGCCCTAAACCCCGGCTGCACTCTCGGGTCACTTCGCTGGCTTCCTGATTGTGCCCAAAGCCGGGAACCAGCTTCCCCAGCACAGGCCTGGGCTGAGATGCTTGCCCGCGATCTGTTTAAGCAGTCTCCTCCTCTCCAGGCAGGGTCCGCCATTGCATGATGGCACCCACGAATCACTTAGACCTGGATGTTTTTTGGTTTTTTGTTTCTTTTTTGGTTATTGGTTATTACATGACCTCCATGGTAGGTGATCCACAAAGGGAGTGAAAAGAGGACGCCTGATGCATACGCATATGGCCATTCTAGAAAAAGAGCTTGGGGTTCTCTGGGAAGCGCGGCATTGGTCCTTGCACTATGGTTTTGCTGCATCAAATAGTTCCTTCTTCTTCAAATATAAATATATAAATATATTGATCAAGTCACTCGCATGTCTTAGGAGAATGTCATACCTTTAGTAGCAAACTTGAAATCTTGGACATTGGTTTTGATTTTTGTTTTGGTTTGATTTGGTTCGGTTTTTGTAATTTTAAAAATCCCTCCAGCCCTTGGCTGTGTCTGACCTGAGTGCTTTCTGCTGTTTCTGCAACAAAACTGTCAGGGCAGCGAAAACTCTCATTGTTAACAGTGGCGCCCCCTTCTGAACACTTTGTTAATAAAAAGCTTTTTTTTTTTTTTTTTTTTTTTTGGCTATTGTAAATGTGAAACAACAATGAGGTATTTCAAAGAGGTGAACCACAGGTAAATTTCTCTAAGTGTGGGTGAGGGTTACTCAAAAAGAAACTTGACAAGGCTTTTAAAGATACCGACAATCATTATAACATAACGTGACTGATTGTTACCGTGCTCTTAACCTGGCAAACACTTGTTGGCTTCCAAGAAAGACGAACATAGTTGAGATGGTTCTAGCGGCCTTCTAGCACAGGGTCTCATGAGGCAGGGATTCTAGCCACTGGCTGTGCAAGGCATGAGGCCTGTTAGTGATTCTATTTTTTCTTCTGCAGAATGGGTCTTTCTGCATTCCAGGTCCTTTCTACCCCAATAAATAATGCGGCGATTCTCTCAGTGAGTTGTACTTTTGGTTTAAACAGCCAACTGTCTCTTAAAAAGGACTTTTGTTTAAAGTCCTTTAAAAAAAAAGTCCTTTCAAAAAAAACTTTTTTTTAAATTTTTATTTTTTAATCCCATATGTTTACTCTGATCCTGGAACTTTGTCATTTTGACCTTCTCTGCTGATTAAAATATTCTTCATCATCAGCACCTACTGCTCTCCTCTCCTGGTGGTCTCTCCGGAAGGGGTCTTCTCTAGCTCTTCTAGCAGAGGATGGGCACTTCCCCTCTACCCCTGTTGCCAGACCAACCTTACCTATCCTGCAGGGTCAGGTCGGCCTGGCCTTTTATCTGTTGTTCTCTTCTGAGTGGTTAGTTTTTCATAGATGCCGTGCTTTGCTTTTGTCAGGATTTACCCTGGACTATCAAAACCCTTATCTTGTGCCAGTGAATCCTAAGAAACAGACCTGATGAGAGAACCAGGAACTCGAACAGATCATATTTATCCTGAATGTTCCGTCCAAAATGAAGAATACATTTCTGAGGAGCCTCAAGATGTCTTAGAAGGGAAGTTTCACCAACTCTGTCACGTAGGGGCATCAATTCTGATTCTGTGTCAATTTTCCTACTTTCCCAGCTAGTAATTCTCTTCCTCAGAAAGCCCACTCTCAACCGTTTCCTCTCTCAAAGGCAGTTGCTCTTAGAGTCTGCACATGGCACTTGGGGCCTGCTGGTCGTTGGCTACTGCCCTCTGTACCTTGGGTCTAACAGCTTCGGGGCATCAAGATGAAATCGTCTCTTGTTCTAAGACTTCATATAGTTTGGGGCACATGGTAAGCAATAATCACTTTTTTAGTTGATCCAAGTGTTCGACCTTTCTTAATTATTCTAGTACCACAGTTTACTTGTTCTAAGATTTGTCCTCCCTCCCCCATTCTAATAACTCTTGCACTTGATGACATATCCTAGTTTAACTGACAGCATTTCTCTTTCGTAGTCGAACATAAACTATAGTGCATCTTACCCTTGATGAAAGCTAGGTTGCAATTAAATACTCTATTATGGTTACGATTCTGATATTTGAAATCCTCCGGTAGCTCCCTGTGCCCCCACAGTGTAGTACCTCACCTTCTCGGCATAGTATACAAACCAGCTCGCCCCCAGTGTTAACCCCGGGGCTCAGCCTCCATCCCCAGGTGATGCTGCCAGATCAGCTGCCCGTTGTCCTGAACTTGCTGTAGATTCCCGAATGCACTGTGCTGCCCCCTGGCACTTTGAAAGTGACACACTCATCCCCATTCTTCGCTTTGCCCTTGTCTATCACCTCCCCTCAAAATCTGTTCCTAAGTGCCTTTTCCCAGCTCCAACCTACCCTTGGCAGTCTTTTATCTCCCTGTGGTAAAACCTGTCACACTGCACCATGGACATGCCCGTTGTCCCCCTGAGAAGAGAAAAGGGACAGTGAGGGCCCCCCAGCATTTGCAGCTCTAGTGCAGAGCCCCATGCCTGGCTTGCAGGAAATGCCAGATCATGAAGACAAACGGAGATCATCCTCTGGCTAAAACCAGCTCTTCTTTGCCTACCACAGGATCTGGATCAATACTGAGCAGCCCGTTATTATTGCTGTTTTTCTAGGGATTTTTTACCCATATATTTCCCAGGTCTTGACTCTTTTTGTAGCACTTTAATTCAGGCTTCAACCACTTCCTAGTCAGATCAGGTGAAATCATTTTCCTTCCCATAGCCTCGGTGTATTTCACACCTAGCAAATCTTTTTTGAAAGATCTTATTTACCCATTTGACAGATCAAAAGTAGGTAGAGAGGCAGGCAGAGAGAGGGGTGGGGGAGCAGGCTCCCCGCTGAGCAGAGAGCCCGATGTGGGGCTCCATCCCAGGACCCTGAAATCATGACCTGAGCCGAAGGCAGAGGCCTAAACCACTGAGCCACCCAGGAGCCCCCATATCTCGTAATTTTTAATCAACGTGCAAAAAGTATTGTACATATTGATGAAGTTCAAACAAATTCTGTGAAACCGTAGATGGACTTAAAGATACTATTATGTATCAAATATTGTAAAAATTAAGCAAGGAAATAGCACACATAAAATAACCAAAGCATACAAACTTGGGTAGATACAATAGGTGTGATCATGTTCTACTTCATAAAGAGATGAGTTAATAGATAAATAGAAGTAACTAGACTTTTTAGACGTTAATAAAACTTTGCCTGTTATTTCTTAGCTATATAAAATAGATGGTTTTCTAACAAAAACGCTTATCTTAAAAATATTTAAAAATAAATTTCAGGCTACTCATAAGGTTCTATTTACTTTTCCACTGAAGGAAAAGCTGGTTGTTGTAGTTGTAGTTGTTTGTTTGTTTTAGTCTCCTCCTAGTTTTTATTATTATAATGTGGAATGAGGAATGTTAAATTGAAAAGTGAATTATTTTATAGACAAAAATCATTACTTGATTCACCTCCTGGTACAGCAGATGGAACTCCTGAAAGCATGCCCTTTTGCCTTACAGAAGAGTAACAGATTTGCTTACTTCTGAAACATGCTTGGTGGTGGCCCTAAATAGTGACACCATAGTAAACATTTTGAATATTTGCAATTAATTTTTATAGTCATAGGGCTCCAAAAGGCACTGCTGGTATCTTAGCAGGTATTTCAATAAAGCTAAAAGTTGCCTGACTGTTTAAAAATATTAACAAGGCACAAAACATGGCAGAAGTATTGTCCTCAGATATTATTTTTTTCCATATGCTCCTGATTCCAGACATGACAAGTTATTTTTTTAAATTTTTGTTATAAAAGATTTTATTTATTTATTTGACAGAGATCACAAGTAGGCAGGGTCAGGCAGAGATAGAGGAGGAAGCACGTTCCCTTCTGAGCTGAGAGCCTGATGTGGGACTGGATCCAAGGAACCTGGGATCATGACCTAAGCCGAAGGCAGAGGCTTTAACCCACTAAGCCCCACATGCGCTCCCATTGCAAGTTATTTTTTAAAAAGACTTTATTTATTTATTTGACAGAGAGAGATTACAAGTAGGCAGAGAGGCAGGCAGAGATAGAGAGGAGGTAGCAGGCCCCCAATGAGCAGAGAGCCCGATGTGGGGCTCCATCCCAGGACCCTGAGATCATGACCTGAGCTGAAGGCAGCGGCTTAACCCACTGAACCACCCAGGCGCCCGACAAGTTATTTTTGATAGATATATATACAATGTATTTTCCAGTTATAAGAAAAATGGTTCTGCTATTTTTAAGGTTTTTAAAAAATTACATAATTTTTTTAATTAAAATTTTATTTTTTTGTGTTTTACATTTCTTTTCTTTTTTTTAAAGATTTTATTTATTTATTTGACAGACAGAGATCACAAGCAGGTAAAGAGAGAGAGAGAGAGAGAGATAGAGAAGCAGATTTCCTGCGGAGCAGAGAGCCCGATGCAGGGCTGGATCCCAGGACCCTGAGATCATGACCCGAGCCAAAGGAAGCAGCCCGAACCACTGAGCCACCCAGGTGCCCCAATGTTTTACTTTTCAATATACTACTTAAAATATAAAACCTATTCCATTTTGTAAGAAGTTTACCATTTAAAAAATGGTAATTTTCTCATTGTGTCTTCCTCTCTCATTGTTTATTTAGAATAAAAAATTTCACAATAAACATAACGGATGCTTTCCTTTTGATGGTCCCTCTGTTGGTCATATAGGATATGAGCCATGACAATTAGTTTTACAAAATTTATTGATGTTTGTTGATATGTTTTATCACAACTAATTTTCCCTCCCTTATCTAGATTCCCCAGCTTTCAGACAGGTGGACACTTAGATCCTTGAGGTCTCATTTTGCCTAGGGATTTGCAATACGTTCTGCCAGAGGCACCACTGTGACAACTGATGTCCATGGTCTATCTCCTGCTAAGCTCAAGAGGTCATTGGTTTCCAAGTTTATCTATACAATTAATGCATTCCAGCAAGTTCTTTTTTTTTTTAATATTAACAAACTTATTTTAAAGTTTATAAGGAGAAGCAAAGACTCAAAATAGTCAACATAGTGTTGAAGGAGAACAAAGCCTGAGGACTGCCTTCAAAGTTTACCATAACGATGGGGCACCTGGGTGGCTCAGTGGGTTAAGCCTCTGCCTTCGACTCAGGTCATGATCCCAGGGGCCTGGGATCGAGTCCCACATTGGGCTCCCTGCTCAGCAGGGAGCCTGCTTCTCCTCATCTCTCTCTCTGTCAGTCTCTCTGCCTATTTGTGATCTCTCTCTCTGTCAAATAAATAAATAAAATCTTTAAAAAAAAAGAATACCCTAACGATAATTGTAAGCAAGATATTGTAATTCCACAGAAAGACTAGATTAAGGAACGGAATACATATTATCAATTATATTTTATATTTAATAGAAAAGCAAAAGAAATACAAGAGAGCAAAATACAATCTTTTAAACAATGGTTCTGGAGTAATGGTGAAGCTAAATGTAAAAATATAAAATAAAAATAAATAAAATAATAAAATAAAATAAATCCAGGCAGATATCATACCCTCTTCACAAAAATTAACTCAGATTGGATTATAAACCTAAACATGAAACATGTAGAAGGTAATATAGAAGAAAATTTAAATGACCTTGGTTTTGGAAATAACTTTACAAAAGCACAAGCACTGAATTTACAAATGTCTACTCTGTGAAACACAATGCCAAGAGAATGAAAAGGCAAAGCACAGACTATGAGAAAAAATTTGCAAAATACACATCTGGCTAAGGACTGTTAATCAAAAATACACAAAGACCCCTTAAAACTCAACAATCGGGGAAAAACCTGATTAAAAATGAGCCAAAGACCTTAGCAGATACCTCACAAAAGAAAATATTACAGATGGCAAATAAGCATATAAAAAGATGCTTACATCATATGTCATCAGGAAAATGCAAATTAAAACAAAAAAGAGACACCAGTACATACCCAGAATCCAGAACACTGACAACAGAACACAAAATGTTGGTGAGGATGTGGAGCAACAGGAATGTTCTTTCATGCCTATTGAGAATAAAGAATGGAAAACAACTTGGCAGTTTCTTACAAAACTAAACATATTCTTGCCAGATGATTCAGCAGTAGCAGTTCTTGGTATTTATCCAAAGAAGATGAAATCTATACCCACAAAGATGTCTATAGTAGTTTTATGTATTACTGACAAAAGCTTGGAAGCAACCAAGATATCCTTCCATAGGTGAAAGGTCAAATAAAGTGCAGTACATGCAAACAATGGAATATTATTTAATGCTAGAGAAATGAATTACGAAGCCATGAAAAGATATGGATATAAATATTTAAGAAATATTTGATCTTAGGCTTCTACCAGTCTATCAATAGGATTAGTATATTTTAACAGTGAATGCTCAGCATTCACGAATTTACCTAATAAAATATTTTGGGTTCAATATTTTAAATACTTCAACCTCTATGATTATATTCCTAATAATTTTGAATTGGGGTAAATAAACCTTAATTTTTTGTAACTTGTTTCTTATTGCAAAAGAGCTCAATGAAATTTAGGAAAATAAAAATTTACAAAAAAAATTTAGTTTACTATTCCCAAATAATTTAAAACTTTACCTTATATTCAAATACATATATTTCTCTAAATTGATTTATATGCTCCTAAAACCAAAAACTTTTAGTTATACTAGATGTCATATCATGCAATCAATGCCAGAAAGCCATCTGGCGATGACTTGTCTTAAATAGAGTTAAGATGGGTGTTATTACAATGCAAGATGGAAACAAAGATAGTATAACAATTGAGTGTTATTAACTTTTCTGTTTGGATCAAGTTACCAATCTACAAAAGGCTTTTATCGGTGACAGACTTGGGAATTTAACAAAACTTTTAAACTAGCATGTGCGACTCATTCCTAGAAAACAACACAATCAATAACACTTTATTTAGATTAAATCATGACTATTTCTCCATTTGAACAAAAAAGGTAGCAACCCCAATAAGTTTATTGAACATGAAAAGTTGAAATGCTATAATGCTCCTAAGGAATTAAATGATCCAGTCATGAATTACAAAAAAAGGATATAAATTACCAAAGTGTTTGTATAATTGGAATGTACAACTGCCCATTATCGTTCAATAGTGTAGGCTTGTACAAGAACTCTATAAAAGAACTCCACTTCTAAAGCGTGGAAAATATGTTCCCTTTCCCCCTATATACAACTATTAAGCCATTCATTTAGCTTTTAAAAATCCACTTAATACAGGCTTTTTACTCATTTGAACAGGCAGCAGGGCTCTATTCTTATTGCTTACATCTGAAGGATAGACGTCTAGCATAAGAGGTAAAGCCCATAAAGGAGCCCAATAATAACAACAAAATACAGTTTAGTGATCCCTTACAATCTGCCAGCTACCTTTCTGAGAATACTTCAATTAATCAAACATATAAAATACCTGACCACAAAGAGCTTACATTTTTTTGAAATATAATCGTGAAATAAACCAATAATAGAGGGGCACCTCGGTGGCTCAGACCATTGAGTGACTGCCTTTGGCTTGGGTCATGATCTCAGGGTCCTGGGATGTAACTCCCCGCAGGCTTTCTAGGCAGTGGGGTGTTTTCTTCTTCCTCTGCGCCCCCTCCCAGTTCTCTCTCACTCTGTCTCCAATAAGAAAATAAACCAGTAATAGAATAATGATGGAAGGGTGATGGTGATAAGTGTTACAAAGAAATACAAGAAAGGAAAAAACCATTGGAGAATGCTGGGATGAAAGTTAATTTTATTTTGGGTTGGGTAGTTAATCTCATTTATGAGATGTTATTTGCACAAAGATCCAGGAAGTGAAGGAGGGTGTTATACAAATATTAAAGGAAAAGATTGCTCTAGGCAGAGCAAGTAAGTATATAGACTTTGTGTGAACAGCTGGTCTGTTACTTTTGAGGAAAAGCAAGGAGGCCAATGAGGAGTTCATAGTGGTGGAGAGAGGAAGAACGTATTGATGCATGACCTTCTAGTACATTGAAACGCCTTCAGTTTTTATTTAATATGAAAGGGGAAGATACCAAAAGACTTTCAACAGCAGAATAAGATCATCTGACTTGATTTTTAGGTTAAGTTGCTGTACCAAAATAAATTTGCAGGGAGAAAGGAGTGCAGCATGTGTGGAAGTGGGGTTATCAATCAAGTCAATAATTCAGGAACATATGATGGTGTTTTTAGCATGCTGGGTGGTAATAGAAGTGTTGAGGTATGGTTTTTATTTTGTATATATTTTGATGGTGAATATTCTGGTGAACAGGATGGAGTATGTGCAGGACAGACAATATCAACATTTATTTTACCTGCACAAACAGAAGGGTGGAGTCTTCATTCCCTGATATGGAGAGAACTCTGAGTTCAAATGTTCTTTCTGATTAAATGGCATAGTGATGATGAGGATTTAGTCAGACAGTGAAAGAGAGCAGTAAGCATAGTGTTAAGCGGTAAGACATTATAATACATTTGAACATCAAAAAACGTTGTGTTGGATCATCTGTTTATGTGAGTAAATAAATAAATAAAGCTTCCTGGAGTTCTGATAGAGGCAAAGAAGACTACTATATGATCCAAAGGGGCACGTGCACCAAATGTTTATAGCATCAATATCCAGAATAGCCAAACTAAGGAAAGAACCTAGATGTCCATCAACAAATGAATGGTATATATATATATATATATATATATATATATATATATATACACACGATGGAATACTATGCAGCCATCAAAAGAAATGAAATCTTGCCATTTGCGATGACATGGATGGAACTAGAGGGTATTATGCTTAGCAAAATAAGTCAACCAGAGAAAGACACTATCATATGATCTCCCTGATATGAGGAAATGGAGGTGCAATATGGGGGACAGGAAAAGAGTAAATGAAACAAGATGGGATCGAGAGGGAGACAAACCATAAGAGACTCTTAATCTCACAAAACAAACTGAGAGTTGCCGGGGGGGTGGGGAGGGTAGGGAGAGGGTGTGGGGTTATGATCATTGGGGAGCGTATATGCTGTGGTGAATGCTGTGAAGTGTGTAAACCCGGCGTTTCACAGACCTGTACCCCTGGGGCTAATAATACATTATATGTTAATTAAGAAAAAAAGAAGAAGAAGAAGAAGACTACTATATATCACATGCTATGGTTTTCAGCAAAGGGTGTGTAATCAGGCATATTTTATTAAAGTAACAAAGTAAAATGATGTTCGAAAATTGGAATAACAGAAATCATATAAATCAGAGATTTTAAAAAGAGATATGGGACAGTGTAGAGAATATAGTCAATGATATTATAATAGTGTTATATGGTGACAGATGGTGGCTATGTTTGTAGTGATCATAGAATAATGTATGGAGATATTGAAAACCTGAAACCAATGTAACACTGAATATCAACTATACTCAAATAAAAGAATAGTAAAAAAAAACATTTTAATTTAAAATGATGAAAAGAGGGACAAGAATTTGAAAATTGAATTTCAAAAAGAGTAAAGATGAGGCTAAGACGTACTCTAAACCTTGAGGAAAACACCATTTTGAAGATTCTTCCCATTTTGAGAAAACTCAAATAAATCAAAACCATAAAAGAACCCATTTAAACTGAGAGATGTAATGAATGCTCAAGAAATAATTTTATGACAGGATAATTCTTCCCTATGAAACAGCATACAGAAACCAGGAAACACCTGGAAGCAAAATCAACTATTCTGAAAATAAGAATTAGGAAAAAGATAAATGATGAAAGATAAGAAAATTAGACCTGTGACAGAGACATAGTGAAGAGAAATTTTAGCTTGTGGTTTAATGTTTTTGAGAATAATCTAGAGTTCATAACTGCCTTGAGGCAGGCTGGTTGTAGGCAGTTTAGGCAGACCCCTAAGACAGGCCTACTTTGGGCAGGTGGTGTTGGAGGAGGCCATTGGGCTGGACAAAGACAAATCCAACCATTTGACTAAAGTGTCTGTGAAGATGTTGAAGTCAGATGCAACAGAGAAAGACCTGTCAAACCTAATCTCAGAAATGGAGATGATGAAGATGAATGGACAGCACAAAGACACCATCAACCTGCTGGGTCCTGAACACAGGACGGTCCTCCGTACACTCTCATGGAATATGCATCCAAAGACAACATACAGGATTACCTGCAGGCCCAGAGGCCTCCTGACCTGGAGTACTGTTACAATATCAGCCACAATGCAGCAGAGCAACTCTCCACCAAGGACCTGGTATCCTGTGATATCAGGTAGCCTGAGGCATGGAGTACCTTGCTTCCAAGGAGTGCATACACCAAGACCTGGCCACCAGGGAAGTGCTGGTGACAAAGGACAACATGATGAAGATCTCAGACTTCAGCCTTGCCAGAGATATCATCACATCAGTTACTATAAAAAGACAACCAATAGTGGACTGCCTGTGAAGTGCATGGTCCCTAAAACCACGTTTCACCAGATCTACATCCACCAGAGTGACTTCTGGTCTTTTGGGGTGATCCTGTGCAAAATCTTCACTCTGGAAGCCTCCCATATCCTGGAGTGCCTGTGGAGGTGGTTTTCACGCTGCTGAAGGAGTCATTTGATGGATAAGCCAATAAGTGCACCAGAGAGTTATACACAATAATGAAGGGTGGCTGGCATGTGGTACCTTCAAGCTGGTGGTAGAAGACCTGGATCATACTGTGGCCTTGACCTCCAACCAGGAGTACCCGGATCTGTCCTTGTCCCTGGAACAATACTGTCTATGCTTTCCCAACACCCAAAGCTCCACCTGCTGCTCAGAGAATAATTCCACCTTCTCTCATGTGCCGTTGCCCAGGGAGGCCTATCTTCCCTGACACTCAGCCCAGCTTGCCAATGGTGGACTCAAATGACTAGTATCCCTATTACTCCTGTCCATATTCCGTCATAAGCTGTAACCCTTACCCCCCACCTTCCCTGCAAGACTCACTGCCTTCTCCTTTGTCCCTTTCCTACTGGCAGGAGCCAGCTGCCTACCTGAGGCCTTCACCCCTTGAAGTTCACCTCTCTTCCCCTTCCTCTTCCTCCTCCTTACAACCTGCTCAGGAAAGAAAGGCACAGAGAGGCAGGTACTTTCTCGTGGCTACTTCCTTCCCTCCCATATGTTGGACCAAGACCCCTCCCTGACATCTGGTACTGCCTGGACGTCGAGGGAGTGGGAGATGAGGCATGCCAGTGAAAGCTGTCAGAGCTTTCCGGTTTTGGTTTTGTCTGCTTAGCATAACATGTAAGACTGAGTTCTGGTGGCAGGGACCTAGTCCTTGGGGCTAGAGCACTAGCGAGGGGAGGTCAACTGCTCTGGGCCTTGGCTAAGAGCAACCCCTGCTCCAGAGATATGGTGCCAAGGGTTTATTAATTTTGATACTAATTTGCTTTGCTGACCCAATACCTGGTATCAAAAGATGGGAAGGCAAAGACTGGAAGCAGTGTTGTGACCATGGGGTCCAGCCCCAAACTATGAAGAAAACACAAAGTGTATAAATCTGAGTAAGTATATATTTACACACCTCTTTAAATAGGTTGTTATCAAAGATTTAATCAATGGGTAATATACTCCTTGTGGCTGGGAAGCATTAGTTTCCATATATTAAAAACAAAGAAAAGAGGTGTCTGGGTGGCTTCCTCCATCAGTTTCCCTTCTTTTCAGGTCATGATCCCAGGGTCCTGGGATGGAGATCCACATCAGGCTCTCTGCTCAGTGGGAAACCTGCTTCTCTTTTTCCCTCTGCCCTGCTTATAGTTCCTCTTCCTGTCTCTCTGTCTGTCAAATAAATAAAATATTAAAAAAAAAGAAACAAACAAAATGTTTTTAAAAGGTCTTTTTTTTTTTTTAATTTTCTAGGGGTGCCTGGATGACTCAGTTGTTTAGGCAGATGTTTGCCATTGGCTGAGTTCATGATTCCAGTGTACAGGTTCTCAGCCCTGCATGGGACTACTTGCACCCCAAGGAGCTTGCTTCTTCATCACCCTTTGCACGTAATTACCCCCACTTGTGCGCTTCCTCTCTCTCTCTCTCACTCTCTCTCTCTCGCTGTCAATAACAAAATAAAATCTTTTACTAAATCAATCAATCAATCAATAAATTTCTAAACCTACTTTCAGTTTAGGTCCCTTAACAAAAATTGCTACTGATTCATTAAAAAAAAAAGAAAACATAATTTAGAAAGATGCTTCCAGAGCTAAAAAGCTGTTTTTTTTTCCAGGATTAAATATAGAAGTGCTTTATAAAGTAATAGAAAAAAATGTGCTACATTAACACTAATCACACTATAACTTTGGTGGTTATATCAAGATAATGAAAAGTGATTTTAAAGCAAATTTCATTATCAGACATAAAGATCAAGTCAAAATTACAGAAGAGTAAAAGGATGAATTCATCAGGGAGTATAATAATTCTTGACTTTTAATACTTCATAACAGATTTGGGGATATATAGGGAAAAACTAAGAACAAAAATCTTAACTTCTACCTTAGAAGAGAAATGGAAAAAATTTTCAACACCTTTATTTTAAGATTATATAGACAAATGGTCATCAAATTGGTAAGATATGTAAGACTTGAATAAAATTATCAACTAACTAGATATGCTTGATATTACAGAACACTCCCAACAACCGCAGACTACATATATCTTAAGCCATGATTTTCTTTGCAAAGGTCAACATTGATAATGTTCTAGTCATACCTCCGTGTACCAGGAAAGAAGTAGCATATTTCTTGAAAGACACAACTATCAAAGCTCCATTGAGAAACCGTAAAGATGGAGAAGGGCTTTGCAAATTATATATCTGATAATGGACATCAACTCTGATTGTTAAAATATGAATAAAAATAAAAAGCCTTACTAATAATCAAACAGAGTATCCAATTTTACATGTGAAGAAAATTATTGAAGAGACATGTCACCAAAAGGATATGGATGGCTTATAAGCACATGACAAATTTCTCAACATTTAGACATTAAAGAAATACAAATTAAAATCATAATGAGACATCTATTAGAATGGCTAAAATTATAAAGGCTAATTGTACTTCGTCTGAGCTAGATTGAGAAGCAACAAAAAATCTAAACTGTTGTGGGCATGTATCATGATACCACCACTTTGGAAAATAGTTTGAAAATTTTTTTAAATGCAAAATATGTTGCAGTTACACGAATAGCCATTTTACTTCTAGGCATTTAACCAAGAGAAACAAACCCTATGTTCGTAGAAGGACTTGTATATGAATTTCATAGCAGCTTTATTTTTAAGAATTGAAATCAGTGGAAATGTTCATCAATGTCCATCAATAGAGCAAAGACAAATTATGATCTATTCATTAAAGAGATTACTATTCAACATCAAAATGAACTATTAACAATTGGAGATTCTCAAAGTAATGGTGCTGAGAAAAGAAAAGCCAGGCAATGAATAGTATATACTGTGTGATTCCATGACTATAAAAAATCTAGAAAATACAAATTTATATATAGTCACAGTCATCAAATATATTGGTGTGATTTTAGTGCCTTCTTCTGTGCTCCCATAGCTTCCTACACTCGGATCTTTGAGCATTTGTTACACCATGTGAAAATATGAACTCTTTTTCTTTATTCTGTCTTACTAGAATAAGAATACTTGAAATTTTATGGACATTTGAACTCTCAGTTATTAGCAGAAATTCTATCACACAGTAAGTTTCCAAGTATAAAAGCCAAAGTTTTACAATGACTTCTAAGCTTTTACATGATCTAGGCACTCATTTAATTTCTGTGACCTCTTTCCCTGCTACTATTCAGTCCCTCACAGTGGCCTCCTTGCTATTCCTCAGATATGCCAGGCACGATCCAACCTTATGGCCTTCAAGATAGCCAATTCCTTTGTCTGGAGTGACCTTATTGCTGATAGTTCTGGGCAAATGCATCACCTTTCCATACCTTTGTTCAATTGTTAGCTTCATTGTAACTACCCTGATCTTCCTATTAAAACTTTTAACTCCCCATCCCCTGCCTAGCAACCTTGATTTTTCTAACCCTGATTTAATTTTTCTTTTTCCCCATTGTACTCATCATTTTTGAATGCACTATGCAATTTTTATTAAGTTTTATAGCTTTTAATTATCTAACCCATTAAAATAAAAGTTCTACAAAGCCAAATATTTGATTTACCAGTGTAGTCTGAAGTAATATCTGCCATATAATAAACAGTAGACAACTGGTAAATTTCAGAATAAATTAATGTTGAGAGTATACTGAATTTCATAAGTCATTTCAATATTTTTTTTCCAAAAATAAACTATGTAAAACATACCTTAAATTTACTTTCAAAATATTTTATAGCATATAATGGACAAAATAAGACAAAATAAGACAAAAAAAAACCAAAATAAGACAAAAGCCTTAAAGAAACAATCATATAAATAACCATTTCAAACCTACTTAAAAATTGCATAATATCACACTCCTAGATCCTCTCTGAATGCGCTAAAATAACCCTTCAAAAGAAATACATTTTTAAAAATAACATTTTTTGGCCAATAATTTAATAAAATAAAAGATTCATTCATCTCTGTAGATCATAATAAATGTTTTAAAAACATGAAATTATAACTCTGAAGTGTGCTAAAATGAAACCACCTGCTAAGGGTGAGAGAACAAAAATAAACATCATTTTTCCAAATAAGAGAAATTTATTACCTTTGAATCAAAGCATGTGGATTTGTTCAAACTGGCAATAAAGGAATATGGAAACACAAACCATAGAAAGTCATATTTTAGATTTCTAAAAGACTTCATAGTGAAGAGTATATATTTTTTAAATGCTACATAATGACAAGATGACAGGTTGTGACAAATAGCATTTTAAAAGCTCTACTCATAATGGAACGGAAGGTGTCATTTCCCTATAATATTATATATGTCATTAATTTACTATATCTGAATACAACACTATACCAAACAGATGTTCATCAAAGACTAAATCATTTTTAATGGAACATAATAACTTGAACCTACATCTATTAATCATTTTTTTCAATCTAACATTTATAGTCTCGCTAAAAAATTTATCAGTTGTCGACAAAATTAAAATAATAGGATAAAAAGTCTTGGTTGGAAGAGTAGATTTTCTTTGAAATTTGCATTTAAATGAAAATATTTGCTGATATTTTTAAAACTTTAAATGTAATTTTATATATATCTGACCTAGCACATGATATAAAATTTTTGGATTAAATATGACATATTTTTTTGATCTTGGTTGAACGTATTAATAAAGAGCAACTGTTTATTATTTATATTGTGATATCTTAGTTAATAAACATGAATAACTGGTATAAAATATGTTTTTTTTTTAAATTTTATTTATTTCCTTGACAGAGATCACAGGAAGGCAGAGAGGCAGGCAGAGAGAGAGGAATGGAAGCAGGCTCCCTGCTGAGAAGAGAGCCCACTGTGGGACTCAATCCCAGGAACCTGGAATCATAACCTGAGCCAAAGGCAGAGATTTTAACCCACTGAGCCACCCAGGCGGTCTAAAATATGTTCTTTTTTTATATAGAATTATAGTTCTTGCCAAAATATGGAACTAGCTGGAACTGAATGCCTCCTTCAAAGTCAGCTCTGGAGAAATTAGGCAAGTGTAATATGGAACTATTTCAGATATGAACCAAAAACAAAGAAATGTTGATAAATTCCTTAAAAGACTCAAAGTTGCTCTTGACTGGTATGTTTCAAGCTCTATTCCTGGTTTGAGGACAGGTTTTAATAGGCCTGCCACTGTAGAAATCAGCTGGATGTTTAGAGGCTATCAGAACTGTACAAAAACCTTGAAGGGGTAAAGACTTGAAAATTCTTTAGAGAGATTAGCTCCCTAAGGCATTATTCATCCAAACATTTTCCTCCAAACAATTAAGGCTGATGGATGAGGGGCACCTGAGGGGCTCTCTCATCACGTGGGTGGTGGGTTAAGCCTCTGCCTTCATCTCAAGTCATGGTCTCTGGGTCTTGGGATCCAGCCCCACATCGGGCTCTGCTCAAAAGGAAGACTCCTTCCCTCCCTGCTTGCCTGCCTCTCTGCTTACTTGTGATCTCTCTCTCTCTCTCTCTCGTTCTGTGTCCAATAAATAAATAAAATCTTTTAAAAAAGGCTGATGGATGATAAATTATGAAAACTGCTCCCTCCAAATGATGCTTCTTCATAAGCATTTAAGAAATTAAAATTGTAAGAATTTAAAATTGAAACTTGATCGTAGTATTTATCTTATAGAATAACATCAAGTGAAGGCAGTTTTTATTAATTCTGAAGTATTTGTGAATCTGAATTCTTGACCTCATTAGTAAATTTAGTTTTAATAAATTATTATTTAATATATAATAATATATATAATATACTATATATAACATATATAACATATATAATAAATTCATTCATTCATTTATTATTTATTTATCATTTATTTATTTATTATTATGTATTTATTTATTTATTAACTCAAACACAAGAAAATGAAGGACCTGATTGAAAAATTGGCAAGGACTGAAACAGACACCTCACTGAAGAAGATATATAGATGGCAATAATGATATGAAAAGCTGCTGTGATGATCCACAGCATGTCTTATTAAGGAATTGTAAATTAAAAGAACAAAGAGGGGCGCCTGGATGGCTCAGTGGGTTAAGCCGCTGCCTTTGGCTCAGGTCATGATCTCAGGGTCCTGGGATCGAGGTCCACGTTGGGCTCTCTACTCAGCAGAAGCCTGCTTCCCTTTCTCTCTCTCTCTGACTGCCTCTCTGTCTTCTTGTGATCTCTCTCTGTCAAATAAATAAATACAATCTTATTAAAAATAAATAAATAAAACAATGATATATCACTACACATCTATTAGAATGGCTAAAATCCAACATACTGACAACATAAAATGCTTTGACGATGAGGAACAAGAGAAACTCTCATTCATTCTGGTGAGAACACCAAAATGGTGCTACCACTTTGGAAGACAATTGGGCAGTTTCTTACAAAACTAAACATATTCTTACCATATGATCCAGCAGTTACGCTCCTTGGTACTCACCCAAAAGAGAGAAAACTTTGTGTACACAAAATCCTGCATATAAACATGTGTTTGTAACAGCTTTACCCATAAGTGCCAAGAGTTGGAAGTAACCAAGATGTCCTTCAGGAGGAGAATGGATAGATAAACTGTGGTCCATTGAAACAATGGGATATGATTCAGCAATAAAGAGAAATGGCTACCAAGCAATGAAAAGACATGGAACAAACTTAAAATTCGTCATAATAAGTGAAAGAAGTCAATTTGAAAAAGCTTCATGTTGTAAGGTTCCAACTATATGACCTTCTAGAAAAGGCAGAACTATGCAAATGGTATAAAGGTCAGCAGTTTGTAGCAGTTAGGAGAGGAGGAGGATGAACAGGCAGAGCACAGAGGATTGTTAGGCCAGTGAAAATGTTCTGTATGATATGTATGATATTTTAGATATATATCGCTACACAGTTGTCAAAATGCATAAGATACTATACCAAGAGTAAACTCTATGAGAAAAGGTTTTTTTAAGATTTTATTTATCTATTTGACAGGCACCATAGCAGGCAGAGAGGCAGGCAGGGAAAGCAGGGGCTGGGGGAAAGCAGGCTCCCTGCCAAGCAGAGAGTCTGGTCTGGGGCTCGATCCCAGGACCATGAGATTATGACCTGAGCCGAAGGCAGAAGCCTTAACTCACTGAGCCACCCTGGTGCCCCACCAAGAGTGAACTCTAATGTAAACTGTGGACTTTGGGGTGATAATGATGTGTCAGTGTAGGGTCAGTGAGCGTGAAAAATTATCACCGTGGTACAGGATGTTGATAATGGGGAAGGCTGTGTGTATGTGGGGAAAGGGAATTTTACTTTGATCACCAAACTACTCTAAAAAATGCAGTCTGTTAAAAAAAAACTTTATAATGCAATATAATACAGAACAAGAATGCATATCAAGAGAGAAATAATGTTTAAAGGGAACGAAGAACTTCAGTAATGTGTACCTAGGGATTTTGATTGCACATTTGTAGGAAGTTCACATTGTCATTAGCAATTGTTTATCTGTGAAGTAGAAGTAACATAAAGAGTGATGAAAACTAAAAACGCAACATTAAAAAAGTGCCATCTATGGGCTCTTAAAAAATGGAACAAAATTTGCTTGGCTTTTTAAGCTTTGTGGGGAATGTAGGGACAGAATTTAAATTCAGCTTTATAAAAGATTGGATAATATGTTTCTACAAAGAAGGCTCTACTGAGTAACATAGAAATGAACATGGTAGCAGAATGTGGAAAAAAGGTTACATCTCTTTTGAGCTCACGTACTCTGAAACCCTGTCACATAGTGGAGACAGTAACTGTTCGATGAATAGCAAATGGTAGTCTTTCAGATTCCCGGGAATTTCACTAAGAATCGTGAATGGATTTTTTAAAAAATATGTAAAGAATGTCTACAGTGCAAGTACCTGCAAATAACTGACATTTTGGAGAGAATATTTTAATCAGCTGAGAAGGTCAAAATGACAAAGCTCCAGGATCAGAGTAAACATATTGGATTAAAATATAAAATAAAAAAAAAGATTTTTTTGAAAGAACTTTTTTTTTTAAAGGACTTTAAACCAAAGTCCCTTTTAAGAGACAGTTGGCTGTTTAAACCAAAAGTACAACTGACTGAGAGAATCACCGCATTATTTATTGGGGTAGAAAGGACCTGGAATATAGAAAGACCCATTCTGCAGAGGAAAAAATAGAATCACTAACAGGCCTCATGCCTTGCACAGCCAGTGGCTAGAATCCCTGTTTCATGAGACCCTGTGCTAGAAGGCAGCTACAACAATCTCAACTATGTTAGTCTTTCTTGGAAGCCAACAAATGTTTGCCCAGTTAAGAGCACGGTAACAATCAGTCACGTTATGTTATAATGATTGTCGATATCTTTAAAAGCCTTGTCAAGTTCCTTTTTGAGTAACCCTCATCACACCCTTAGAGAAATTTATCTGTGGTTCACCTCTTTGAAATACCTCATTGTTGTTCCACATTTAAGACACAATGAAGAAAAAAAAATTGACAATGAGTTCCAGATTTTAAGTCACTTGCCATTCAATCCAAATTGTGAGTTTGATCATTTACCGAACACTTTATAATGCACCCCCAGTAATTTTACAGAGATTATTTTTTCTTACCAATTCTTGATTATTCTGTCTTGCAATATAGAGAAAGCTAACTAATTTAAAATAAACTTCCGTTAATTTTGATTGGTATAAACTTAAAATTGATTAATTTCCATATACAGAGTTTAAAATGTTCACAATTTACATTAAATATATATTCTGTGTATACCTTGGAAAAATTATACTGAAAATTGAAATTCAATTGATGTTGTATATAGCTGCAAGAAGCCACCTGTCCCATTTCTTCTTACTATATAACTTGTGTCAGGTAATTTATAAAATCCCTACTGCATAACAAATCTATTTTTTGTTGGAATGGGTAGTAATGTTTGTTCTTATTTCTAAATAAGAGTTGGTCTATGAGTGCATCTGCAACTGTATTTTTCCTAAGTGGCTTCATGGTCTTGAACTGAGAAAGCTCAGAACATTAAACATCAAAATAATATAATTTGACATAATTAGACATCAAGGAAATGCAATTAAAATGACACTGAGATATCACTACACACTTATCAGAATGGCTAAAATAAAATATAATGACAAGACCAAAAGAAAAAAATATACCATTTGATGATACACAATGGCAAGTTGTACCATAACTTAACCATCTCAGACTAGTGTAGTGTTAAATTTGTTTTTCTAAGCAATGTTTTGGGTCACTTACCACTTTTCAAGGATTTAAAATGCTATCATTTTACTTAGAACTGTGAAATTTGGTCAGATTTAAATTTCAATTTATGTTAAAACATTCTGTAAACTGTGTTAAACTTTGACATTTGTTCCCTCTGTTCAATGAATAACACTATATCATATTTTGAAAAATACACTAATTTTCATTTTGAAAAATATCCCTTTTTCCTCTTATGGTAATTATTAATATGAATTAATAGCAGAATTTGATATGGTTCCATATGACCATAAATACTTTATTGTAAATTATCAAATTTAATAATTAATATAATGTACTTCTTTGGACAATTTTTAAAGACCAGTCTACTCTTAAAAAAAAAAAAATGGAGATGCACTTCTTCAGTCCACACAAATTTCATTTTATTATATATAACCTCAGATAAATTTCAACAAATCATAATTTACTAAAATTATGTTTACATAAAAATCTCATAGAAGAGTAAAACCATCAAAAATAAAAATAAACACGCACAACACACACACATCACCCATGTATTGGCAAATCACAATTGCTGTAACAATACATTAGACATTCCACAGTTAAGGGCTATCAAAATTTCCATCAGTGACAAAAAGATTTGTATCCAAATGGACTGATTTTCCAGAATCCAAGAAAAAGTCTCCTAGGGTTTATTTAAAGATAAATATTTGAACAAATACTTCTTAAATTTAGGAAATTCAGAACATACGATTAAAGAATATTTGCAGTGCAGACTATATTCAATCCTTCCTTCAAAATGTGCCTTTGAGTACATAATTCTGTTTTCTGTATCTAAATTGAGCTGTCCTCCAAGGAAGTTTTCTAAAATGTGTGTCTCTGTGTGATAAATGTTCTAAGACCTAACATGCTTCATTGTATTTTTACTGTGCTCTCAAATTTAATCAAGAATTTGGCTTGATGGGACGCCTGGGTGGCTCAGTTGGTTAAGCAGCTGCCTTCAGCTCAGGTCATGATCCCAGCGTCCTGGGATCGAGTCCCACATCGGGGTCCTTGCTCCGCGGGGAGCCTGCTTCTCCCTCTGACTCTGCCTTCCACTCTGTCTGCCTGTGCTCGCTCTTGCTCGCTCTCTCCCTGACAAATAAATAAATAAAATCTTTAAAAAAAAAAAAAGAATTTGTCTTGATGTATAATATCTAGTTTCAAATATCTTTTCCATCTATACAAACACCCAGCTGTCTCCTTTATATGCTAGTACTATTGAGAATGCTGCTGTCAGTATTATTCTTGTACATTTTAGGTGATCTGTTCTTCTCTTGGGCATCATTTATGCTCTTCTCTGTTTTTGATATTCTTAAAACTCACCATAATATATATGAGTGTTTTTTTTAAAGATTTTATTTATTTATTTGACAGAGAGAAATCACAAGTAGTTGGAGAGGCAGGCAGAGAGAGAGAGAGGAGGAAGCAGGCTCCCCGCTGAGCAGAGAACCCCATGTGGGACTCGATCCCAGGACCCTGATCATGACCTGAGCTGAAGGCAGCGGCTTAACCCACTGAGCCACCCAGGCGCCCTATATGAGTGGTTTTTTGCGTGTGTGGTTTTTGGTTTGTTTTGTTTCTGATTTCTCATGTTTGGCATCATTTTAAGTCTGGTATCTTTTATCTTTCTTTAATACTCCAAAATTTATCTCAGTACTTATTTAAATATTTTCTTTATTTTTTTTCTCTTCTGCTGCATTTGGGCAAAAGTCATTAATTTGTTTGTTTGTTTTTCCCAACTCACTTATTCATTTTACAGCTATATTCATCTTAGTCTCCATTTATTGTATTCTTTATTTCAACAATTTTCACTTAATTTATATTCACAGTATAGTATCTTTCTTTTCTTTGTATATGTATATCATTATTTTATCATATAGTTATAAGCTATTTTTAAAAATATTTTATTTATATATTTGACAGTGAGAAATCACAAGTAGGCAGAGAGGCGGTCAGAGAGAGAGGAAGGGAAGCAGGCTACCTGCTGAGGAGAAAGCCTGATGTGGGGCTTGATCCCAGGACCCTGAGATCATGACTTGAACCGAAGGCAGTGGCTTATTCCACTGAGCCACCTAGGCGCCCCTAAGCTATTTTTTAAATTCCTGTTCCAATAACACTTGGATTGCCATATAAAGTTAACCACATCATCCTTTTTAGGTAAGTAATTGTACTTTTTATGTGCATAGTTATTTTGGTTCCTGAGTTCAGCTCCTCTTAGGATCATCAAATCTCTGTAAAGTCTGGGTATGCTAAGATTTTCTAAGCAACAATAAAATACATTGAAACCTGGTAGCTAAATTATAATAATGTTTTCTTTCTCAATCATTCACAATAGCATTACATTCTGAGTAGCTTCCTTCTATTTTGCAGCTATAGTGTTTGGAAAAAGTTGAATTGTGATGTCACTGTGATAATGTGAATTAGTCAGGGTTTTTCAGAGAATCGGGAAGAGAAAAAAAAAAAGGAAGATATTCTCCAGGGCCAACTCTAGAAGTGACTATTAAAACATCTGTCCAAATTCAATTGAACAAAACTCAGAAATGCCATCTCCAGTGAAATACAAAGAAGAGTATACATAGTTCTGGGCACACACATCTCATTTGACCCAATGATGTACATCAATGAAAGACTGAAGGCCAATCACTACTCCATGGGAGAATTTAAAAATAAATTTACTAATGAGGTCAAGAATTCAGAATCACAAATACTTCAGATCTAATAACTGCCTTCACTTGATGTTATTCTGTAACATAAATCCTACGATCAAGTTTCAATTTTAAATTCTTACAATTTTAAATTCTTAAATCCTTATGAAGAAGCATCATTTGGAGGGAGCAGTTTTCATAATTTATCATCCATCAGCCTTTTTATAAGATTTTATTTATTTATTGGACACAGAGAGACAGAGAGAGAGAGAGACTACAAGTAAGCAGAGAGGCAGGCAAGCAGGGAGGGAAGGAGTCTTCCTTTTGAGCAGAACCTGATGTGTGGCTGGATCCCAGGACCCAGAGACCATGACTTGAGATGAAGGCAGAGGCTTAACCCACCACCCACGTGATGAGAGAGCCCCTCAGGTGCCCCTCATCCATCAGCCTTAATTGTTTGGAGGAAAATGTTTGGATGAATAATGCCTTAGGGAGCTAATCTCTCTAAAGAATTTTCAAGTCTTTACCCCTTCAAGGTTTTTGTACAGTTCTGATAGCCTCTAAACATCCAGCTGATTTCTACAGTGGCAGGCCTATTAAAACCTGTCCTCAAACCAGGAATAGAGCTTGAAACATACCAGTCAAGAGCAACTTTGAGTCTTTTAAGGAATTTATCAACATTTCTTTGTTTTTGGTTCATATCTGAAATAGTTCCATATTACACTTGCCTAATTTCTCCAGAGCTGACTTTGAAGGAGGCATTCAGTTCCAGCTAGTTCCATATTTTGGCAAGAACTATAATTCTATATAAAAAAAGAACATATTTTAGACCGCCTGGGTGGCTCAGTGGGTTAAAATCTCTGCCTTTGGCTCAGGTTATGATTCCAGGTTCCTGGGATTGAGTCCCACAGTGGGCTCTCTTCTCAGCAGGGAGCCTGCTTCCATTCCTCTCTCTCTGCCTGCCTCTCTGCCTTCCTGTGATCTCTCTCAAGGAAATAAATAAAATTTTAAAATAACATAATTTATACCAGTTATTCATGTTTATTAACTAAGATATCACAATACAAATAATACAAACAGTTGCTCTTTATTAATACCTTCAACCGAGATCAAAAAAATATGTCATATTTAATCCAAAAATTTTATATCATGTGATAGGACAGTTATATATAAAATTACATTTAAAGTTTTAAAAATATCAGCCAATATTTTTATTTAAATGCAAATTTCAAAGAAAATCTACTTTTCCAAACATGACTTTTTATCCTATTTTTTTTTAATTTTGTCGACAACTGATAAATTTTTTAGCGAGACTATAAATGTTAGATTGAAAAAATGATTATTAGATGTAGGTTCAATTTATTATGTTCCATTAAAAATGATTTAGTCTTTGATGAACATCTGTTTGGTAATGTGTTGTATCCAGATATAGTAAATTAATGACATATATAAAATTATAGGGAAATGACACCTTCCGTTCCATTATGAGTAGAGCTTTTTAAATGCTATTTGTCACAACCTGTCATCTTGTCATTATGTAGCACTATGTAGCATTTAAAAAATGTATACTCTTCACTATGAAGTCTTTTAGAAATCTAAAATATGACTTTCTATGGTTTGTGTTTCCATATTCCTTTATTGCCAGTTTGAACAAATCCACATGCTTTGATTCAAAGGTAATAAATTCCTCTTATTTGGAAAAATGATGTTTATTTTTGTTCTCTCACCCTTAGCAGGTGGTTTCATTTTAGCACACTTCGAGTTATAATTTCATGCTTATTAAAAACATTTATTATGATCTACATAGATGAATGAAACTTATTTTATTGAATTATTTGCTAAAAAATCTGTAATTTTTAAAAATGTATTTCCTTTAAGGGGTTATTTTAGAGCATTCAGAGAGGATCTAGGAGTGTGGTATTATGCAATTTTTAAGTAGGTATGAAATGGTTATTTATATGATTGTTTCTTTAAGGCTTATGTATATTGTCCATTATATGCTATAAAATATTTTGAAAGTAAATTTAAGGTATGTTTTTCATAGTTTATTTTTTGGAAAAAAATATAGAAATGACTTATGAAATTCAGTATACTCTCAACATTAATTTTTTTTTAATGTACCAATTGTCTACTGAACCTATTATATGGCAGATATTACTTCAGGCTACACTGGTAAATGAAATACTTGGCTTTGTAGAACTTTTATTTTAAAGGGTGAGACAATTAAAAGCTATAAACCTTAATAGAAATTGCATAGGGTATTCAAAAATGATGAGTACAATGGGGAAAAAGAAAAATTAGATCAGGGTGAGAAAAATCAAGGTTGCTAGGCAGGGGATGGGGAGTTAAGAATTTTAATAGGAAGATCAGGGTAGTTACAATGAAGCTGACAATTGAACAAAGGTATGGAAAGGTGATGCAATTGCCCAGAACTATCAGCAATAAGGTCACTCCAGACAAAGGAATTGGCTATCTTGAAGGCCATAAGGTTGGATCGTGCCTGGCATATCTGAGGAATAGCAAGGAGGCCACTGTGAGGGACTGAAGAGTAGCAGGGAAAGAGGTCACAGAGGTTAAATGAGTGGCTAGATCATGTAAAAGCTTAGAAGTCATTGTAAAACTCTGGCTTTTATATTTGGAAATTTACTGTGTGATAGAATTTCTGCTAATAACTGAGAGTTCAAATGTCCATAAAATTTCAAGGATTCTTATTCTAGTAAGACAGAATAAAGTAAAAGAGTTCATATTTTCACATGGTGTAACAAGTGCTCAGAGATCCGAGTGTAGGAAGCTATAGGAGCACAGAAGAAGGCAATAAAATCACACCAATATATTTGATGACTGTGACTATAAATTTGTATTTTCTAGATTTTTTTTTAGTCATGGAATCACAGAGTATATACTATTCATTGCCTGGCTTTTCTTTTCTCAGCACCATTACTTTGAGAATCTCCAATTGTTAATAGTTCATTTTGATGTTGAATAGTAATCTCTTTAATGAATAGATCATAATTTGTCTTTGCTCTCTTGATGGACATTGATGAACATTTCCACTGTTTTCAATTGTTAAAAATAAAGCTGCTATGAAATTCATATACAAGTCCTTGTATGAACATAGGGTTTGTTTCTCTTGGTTAAATGCCTAGAAGTAAAATGGCTATTTGTGTAACTGCAACATATTTTGCATTTAAAAAAATTTTCAAACTATTTTTCAAAGTGGTGGTATCATGATATATGCCAACAACAGTTTAGATTTTTTGTTGCTTCTCAATCTAGCTCAGACGAAGTACAATTAGCCTTTATAATTTTAGCCATTCTAATAGATATGTAAGCATGTCTCATTATGATTTTAATTTGTATTTCTTTAATGTCTAAATGTTGAGAAATTTGTCATGTGCTTATAAGCCATCCATATCCTTTTGGTGACATGTCTCTTCAATAATTTTCTTCACATGTAAAATTGGATACTCTGTTTGATTATTAGTAAGGTTTTTTATTTTTATTCATATTTTAACAATCAGAGTTGATGTCCATTATCAGATATATAATTTGCAAAGCCCTTCTCCATCTTGACGGTTTCTCAATGGAGCTTTGATAGTTGTGTCTTTCAAGAAATATGCTACTTCTTTCCTGGTACACGGAGGTATGACTAGAACATTATCAATGTTGACCTTTGCAAAGAAAATCATGGCTTAAGATATATGTAGTCTACGGTTGTTGGGAGTGTTCTGAAATATCAAGCATATCTAATTAGTTGAAAATTTTGTTCAAGTCTTACATATCTTACCAATTTGATGACCGTTTGTCTATATAATCTTAAAATAAAGGTGTTGAAATTTTTTTCCATTTCTCTTCTAAGGTAGAAGTTATGATTTTTGTTCTTAATTTTTCCCTATATATCCCCAAATCTGTTATTAAGTATTAAAAGTCAAGAATTATTATACTCCCTGATGAATTCATCCTTTTACTCTTCTGTAATTTTGACTTGATCTTTATGTCTGATAATGAAATTTGCTTTAAAATCACTTTTCATTATCTTGATATAACCACCAAAGTTATAGTGTGATTAGTGTTAATATAGCATAGTTTTTCTTTTACTTTATAAAGCACGTCTATATTTAATCCTGAAAAAAAAAAACAGCTTTTTAACTCTGGAAGCATCTTTCTAAATTATCTTTTTTTTTTTTTATGAAGCAGTAGCAATTTTTGTTAAGGGACCTAAACTGAAAGTATTTTTAGAAATTTATTTATTTATTTTTTTATTTAGTAAAATATTTTATTTTGTTTATTGACAGAGAGAGAGAGAGAGAGAGAGAGAGAGAGAGAGAGGAAGCGCACAAGTGGGAGGAATCACGTGCAAAGGAAGAGGAAGAAGCAAGCTCCTTAGGGTGCAAGTAGTCCCATTCAGGGCTGTATCCCTGTACACTGGAATCATGACCTCAGCAAAAGGCAAACATCTGCTTAAACAACTAAGTCATCCAGGCACCCATAGAAAATTAAAAAAAAAAAAAACCTTTTAAAAACATTTTGTTTCTTTCTTTTTTAAAAATTTTTATTTATTTGAAAGACAGAGAGACAGGAAGAGGAACTATAAGCAGGTGAGAGGGAAAAGGAGAAGCAGGTTTCCCACTGAGCAGAGAGCCTGATGTGGGGCTCCATCCCAGGACCCTGGGATCATTACCTGAAAAGAAGGGACACTGATGGAGGAAGCCACCCAGACACCTCTTTTCTTTGTTTTTAATATATGGTAACTGATGCTTCCCAGCCACGAGGAGCATATTACCCATTGATTAAATCTTTGATAACAACCTATTTAAAGAGGTGTGTAAATATATACTTACTCAGATTTATACACTTTGTGTTTTCTTCATAGTTTGGGGCTGGACCCCATGGTCACAACACTGCTTCCAGTCTTTGCCTTCCCATCTTTTGATACCAGGTATTTGGTCAGCAAAGCAAATTAGTATCAAAATTAATAAGCCCTTGGCACCATATCTCTGGAGCAGGGGTTGCTCTTAGCCAAGGCCCAGAGCAGTTGACCTCCCCTCGCTAGTGCTCTAGCCCCAAGGACTAGGTCCCTGCCACCAGAACTCAGTCTTACATGTTATGCTAAGCAGACAAAACCAAAACCGGAAAGCTCCGACAGCTTTCACTGGCATGCCTCATCTCCCACTCCCTCGACGTCCAGGCAGTACCAGATGCCAGGGAGGGGTCTTGGTTCAACATATGGGAGGGAAGGAAGTAGCCACGAGCAAGTACCTGCCTCTCTGTGCCTTTCTTTCCTGAGCAGGTTGTAAGGAGGAGGAAGAGGAAGGGGAAGAGAGGTGAACTTCAAGGGGTGAAGGCCTCAGGTAGGCAGCTGGCTCCTGCCAGTAGGAAAGGGACAAAGGAGAAGGCAGTGAGTCTTGCAGGGAGGGTGGGGGGTAAGCGTTACAGCTTATGACGGAATCTGGACAGGAGTAATAGGGATACTAGTCATTTGAGTCCACCATTGGCAAGCTGGGCTGGGTGTCAGGGCAGATAGGCCTCCCTGGGCAACGGCACATGAAAGAAGGTGGAATTCTTCTCTGAGGAGCAGGTGGAGCTTCTCTGAGGAGCAGGTTGGGAAAGCATAGACAGTATTGTTCCAGGGCCAAGGACAGGTCTGGGTACTCCTGGTTGGAGGTCAAGGCCACAGTATGATCCAGGTCTTCTACCAGCAGCTTGAAGGTACCACATGCCAGCCACCCCTCATTATTGTGTATAACTCTCTGGTGCAATTATTGGCTTATCCATCAAATGACTCCTTCAGCAGCGTGAAAACCACCTCCACAGGCACTCCAGGATATGGTAGGCTTCCAGAGAGAAGATTTTGCACAGGATCACCCCAAAAGACCAGAAGTCAGTCTGGTGCATGTCAATCTGGTCAAATATGGCCTTAGGGGCCATCCACTTCACAGGCAGTCCACTGTTTGTTGTCTTTTTATAGTAACTGATGTGGTGATATCTCTGGCAAGGCTGAAGTCTGAGATCTTCATCATGTTGTCCTTTGTCACCAGCACTTCCCTGGTGGCCAGGTCTTGGTGTAAGCACTTCTTGGAGGCAAGGTACTCCATGTCTCAGGCTACCTCATAGGCACAGGATACCAGGTCCTTGGAGGAGAGTTGCTCTGCTGCATTGTGGCTGATATTGTAACAGTACTCCAGGTCAGGAGGCCTCTGAGCCTGCAGGTACTCCTGTATGTTGTCTTTGGAGGCATATTCCATGAGAGTATACAAAGGACTGTCCTGTGTGCAGGACCCAGCAGGTTGTTGGTGTCCTTGTGCTGGCCAATCATCTTCATCATCTCCATTTCTGAGATTAGGTTTGACAGGTCTTTCTCTGTTGCATCTGACTTCAACATCTTCACAGACACTTTAGTCAAATGGTTGGATTTGTCTTTGTCCAGCCCAATGGCCTCCTCCAACACCACCTGCCCAAAGTAGGCCTGTCTTTGGGTCTGCCTAAACTGCGTACAACCAGCCTGCCTCAAGGCAGTTATGAACTCTAGATTATCCTCAAAAACATTAAACCACAAGCTAAAAATTCTCTTCACTAGGTCTCTGTAGCAGGTCTAATTTTCTTATCTTTCATCATTTATCTTTTTCCTAATTCTTATTTTCAGTATAGTTGATTTTGCTTCCAGGTGTTTCCCCTGGTTTCTGTATGATGTTTCATAGGGAAGAATTATCCTGTCATAAAATTATTTCTTGAACATTCATTACATCTCTCAGTTTAAATGGGTTCTTTTATGGTATTGATTCATTTGAGTTTTCTCAAAATGGGAAGAATTTTCAAAATGGTGTTTTCCTCAAGGATCAGAGTATGTCTTAGCCTCATCTTTACTTTTTTGTGAAATTCACTTTTCAAATTCTTGTCCCTCTTTTTATCTTTTTAAATTAAAATGTTTTATTTTTACTATTCTTTTATTTGAGTATAGTTGATATTCAGTGTTACATTGGTTTCAGGTTTTCAATATCTCCATACATTATTCTATGATCACTACAAATATAGCCACCATCTGTCACCATATAACACTATTATAATATCATTGACTATATTCTCTACACTGTCCCATATCTCTTTTTAAAATCTCTGATTTTTATGTTTTCTGTTATTCCAATTTTCGACCATCATATTACTTGTATACTTTAACAAAATATGCCTGATTACACACTCTTTGCTGAAAACCATAGCATTTGATTTATAGTAGTCTTCTTCTTCTTCTTTTTTTTAAATTAACATATAATGTATTATTAGCCCCAGGGGTACAGGTCTGTGATTCGCCAGGTTTACACACTTCACAGCACTCACCACAGCACATACCCTCCTCAATGTTCATAACTCCACCACCCTCTCCCTACCCTCCCCACCCCCCTGTCAACTCTCAGTTTGTTTTGTGAGATTAAGAGTCTCTTATACTTTGTCTCCCTCCCGATCCCATCTTGTTTCATTTACTCTTTTCCTGTCCCCCAAACCCCCCACATTGCACTTCCATTTCCTCATATCAGGGAGAACATATGATTGCGTCTTTCTCTGGTTGACTTATTTTGCTAAGCATAATACCCTCTAGTTCCATCCATGTCATCGCAAATGGCAAGATTTCATTTCTTTAGATGGCTGAATAGTATTCATATATATATATATATATATATTCCATTTGTTGATGGACATCTAGGTTCTTTCCATAGTTTGGCTATTGTGGATATTGCTGCTATAAACATTTGGTGCACGTGCCCCTTTGGATCATATAGTAGTCTTCTTTATCTCTATCAGAACCCCAGGAAGCTTTATTTATATATTTACTCACTTAAACAGATGATCCAACACAACGTTTTTTGATGTTCAAATGTATTATAATGTCTTACCGCTTAACACTATTATTACTGTTCTCTTTCACTGTCTGACTAAATCCTCATCATCACTATGCCATTTAATCAGAAAGAACATTTGAACTCAGAGTTCTCTCCATATCAGGGAATGAAGACTCCACCCTTCTGTTTGTGTAGTTAAAATAAATGTTGATATTGTCTGTCTTGCACATATTCCATCCTGTTCACCAGAATATTCACCATCAAAATATATACAACATAAAAACCATACCTCACCACTTCTATTACCACCCAGCATGCTAAAAACACCATCATATGTTCCTGAATTATTGACTTGATTGATAACCCCACTTCCACACATACTTCACTCCTTTCTCCCTGCAAATTTATTTTGGTACAGCAACTTTACCTAAAAATCAAGTCAGATGATTTTATTCTACTGTTGAAAATCTTTTGGTATCTTCCCGTTTCATATTAAATAAAAACTGAAGGCATTTCAATCTACTAGAAGGTCATGCATCAATACGTTCTTCCTCTCTCCACCACTATGAACTCCTCATTGGCCTCCTTGCTTTTCCTCAAAAGTAACAGACCAGCTGTTCACACAAAGTCTATATACTTACTTGCTCTGCCTAGAGCAATCTTTTCCTTTAATATTTGTATAACACCCTCCTTCACTTCCTGGGTCTTTGTGCAAATAACATCTCATAAATGAGATATAACCACCCAACACAAAATAAAATTAACTTTCATCCCAGCATTCTCTAATGGCTTTTACCTTTCTTGTATTTCTTTGTAACACTTATCACCATCAACCATGAATCATTATTCTATTACTGGTTTATATTCTTATTGGAGACAGAGAGAGAGAGAATTGTGAGGGGGCGCAGAGGAAGAAGTAAACACCCCACTGCCTAGAAAGCCTGCTGGGGTGTTACATCCCAGGACGCTGAGATCATGACCCAAGCCAAAGTCAGTCACTCAATGGACTGAGCCACCGAGGTGCCCCTCTATTATTGGTTTATTTCACTATTATATTTCAAAAGAATGTAAGCTCTTTGTGGTCAGGTATTTTATATGTTTGATTAATTGAAGTATTCTCAGAAAGGTAGCTGGCAGATTGTAAGGGATCACTAAACTGTATTTTGTTGTTATTATTGGGCTCCTTTATGGGCTTTACCTCTTACGCTAGACGTCTATCCTTCAGATGTAAGCAATAAAAATAGAGCCCTGCTCCCTGTTCCAATGAGTAAAAAGCCTGTATTAAGTGGATATTTTAAAAGCTCAATGAATGGCTTAATAGCTGTATATAGGGGGAAAGGGAACATATTTTCCACGCTTTAGAAGTGGAGTTCTTTAATAGAGTTCTTGTACAAGCCTACACTATTGAACGATAATGGGCAGTTGTACATTCCAATTATACAAACACTTTGGTAATTTATATCCTTTTTTTGTAATTCATGACTGGATCATTTAATTCCTTAGGAGCATTATAGCATTTCAACTTTTCATGTTCAATAAACTTATTGGGGTTGCTACCTTTTTTATTCAAATGGAGAAATACTCATGATTTAATCTAAATAAAGTGTTATTGATTGTGTTGTTTTCTAGGAATGAGTCGCACATGCTAGTTTAAAAGTTTTGTTAAATTCCCATGTCTGTCACCGATAAAAGCCTTTTGTAGATTAGTAACTTGATCCAAACAGAAAAGTTATGTAACACTGTATTGTTATACTATCTTTGTTTCCATCATGCATTGTAATAACACCCATCTTAACTCTATTTAAGACAAGTCATCGCCAGATGGCTTTCTGGCATTGATTGCATGATATGACATCTAGTATAACTAAAAGTTTTTGGTTTTAGTAGCATATAAATCAATTTAGAAAAATATATGTATTTGAATATAAGGTAAAGTTTTAAATTATTTGGGAATAGTAAACTAAACTTTTTTTGTAAATTTTTATTTTCTAAAATTTCATTGAGCTCTTTTACAATAAGAAACAAGTTACAAAAAATTAAGGTTTATTTACCCCAATTCAAAATTATTAGGAATATAATCATAGAGGTTGAAGTATTTAAAATATTGAACCCAAAATATTTTATTAGGTAAATTCGTGAATGCTGAGCAGTCACTGTTAAAATATACTAATCCTATTGATAGACTGGTAGAAGCCTAAGATCAAATATTTATTAAATATTTATATCCATATCTTTTCATGGCTTGGTAATTCATTTCTTTGCATGTACTACACTTTAGTTGACCTTTCACCTATGGAAGGATATCTTGGTTGCTTCCAAGCTTTCTTCAGTAATGAATAAAACTACTATAGACATCTTTGTGGGTATAGATTTCATCTTCTTTGGATAAATACCAAGAACTGCTACTGCTGAATCATCTGGCAAGAATATGTTTAGTTTTGTAAGAAACTGCCAAGTTGTTTTCCATTCTTTATTCTCAATAGGCATGGAAGAACATTCCTGTTGCTCCACATCCTCACCAACATTTTGTGTTCTGTTGTCAGTGTTCTGGATTCTGGGTATGTACTGGTGTCTCTTTTTTGTTTTAATTTGCATTTTCCTGATGACATATGATGTAAGCATCTTTTTATATGCTTATTTGCCATCTGTAATATTTTCTTTTGTGAGGTATCTGCTAAGGTCTTTGGCTCATTTTTAATCAGGTTTTTCCCCCATTGTTGAGTTTTAAGGTGTCTTTGTGTATTTTAGATTAACAGTCCTTTGCCAGATGTGTATTTTGCAAATTTTTTATCATAGTCTGTGCTTTGCCTTTTCATTCTCTTGGCATTGTGTTTCACAGAGTAGACATATTTAAATTCAGTGCTTGTGTTTTTGTAGCTAAAGTTATTTCCAAAACCAAGGTCATTTAAATTTTCTTCTATATTACCTTCTACATGTTTCATGTTTAGGTTTATAATCCAATCTGAGTTAATTTTTGTGAAGAGGGTATGATATCTGTCTGGATTTATTTTATTTTATTATTTTATTTTATTTTTATTTCATACTTTTACATTTAGCTTCAACCTTACTCCAGAACCATTTGTTTAACAGATTGTATTTTGCTCTCTTCTATTGCTTTTGCTTTTATATTAAATATAAAATATAATTGATAATATATATTCCGTTCCTTTAATCTAGTCTTTCTGTGGTATTACAATATCTTGCTTACAATTATCGTTAGGGTATACTTTTTTTTTAATATTTTATTTATTTATTTGACAGAGAGAGAGAGATCACAAATAGGCAGAGAGACAGAGAGAGAGATGAGGAGAAGCAGGCTCCCTGCTGAGCAGAGAGCCCAGTGTGGGACTCGATCCCAGGCCGCTGGGATCATGACCTGAGCCTAAGGTAGAGGCTTAACCCACTGAGCCACCCAGGCGCCCCATCGTTATGGTAAACTTTGAAGGCAGTCCTCAGTCTTTGTTCTCCTTCAACACTATGTTGACTATTGTGAGTCTTTGCCTCTCCATATCAACTTTTAAATAAGTTTGTTAATATTAAAAAAAAACTCTTGCTGGAATGCATTAATTGTATAGATAAACTTGGAAACCAGTGACCTCTTGAGCTTAGCAGGAGATAGACCATGGACATCAGTTGTCACAGTGGTGCCTCTGGCAGAACCTATTGCAAATCCCTAGGCAAAATGAGACCTCAAGGATCTGAGAGAATGTCTAAGAAGTACTTGATACATACCTTGGGTATGGTTTATTGAAGTGTCCACCTGTCTGAAAGCTGGGGAATCTAGATAAGGGAGGGAAAATTAGTTATGATAAAAGATATCAACAAATATCAATAAATTTTGTAAAACTAATTGTCATGGCTCATATACAATATGACCAACAAAGGGACCATCAAAAGGAAAGCATCCGTTATGTTTATTGTGAAATTTTTTATTCTAAATAAAGCAATGAGAGGGGAAAACACAATGAGAAAATTACCATTTTATAAATGGTAAACTTCTTACAAAAGGGAATAGGGGCACCTGGGTGGCTCAGTTGTTTGGGCTGCTGCCTTTGGCTCGGGTCATGATCTCAGGGTCCTGGGATCGAGCCCTGCATGGGGCTCTCTGCTCCACAGGAAGCCTGCTTCTCTCTCTCTCTCTCTGCCTGCCTCTCTGCCTACTTGGGATCTCTGTCTGTCAAATAAATAAATAAAATTTTTAAAAAAAGAAAGAAAAGTAAAACATTAAAAAATAAAATTTTAATTTAAAAAAATTATGTAATTTTTAAAAAAGCTTAAAAATAGCAGAACCATTTTTCTTATAACTGGAAAATACATTGTATATATATCTATGAAAAATACTTGTCAGGTGCCTGGGTGGCTCAGTGGGTTAAGCCGCTGCCTTCAGCTCAGGTCATGATCTCAGGGTCCTGGGAGCCCCACATCAGGCTCTCTGCTCATGGGGGAGCCTGCTATCTCCTCTCTATCTCTGCCTGCCTCTCTGCCTACTTGTAATCTCTCTCTGTCAAATAAATAAATAAAGTCTTTAAAAAAATATATCTTGTCATGGGGGCGCCTGGGTGGCTCAGTGGGTTAAAGCCTCTGCCTTCGGCTCAAGTCAGGATCCCAGGTTCTTTGAATCCAGTCCCACATCGGGCCCTCAGGTCAGAAGGGAGCGTGCTTCCTCCTCTCTCTCTGCCTCACCCTGCCTACTTGTGATCTCTGTCAAATAAATAAATAAAATCTTTTATAAAAAAAATTTAAAAATAACTTGTCATGTCTGGAATCAGGAGCATATGGAAAAAAATAATATCTGAGGACAATACTTCTGCCATGTTTGTGCCTTGTTAATATTTTTAAACAGTCAGCCAACTTTTAGCTTTATTGAAATACCTGCTAAGATACAAGCAGTGCCTTTTGGAGCCCTATGACTATAAAAATTAATTGCAAATATTCAAAATGTTTACTATGGTGTCACAATTTAGGGCCACCACCAAGCATGTTTCAGAAGTAAGCAAAACTGTTACTCTTCTGTAAGGCAAAAGGGCATGTTTTCAAAAGTTCCAACTGCTGTACTAGGAGGTGAATCAAGTAATGATTTTTGTCTGTAAAATAATTCACTTTTCAATTTAACATTCCTCATTCCACATTATAATAATAAAAACTAGGAGGAGACTAAAATAAACAACTACAACTACAACAACCAGCTTTTCCTTCAGTGGAAAAGTAAATAGAACCTTATGAGCAGCCTGAAATTTTTTTTAAATATTTTTAAGATAAGCGTTTTTGTTAGAAAACCATATATTTTATATTACTAAGAAATAACAGGCAAAGTTTTATTAACTTCTAAAAAGCCTAGTTACTTCTATTTATCTATTAACTCATCTCTTTATGAAGTAGAACATGATCACACCTATTGTATCTACCCAAGTTTGTATGCTTTGGTTACTTTATGTTTGCTATTTCCTTGCTTAATTTTTACAATATTTGATACATAATAGTATCTTTAAATCCATCTATGGTTTCAGAGAATTTGTTTGAACTTCATCAAAATGTACCATACTTTTTGCACTGTCCTTGTTTTACTTCTCTATTAACTTTCCAATATTTATTCAATTTAGAGTGTGTAGCTATCAGTTATTTTTATGCCTCCATAATGCTATGTTTACAAATTTGTATTTATCTGTACTTTTAAAAATGTCTTAATTATATACCATTTCTCATCTCATGTAACACTCACGTTACTTCTATACTTATCAGATATTATGTAACTGAAAACCACAACTCAGCAACAATATAGCACCAGTTTTCAAAATTAAATGGCTTACCAGAATTCTTTAATTCTATCCTTTATTTGTATTAGATGACCCTTTATTCTGGTATTTGGCATTGTTCATATGGAGGAAAGCTTATAAGTTGATATTCCATAAATAGAAGCATTTATTATGATTGATTAATTATTTTCATTTAGAATGCATAGAATATGGTTGATTTAATATTTCTTTCTTACTCTCTGCCTGGAACAGAGTGCTATCTATGTAATAGCCACTAAAATATTAAGTTAATTACCTGGACTTTAAACTTCATATGAATAGGAATAACATACAGAACTCTTCTCAGATTGGGACACCTGGGTGGCTCAGTCAGTTAAACGCTTGAGCCTTTAGCTCAGGTCATGATCTTAGGGTCCTGGGACTCAGTTCTGCCACAGATTCCCTGCTTAGCTGGGAGTTTGCGTCTCCCTCACTCTGCTGCTCCCCTTGCTTGTGCTCTCTCTCACTCACAAATAAATAAAATTAAAAAAATGAATTCTTCTCAGATAGCTAATATACAATATCGTCTTTGTATTCATCAAATATAAAGTGCCATATATTAATGAAATTCAGACTACTTCAAATTCATTTTTTAACCAGTAAGAAAGTACTGGGAACAAGCCAAAAATGTCTTTAATGAATTAAAGAAATAGATTGATTTTCAATATCTTAATGTTTCTAAAATAAATTGCAAGATTGTTATACTAGATATCAGTGTAAATATTCATTATACAATGATATTCTAAAAATAAACCTGAGAAAACTACTTGACCCATATGATGACAATAACGAGTTTGACAAAAGTCAGTTTGGGTAAAACTTACAACACCTACCACCTGAAACTCTTGTTCTATAATTTCATTATTTTAATTTACAAAAATACAAAAGTACTATATCAGAGTAAGTATATTGATAGCTTTGAAGGTATGCTCTGGTTGTGCACTGTTTACTATTTAAAGGGGATTCAAATATGTGATGCTTATGGTGTGACTCTATTAAAATTCAACAAGTTCAGAAGCATACGAGGAATAGAATAAAGACAAAAGATGACCCTTCCTTATCCTAAAGATAGACAATGGTATATATGTGCTAGTTGGGGAGAGAATCCAGTCAGTAGATGGAGGATGTGGTAGTGAAAAAAAAAAGACACAAAGTTTTGGTTGACCGTTTAGCACTATATTTAACAAAGTGAAATTGTGTGTTAACAGCTTTGAATAAAATCCAAAAAATATTTTCAATTCATTGAAGATTATTTAGGAAAAACTTGGAAAATACAACTTGATAAGGATTCCAATAAAAGATTCATAAGCAATACAAGTTTCAGAATTTTTGTATATTTTCCCTAAAAAGCCATTTGATTTAAATTAAAAAGAATTCTATTTACCTGTCACTTAAATAAGAGGAAATTATTTGGTTTTGTAAGAAGTCAATAAAATAAATGAACATATCTCTAGAAAAGAGATATGCACACTAAGTTAAAAATAATAGTGCTTAAGCTGTTCAGCAAACATTTGTAAAATTCCTTGCCATCAGCTAGCTCTGGAGTTCTGCTAGGTGAGTAAGGCCATGTATGTTACTGCTCAGAGTACTGACGCAAAGCAATTGTCCCCTTCATCTCCATTTTTTGCCATTGATATGTCATGCTATGTTGTTTAGAGATACATAAATGGCCCTACATGAAGGCCTTGTTTTGTGTGTATATGGGTGACTGTGATTTAACTTTCAAATCAGATGGCTCCTGATTTACAATGATTCAACCTATGATATATTTGGCAATGATGTGAAAGTGAAAGTGATTCAGTAGAAACTGTACTTTGAATTTTGAATTTGGGTCTTATATAACCATTCTTCTTTTTTTAGTGTAATATTAAATAAATTGCATGTGATATTTGATACTTTGTTATAAAATAGGCTTTGTTTAAGATGATTTTGCCTAAATGCAGGCAAATGTAAGTTTAAATAAGCTTAAGGTAAGCTATGATATTTGATAGTTTAGGGGTATTAAATGCATTTTCAGTTTTTTATGTGTGTCTCTGTACATAGCCCCCTTGTAAGCTGAAGAACATCTCTATATGTATATGTAGCCTTGGTATGGTTTACATATTATTGGCATGAAACATCTAGAACAGTACGTGTGCCATATAATTATCTACAACTTCAAACAAGTTTCTTGAAAACTTGTGCCAAAGGGGTTATGTCTTTAAGGATTCTTATTTCAGAAAGGTTCTCTCAAACGTAAGATTGTTCAGAAGTTAAGTGAAAATCTGACCAAACTCAACATTTTTCCATTTTCCCTAGTGAGCAAAGATAGCTAAAATCTATCTGCCATTTTCAACACTGTACTCAACGACTGTAATTCTAATTTAAGAACAGATTATTTATATCAAAACCACATGTTGGCCTAATCTTACACAATATTCATAAATCTCACTCAGAGCCTTGGACACTTTTATTTGTTGAGTCTAAATGATACTACGGACATTCATCTTATCTGACCTCATAGCTTCATGTATGTCTATACTTTTAAAAATACATGCATCAGTTCCATTGTAAAATGTCTGGGTTATAAAATGTGCTATGCTATCAAAATGGTACTAAGAACATACAAATGACCTGATGTAATGAACTGGACCAGATGGCCAGATATTACATTTCATACCAGAAAGATTCAGTGTTAAGTTTTAAAATGGCCATCTATACTTTGACTGAATTATAACTCATTTAACTTCTTTCTTTGTGTACAGTATTATACATTAGTCAGTACTATAGTAAATAAGTACTTTGGACAGATGTAAATATGCTGTAATAAAAAATGTTTTTCTTCTTTCTTTTAGTCCTTTTTACTTGTAAGACTATCCACAAATACTATGCCTCCCCCAAAATGATTTGCAATCCAAATTTTTCTCTAAATGAATTTATAGCACAGAAAAATATATATATATACACTTACAGTAGACATGTTCAAAAATAGTTACACAACAGCTGGGCCCTAAATGTAAGCAGTATACTTGTTTTGTTTTGTTTTGTTTTGTTTAAGAAAAAGAGAGGTTATGTGAAATATTGGAATTTTATTTCGAGGCCTAGTATTTCAAGACAGTTAACTACACTTACAGTGTCAACAGCCTCTTGTTGGCAGTATGATTTTATTGGCTCCATGGAACAACAGCAAGAATTTACTATTGTTTCTTTCTTTTATGACACACACAGAAAAACAAATTGACACATTTGCTCAAGACCAACCAGAATCATTTTAACCTATCAAAATTGATGGGAGGCCTTCACTGCCAAAGTCACTGCTGGGTTTTCACAATTCATTGCAGACAATCTGCTACTCCCATTATGATAAAGGAGAGAAGAGTCATAATCAGGGAAGAAATCTAGATTAAAATACTTGTAATTATCATTGAATTATTTAGCCTGCTATAGGATTATTATTATTAGTGTCATTTGATAATTTTCTCTCATTTTATTAAACACAACTGTGAGTAATTACCCTACCTAATATTTCTCTGTATTGGCTGACAAGCTAGCAAACATTCATGAAAATATCCATTAGCCACACATATAAAATGCTGCATTATGATGCTGTTGAATCAGAACATACCACTACCTGATCCTGTAGCTCTTTGAGGATTTGCAAATCAATTAATTCTATGTTTATTGGATTCTTCCCATACAATTAGAAAATTTATAATAGAGTCCATGAACATTATTAGTTTTACCATTTTAAACCAGCAATCACACTTTGATTTTTACAACAAAACCAGAAATATAAACACACACATTTGGATCCGTTTTCTGTTAGTCTGTCTGGACTTCAAAATCCTATTCCTCAAAATAATGCACACCAAAGTTCTGGATTAAACAAGAAATTAGATGGCACCTGAACACTTGGTTTAATATTCTCCAAAGGACTATGCAACTTATTTCTTACATTATGACATTGTTTTACATAGATCCACACTTTTATAATGTTAGTATTTTTAATAATCAATAAAGTCAATTAATCATGATTAAAAATCAAACATAAAAATTTCTATTTTTGCTTTTGCCCCCTCCATTTAGAACTTATTTATAGCCTGATAATTCAAAGGTCCCTATGTTTATGAAAATCTGGACAGAAATAGCTCTAAGATCCCATTTAGAACTTGATATTAATCTAAGTCTCTTGGCTCCATTTATCCTGAGAGCAAAGAGTAGGACAAAGGATTTGAGTACTGTTAGTTTATCTGGGAGATTATCCAAGGTAGAAAAGAATGGGAAAGTGATACAGTGAAGAAGCAACTTTGTCAAAGAGGTACCTTGTTGATATAATTGTTGTGGATAGAAAATGAAGGCTTGCTTTTACTGAAAGGTCCTGAGAAACTGCTTTACGTTGTCCTCATGAAGACCTGAAAACTGACAATTTTATCTATGGTTCTTATTTCCACTTCACTGAGAGCTGTCCTCAGAGGACATTAACTCTCCTACACTTTTGGGTTGTGTTGGACACATTCTAAAATGAGAGAGAGAACATGAGATGCTATCAGTGTTAAGTAACTGCAATTCCCATGGAACTATCCACCACAGATTTGGCTATAATCAGGTGTTGGGCCTTGATATCAGAGTATTTGAGGCAGTATCATTTTAGGTTAATCATTATATCTGAAATTTCCAAAAACTTCAACTGATGAAACTTTGATTATAAATCTATAAATACAACAATAAATCTACAGTATTCAAATTATTTTCACAAACAAAGCATCAATTGATTAATATTTAAATGTTACAAAATACTGAACTGAAAGAATTTGGTCATATAACAACGTGTAAGAAGTAGAACTTAGGTCTAAGTTAGAACTCAGGATGCATTGGAGAATCAGTTAAGAAATTGAATGGAGGGACGCCTGGGTGGCTCAGTGGGTTAAGCCACTGTCTTCGGCTCAGGTCATGATCCTAGGGTCCTGGGCTCGAGCCCCAAATCGGGCTTTCTCTCTGCCTGCCTCTCTACCTGCTTGTCCTCTCTCTCTGTCAAATAAAAAATTAAAATCTTTAAAAAAAGTGATTGAATGGATGTCTGACTATCTTATAGGTTTGCTAAAAATCAGTGACTTTGTGTTCACGTGTGGCTATGTAGGAATTTTTAAATCTCTCTAAGAAGTTATTAAATTTGATTATATAATGGCAGTAAAGGATGGGGAAAAGCAAAGTACAAACCCCATAAAGACAAAGGCACTGAGTATGAGAAAAGAGTAATAGATAAGAAGAATCAATGCATTTGAGGAAAGTGGGAATTGAAATACACAATGATTGTTGACTTTTTTAGATGGAGAAAACAAAACAAGCTTGCAAGAAGGAAATAACAGAAGACATGTTGTGATGTGAGACAGAATCCTAGAAAAGGCAGTAACGTGGAATGAAGGAGTAGGGAGAGCATATCAGGTAATTTGGATAGGAAGGAGTTAAGAGGTAATTGCTTGATAAATTTTATATGGCCCACTTAAATGCACAGATTTCTCTTCTTTAATTTATATGGAGAACAGGGTGTCCTTTCTCTTCACTTTCAGAGCACCAGAGGTGTACTCTTTCAGACTGAAAACCTGAAAAGCTCAGGACTCAGTTGCTTAAGCACAGCTGAGAGGACATATTTCAATTAAGATTTACATTTTGCTCTATGTAGTAGACTTTCAAAAGTGGTTTAACCATATTTTTTCATTTAACAAGAAGACTACAGAGAGTGTTTTCTGGTGTTGGTTCAGAGTCTTCAGAAAGTCAAGTGAACTATCTTAGAGGTTTTCATGGCTTTTTATTCACAGTTGCAAAAATTGCTGTTGGAGTTCTCACTGTTAAGCCCACATTTCTGGCAGAAAGATAGATGTAAAAGAGCATGATAACTTGTACGACTGATACTTTGTCATATGCTTACAATATAACTAGAAAAGAGACAATAAAATATTTGATGTTGTTTTAAGTTTCCTTGTTGTCAATCCCTCAGTGCTTTCTGATATTAAAGGAAAAAGTAGATGGATATTGACCTGGCAAATATCAACACCTGTCAGTCTCTCTTGGATAACCAATTTCTCTATAATCTCTTCTTCCCAGTAAAAAAAAAATAAAATATATTCATAACCTACACTGTGCCATCTCAAGTTACTGCACCAAGATAAAATTACAATGATTTTCAGTTGTTCCAAATGGACAGAATACACTTCGTAATGATATCATGTCTTATAAGATAGATAATTGGCTTGCTACCAATATACCCAGATGTGACTGTGGAGAGACAGGAAAAAAATAATAATATTTATTTATTCCTTGGGTTGAGCCTGTTTTCACAGATGCATTACTATTAGAAAAGCTTGGTTTGGGACATTGGCATGAATTTACTTAATGGGTCTGTATGTAATTGGGTTGGAGGAAATTTGTAATTTCTACAAAAATTATTAGAATTCTATCTTATTCTCTTTTGTTAATTTTTACATGTTAAAAAAGCCAACGTTTTTGTCTAGCAGACAAGATCTTAAATCCTAACAAAACTCAATTTTTTTCTTTTTTTTTTAAGTTTGAGAGCCTCATCTTCTCTCATGCTGCTTTAAATACAACTCAAAATAAAAGGAGCTAAGTGGGACAGTAAGAACAGACTTTTTATTTTATTTTATTTATCTGATTTTTAATTAAAAAGTTAAAGATTGTATTTATTAATTTGAGAGAGAGAGCATGAGTGGGGCAGGGGGAGGTAGCTGCAAAGAGAGACTGAGAAGTATACTCCTTAATGAGCAGGAAGCCCGATATGGAGCTCGATCCCAGGATCCTGACGGAGATCATGACCAGAGACAAAGGCATATATATATACATGTGCAAAATCCCTTTCATTCTGGGAAACAATACTTTACAAGAGATGTTTGAAAAAGTACTGTGGAATCAACTTTAATTGGAGAAACAAAAATTTAATTGACTTTTGTAAAGCTACAGGGATCCAAATGATGGGAATCCCAGCCCGTTTAGGTTGTGGACCACAGAGTATTCTTCTCTGTAATATTTTATTTTCTTCCATGTCAACTAACTCCAGTCCAAGTTCACTGATCACTTTTTAGATAGTGCACCCATTTCTCCATGGGGTTGTTTCTGCGAGTTGCAGGTATGGCACCTGATGGCAAGCCCAAGTCTGCCCTTGGGACAGGTGGCCAAGGAGAAGCTTTCCCCTTGGGAACAGAGGCACAGGACAGGCCTGCTTTCTGCCCAGACTCCTTCTTCAGAGTGGAGCACATGCCTCTGCCCTAGTCGTCCCCTCATGTCTCCTTAGCAGCCAGGCTTCCATTTCTCAGCACAGGGAGCAGGTGACACATGTCTTGCCACCAGCCTGCTGTTCGTGCCACGTCAGGCTATCCTGCTCCCCGAGCGTTTCCCGACCCCAAGGCCAACGGCTCCTTCTCTTCTCTGGGAGCGGCGTGCTGCGAATTCCCCACACTTGGCTTCTCTCTCAGGCAGAGGGGATGTAGGGCAAAGAGTATTTCGCTCCATGCGGGTATCTTCCACCAAGCCACGGAGACTAGCTCAGGAAAGCAGCAGCAGCATCCCCAAACCCAACTCAGATTTCCCATGGAACGCTGTGCTTTCCCAGGGGAGATGCCCAGGCAAAGAGGCTTCCACGGTATGCGGGTTTCTCCCACCGCGAGTCTGGGATCAGGCAAGCAGCAGCAGCCCGCAGAACATTTCTCAGCAAATGCTGTGCTTTCGCAGAGGCTTTGGCTTGGAGCTAACAGCACTTCGGTGCTGCTTCCTCAACAAGGCTTCAGTCGCGTCAGGGAAGAAGAGCTGCGGGAGAGCTGGTGCCTCTTGGGCCTTGCTTTCCCGGGCTCCATGTTCGCATCCTGGGTTCACCCTGCCAGACCGAACTAAGCAGACACAGCCACAACCCTCCAGTAGCGTGCGTAGCCTAGGATGGCAATCTATGCACACTACCATCTCCCAGTGTAGGCAACGCTTGGCCTTTTACTCTGGCGCTCAGGCGGACTCCCGGACTAGGCCAGTGCTTTGCCCACAGGAAAAGAGAGGTGACAGGATCCCTGCACACCGCCCGTGCACTGAATAAGGACCTTTGGGGCACTGTCCAACGCCTTCCCCTTAAACCCCGTACCTCCTCCAAGCTTCCACATCCTGGAGGAAGACGGCATCTGACTCCCCGTTATTTCAGGGAGCTCTTTCTGCGAGTTCAGCGTAGGCACCTGGTGGCTAGCGCATGTCTGCCCCAGGGACAGGTGGCCAAGGCTTAGCTGCTGTCTCCTTGGGCCCAGAGGCTCAGGACAGGCATGCTTTCTGCCCAGACTCCTTCCTAAGAGTGGAGTACGCGCCCTGCCCTACTCATCCCCTCCTGTCTCCTTAGCAACCAGGCTTCTGTATCTCTGCACTGGGAGCGGGTGACACTTGTATTGCTACCGGCCGCTGTGCCTGCCAGGGCCGGCTCTCTTACTTCGCAACCGTTTAGAGACCAGAAAGCCAACGGCTCCTGCTCTTCTCCCCGGGCAGCGCGCTCCCCAGGAGCAAGTGTGGCAAAGGCGCAGCACGCCACCCCCAGAGAAGAGAAGGAGTCATTTACCTTGGGGTCAGGAAACACTCGGGAAGCAGGAGAGCCTGCCCTGGCAGGAACTGCAGGCCGGTGGCAAGACAAATGTCACCCGCTCCCTGTGCGAAGAGACGAAGCCTGGCTGCTAAGGAGACATGAGGGAACGACTAGGGCAGGGACGCGTGCTCCACTCTGAGGAAGGAGTCTGGGCAGAAGGCAGGCCTGTCCTTTGCGTCTGGTCCCAAGGGCACAGCATCTCCTTGGACAACTGTCCGTAGGGCAGACTTGGGCTTGCTACCAGGCACCTTACCCTGAACTCGCAGAAACAGCTCCCTCGAGAAATGGGCAGTCAGATGCCATCTTCCTCCAAGATGTGACAGCCTTGTCGGTGGCTGGGGGTGTGCCGGGAAAGGAGTGGCAACAATCCCCGAATGCTCCCCATTTAGTAACGGGCGGTGTTCAGGGATCCTGTCGCCTCTCCTCTCCTGTGAGGAAGGCACTGACCTAGTCCGCGAGTCCACCTGAGGTCCACTGCCAAAGGCCAAGCGTTGCTTACACCGGGAGAAGGTAGTGTGCATAGAGTCCCATCCTAGGCCATGCACGTTGCTGCAGGGTTGTGACTGTGTCTGCTTAGTTCGGCTTAGCAAGGTGAACCCCGGGCGAGAACTTGGAGCCCGGGAAAGCAAGGCCCAAAAGGCACCAGCTCTCCCGGGGCTCTGTTTCCCTGCCACAACAGAGCGAACGACGAAAGCCTTGCTGAGGAAGCAGCAGCGAAGTGCATTTCGCGCCAAGCTGAAAAACTCTGGAAAGCATAGCAGTCGCTGGGAAATCAGAATCGGTTCTGCGGGCTCTTCTGCTTCTTGCCTGTGCTCAGTCTCGCGGGTGGAACAACCCGAATACAGCGAAAGCCTCTTTGCCGGGGCAACTCCTATGCGAAAGCACAGCATTCGTTGGGAAATCAGAATCGGATGTGTGTGATGCTGCAGCTGAATGCCTGAGCGAGTCTCCGCAGCATGGTGGAAGATACCCGCATGGAGCGAAATCTTCTTTGCCAAAGCGTCCCCTCTGCCTAAGAATGAAGCGACGTTGGGTCTGTGGAAAGAGCCATAAGGAAAGGGACACGTCTTTCACTGCTCTCCCCAGGAGCATGAGTGTGGAAGGTGCAGCACGCTGCCCAGGGAGAAGAGCAGGAGCCGTTGGCCTTCTGGTCTGGAAATGGTTGGGAAGCAGGAGAGCCAGCCCTGGCAGGCACAGCGGCCGGCGGCAATACAAGTGTCACCCGCTCTGTGTGCATTGAGATGGAAACCTGGCTGCTACGGAGAGAGGAGGGGATGAGTAGGGCAGGGCGCATGCTCCACTCTTAGGAAGGAGTCTGGGCAGAAAGCATGCCAGTCCTGAGCCTCTGGGACCAAGGAGGCAGCAGCTCCTTGGCCACCTGTCCCTGGGGCAGACATGCGCTAGCCACCAGGCGTCTACGCTGAACTCGCAGAAACAGCTCCCTGAAATAACGGGAAGTCAGATGAAGTCTTCCTCCAGGATGTGGAAGCTTGGAGGAGGCACGGGGTTTAAGGGAAGGGGTGGAGACAGTCCCACAAAGCTCCCTATTCAGTGCACGGGCGGTGTGCAGGGATCCTGTCACTTCTCCTTTCCTGTGGGAAAGCACTGGCCTAGTCTGCGAGTCCACCTGAGCGCCAGAGTAAAAGGCCAAGCGATGCCTACACTGGGAATTGGTAGTGTACATAGGGTGGGTGCCATCCATGGTCCCCACGCTACTGCAGGGTTGTGGCTGTGTCTGCTTCGTTCAGCCTGGCAGGGTGAACCCCAGACGCCAACGTGGAGGCCGGGAAAGCAAGGCCCAAGAGGTACCAGCTTTCCCGCAGCTCTTCTTCCCTGACGAGACTGAAACCTTGCTGAGGATGCAGCAGCGAAGCTCAGTTTGCGCCAAGTTGAAAACATTTCTGAAAGCATAGCAGTCGCTGGAAAATCAGAGTCGGTTCTGCGGGCTCTTCTGCTGCTCGCCTGAGCCCAATCTCACGGGTGGAGAAACCCGCATACAGCGAAAGCCTCTTTGCCCAGGCATCTCCTCTGGGAAAGCACAGCATTCGTTGGGAAATCAGCATCGGATGTTGGGATGCTGCAGCTGAATGCCTGAGCTAGTCTCCGCAGCATTGTGGATGACACCCGCATGGAGCGAAATCCTCCTTGCCCTAGCACCCCTCTGCCTGAGAGAGAAGCGCCGTTGCACCTGTGGAAAGAGCCTTAAGGAAAGGGACACGTCTTTCACTGCGCTCCCCAGGAGCATGTCTATGGAAGGTGCAGCACGCTGCCCAGGAAGAAGAGCAGGAGCCATTGGACTTCTGGTCTGGAAACGGTTGCGCAGCAGGAGAGCCGGCCCTGGCAGGCACAGCGGCCGGTGGCAATACAAGTGTCACCCGCTCCCTGTACAGAGAGACGGAAGCCTGGCTGAAACGGAGAGAGGAGGGGATGAGTAGGGCAGGGCGCGTGCTCCACTCTTACGATCTTTCAGTTTATGTCCCTTAACAAAAATTGCTACTGCTTCATAAAAAAAAATAGATAATTTAGAAAGATGCTTCCAGAGTTAAAAAGCTGTTTTTATTTCAGGATTAAATATAGAAGTGCTTTATAAATTAAAAGAAAAACTATGCTATATTAACACTAATCACACTATAACTTTGGTGATTATATCAAGATAATGAAAAGTAATTTTAAAGCAAATTTCATTATCAGACATAAAAATCAAGTCAAAATTACAGAAGAGTATAATAATTCTTGACTTTTAATACTTAATATCAGATTTGGGGATTTATAGGGAAAAACTAAGAACAAAAATCTTAACTTCTACCTTAGAAGAGAAATGGAAAAAAATTTGAACACCTTTATTTTAAGATTATATAGACAAACGGTCATCAAATTAGTAAGATATGTAAGACTTGAACAAAATTATCAACTAACTAGATATGCTTGATATTACAGAACACTCCCAACAACCGCAGACTACATATATCTTAAGCCATGATTTTCTTTGCAAAGGTCAACATTGATAATGTTCTAGTCATACCTCCGTGTACCAGGAAAGAAGTAGCATATTTCTTGAAAGACACAACTACCAAAGCTCCATTGAGAAACCGTAAAGATGATGAAGGGCTTTGCAAATTATATATCTGATAATGGACATCAACTCTGATTGTTAAAATACGAATAAAAATAAAAAACCTTACTAATAATCAAACAGAGTATCCAATTTTACATGTGAAGAAAATTATTGAAGAGACATGTCACCAAAAGGATATGGATGGCTTATAAGCACATGACAAATTTCTCAACATTTAGACTTTAAAGAAATACAAATTAAAATCATAATGAAACATGCTTACATATCTATTAGAATAGCTAAAATTATAAAGGCTAATTGTACTTCGTCTGAGCTAGTTTGAGAAGCAACAAAAATCTAAACTGTTGTGGGCATATATCATGATACCCCCACTTTGAAAAATAGTTTGAAAAATTTTTTAAATGCAAAATATGTTGCAGTTACACGAATAGCCATTTTACTTCTAGGCATTTAACCAAGAGAAACAAACCCTATGTTCATACAAGGACTTTTATATGAATATCATAGCAGCTTTATTTTTAAGAATTGAAAACTGGAAATGTTCATCAATGTACATCAAGAGAGCAAAGACAAATTATGATCTATTCATTAAAGAGATTTCTATTCAACATCAAAATGAACTATTAACAATTGGAGTTTCTCAAAGTAATGATGCTGAGAAAAGAAAAGCCAGGCAATGAATAGTATATACTGTGTGATTCCATGACTATAAAAAAATCTAGAAAATACAAATTTATATATAGTCACAGTCATCAAATATATTGGTGTGATTTTACTGCCTTCTTCTATGCTCCCATAGCTTCCTACACTCGGATCTCCGAGCACTTGTTCACCATGTGAAAATATGAACTCTTTTTCTTTATTCTGTCTTACTAGAATAAGAATCCTTGAAATTTTATGGACATTTGAACTCTCAGTTATTAGCAGAAATTCTATCACACAGTAAGTTTACAAATATAAAAGCCAGAGTTTTACAATGACTTCTAAGCTTTTACATGATCTAGCCACTCATTTAACCTCTGTGACTTCTTTCCCTGATACTCTTCAGTCCCTCACAGTGGCCTCCCTGCTATTCCTCAGATATGCCAGGCACGATCCAACCTTATGGCCTTCAAGATAGCCAATTCCTTTGTCTGGAGTGACCTTATTGGGCAAATTCATCACCTTTCCATACCTTTGTTCAATTGTCAGCTTCATTGTAACTACCCTGATCTTCCTATTAAAATTCTTAACTCTCCATCCCCTGCCTAGCAACCTTGATTTTTCTCATCCTGATCTAATATTTCTTTTTCCCCATTGTACTCATCATTTTCGAATGCACTATGCAATTTTTATTAAGGTTTATAGCTTTTAATTGTCTCACCCTTTAAAATAAAAGTTCTACATAGCCAAGTATTTCATTTACCAGTGTAGCCTGAAGTAATATCTGCCATATAATAGGTTCAGTAGACAATTGGTACATTAAAAAAAATTAATGTTGAGAATATACTGAATTTCATAAGTCATTTCAATATTTTTTTCCAAAAAAAAATATGAAAAACATACCTTAAATTTACTTTCAAAATATTTTATAGCATATAATGGACAATATACATAAGCCTTAAAGAAAAAATCATGTAAATAACCATTTCATACCTACTTAAAATTTGCATAATACCACACTCCTAGATCCTCTCTGAATGCTCTAAAATAACCCTTCAAAGGAAATACATTTTTAAAAAATTACAGATTTTTTGGCAAATAATTTAATAAAATAAAAGTTTCATTCATCTATGTAGATCATAATAAATGTTTTTAATAAGCATGGAATTATAACTCTGAAGTGTGCTAAAATGAAACCACCTGCTCAGGGTGAGAGAACAAAAATAAACATCATTTTTCCAAATAAGAGGAATTTATTTATCAAAGCATGTGGATTTGTTCAAACTGGCAATAAAGGAATATGGAAACACAAACCATAGAAAGTCATATTTTAGATTTCTAAAAGACTTCATAGTGAAGAGTATACATTTTTTAAATGCTACATAATGCTACATAATGACAAGAAGACAGGTTGTGACAAATAGCATTTAAAAAGCTCTACTCATAATGGAACGGAAGGTGTCATTTCCCTATAATTTTATATATGCCACTAATTTACTGTATCTGGACACAACATATTACCAAAGAGATGTTCATCAAAAACTATATCATTTTTAATGGAACATAATAATTTGAACCTACATCTATTAATCATTTTTTTAATCTAACATTTATAGTCTCTTTAAAAAATTTATCAGTTGTTGACAAAATTAAAAAAAATAGGATAAAAAGTCATGTTTGGAAAAGTAGATTTTCTTTGAAATTTGCATTTAAATGAAAATATTTGCGGATATTTTTAAAACTTTAAATGTAATTTTATATATATCTGACCTATCACATGATATAAAATTTTTGGATTAAATATGACATATTTTTTTGATCTTGGTTGAAGGTATTAATAAAGAGCAACTGTTTGTATTATTTGTATTGTGATATCTTAGTTAATAAACATGAATAACTGGTATAAAATATGTTTTTTAAAAATTTTATTTATTTGACAGAGATCACAGAAAGGCAGAGAGGCAGGCAGAGAGAGAGGAATGGAAGCAGGCTCCCTGCTGAGAAGAGAGCCCACTGTGGGACTCCATGCCAGGAACCTGGAATCATAACCTGAGTCGAAGGCAGAGATTTTAACCCACTGATCCACCCAGGCACCCTAAAATAAGTTTTTTTTTTATTTATAGAATTATAGTTCTTGCCAAAATATGGAACTAGCTGGAACTGAATGCCTCCTTCAAAGTCAGCTCTGGAGAAATTAGGCAAGTGTAATATGGAACTATTTCGGATATGAACCAAAAACAAAGAAATGGTGATAAATTACTTAAAAGACTCAAAGTGGCTCTTGACTGGTATGTTTCAAGCTCTATTCCTGGTTTGAGGACAGGTTTTAATAGGCCTGCCACTGAAGAAATCAGCTGGATGTTTAGAGGCTATCAGAACTGTACAAAAACCTTGAAGGGGTAAAGACTTGAAAATTCTTTAGAGAGATTAGCTCCCTAAGGCATTATTCATCCAAACAATTAAGGCTGATGGATGAGGGGCACTTGAGGGGCTCTCTCATCACGTGGGTGGTGGGTTAAGCCTCTGCCTTCATCTCAAGTCATGGTCTCTGGGTCTTGGGATCCAGCCCCACATCGGGCTCTGCTCAAAAGGAAGACTCCTTCCCTCCCTGCTTACCTGCCTCTCTGCTTACTTGTGATCTCTCTCTCTCTCTCTCGTTCTGTGTCCAATAAATAAATAAAATCTTTTAAAAAAGGCTGATGGATGATAAATTATGAAAACTGATCCCTCCAAATGATGCTTCTTCATAAGCATTTAAGAAATTAAAATTGTAAGAATTTAAAATTGAAACTTGATCGTAGTATTTATCTTATAGAATAACGTCAAGTGAAGGCAGTTATTATTAGATCTGAATTATTTGTGATTCTGAATTCCTGACCTCTTTAATAAATTTATTTTTAATAAATTATTATTTAATATATAATAATATATATAATATACTATATATAACATATATAACATATATAATAAATTCATTCATTTATTTATTATTTATTTATTTATTATTATGTATTTATTTATTTATTAACTCAAACAAAAGAAAATGAAGGACCTGATTGAAAAATTGGCAAGGACTGGAACAGACACCTCACTGAAGAAGATATATAGATGGCAATAATGATAGGAAAAGATGCTGTGATGATCCACAGCATGTCTAATTGTAAATTAAAAGAACAAAGAGGGGCGCCTGGATGGCTCAGTAGGTTTAGCCGCTGCCTTAAGCTCAGGTCATGATCTCAGGGTCCTGGGATCGAGGTCCACGTTGGGCTCTCTGCTCAGCAGAAGCCTGCTTCCCTTTCTCTCTCTCTCTGACTGCCTCTCCGTCTTCTTGTCATCTCTCGCTCTGTCAAATAAATAAATAATATCTTTTTTAAATATAAATAAAACAATAATATATCACTACACATCTCTACACTGACAACATAAAATGCTTTTGACAATGAGGAACAAGAGAAACTCTCATTCATTCTCGTGAGAACACCAAAATGGTGCTACCACTTTGGAAGACAGTTGGGCAGTTTCTTACAAAACTAAACATATTCTTATGATCCTGCAATCGTGCTCCTTGGTACTCACACAAAAGAGCAAAAACTTTGTGTACACAGAATCCTGCATATAAACCTGTGTTTGTAACAGCTTTACCCATAAGTGCCAAGAGTTGGAAGTAACCAAGATGTCCTTCAGGAGGAGAATGGATAGATAAACTGTGGTCCATTGAAACAATGGGATATGATTCAGCAATAAATAGAAATGGCTACCAATCAATGCAAATACATGAAACAAACTTAAAATTCGTCATAATAAGTGAAAGAAGTCAATTTGAAAAAGCTTCATGTTGCAAGGTTCCAACTATATGACCTTCTAGAAAAGGCAGAACTATGCAAATGGTATAAAGGTCAGCAGTTTGTAGCAGTTAGGAGAGGAGGAGGATGAACAGGCAGAGCACAGAGGATTGTTAGGCCAGTGAAAATGTTCTGTATGATATGTATGATATTTTAGATATATATCGCTACACAGTTGTCAAAATGCATAAGATACTATACCAAGAGTAAACTCTATGAGAAAAGATTTTTTTAGATTTTATTTATCTATTTGTCATGCAACATAGCAGGCAGAGAGGCAGGCAGGGAAAGCAGGGGCTGGGGGAAAGCAGGCTCCCTGCCAAGCAGAGATTCTGGTCTGGGGTTCGATCCCAGTACCATGAGATTATGACCTGAGCCGAAGGCAGAAGCCTTAACCCACTGAGCCACCCTGGTGCCCCACCAAGAGTGAACTCTAATGTAAACTGTGGACTTTGGGGTGATAATAATGTGTCAGTGTAGGGTCAGTGAGCGTGAAAAATTGTCACCGTGGTACAGGATGTTGATAATGGGGAAGGCTGTGTGTATGTGGGGAAAGGGAATTTTACTTTGATCACCAAACGACTCTAAAAAATGCAGTCTGTTAAAAAAAACTTTATAATGCAATATAATACAAAACAAGAATGCATATCAAGAGAGAAATAATGTTTAAAGGGAACGAAGAACTTCAGTAATGTGTACCTAGGGATTTTGATTGCACATTTGTAGGAAGTTCACATTGTCATTAGCAATTGTTTATCTGTGAAGTAGAAGTACATAAAGAGTGATGAAAACTCAAAAACGCAACATTAAAAAAGTGCCATCTATGGGTACTTAAAAAATGGAACAAAATTTGCTTGGCTTTTTAAGCTTTGTGGGGAATGAAGGGACAGAATTTATATACAGCTTTATAAAAGATTGGATAATATGTTTCTACAAAGAAGGCTCCACTGAGTAACATAGAAATGAACATGGTAGCAGAATGTGGAAAAAAGGTTACATCTCTTTTGAGCTCACGTTCTCTGAAAACCTGTCACATAGTGGAGACAGTAACTGTTCGATGAATAGCAAATGGTTCCCGTGATTTTCACTAAGAATCCTGAATGGATTTTTTAAAAAATATATAAAGAATGTCTACAGTGCAAGTACCTGCAAATAACTGACATTTTGGAGAGAATATTTTAATCAGCAGAGAAGGTCAAAATGACAAAGTTCCAGGATCAGGGTAAACATATGGAATTAAAATATAAAATAAAAAAAAAGATTTTTTGAAAGAACTTTTTTTTAAAGGACTTTAAACAAAAGTCCCTTTTAAGAGACAGTTGGCTGTTTAAACCAAAAGTATAACTGACTGAGAGAATCGCCGCATTATTTATTGGGGTAGAAAGGACCTGGAATATAGAAAGACCCATTCTGCAGAGGAAAAAATAGAATCACTAACAGGCCTCATGCCTTGCACAGCCAGTGGCTAGAATCCCTGTTTCATGAGACCCTGTGCTAGAAGGCAGCTACAACAATCTCAACTATGTTAGTCTTTCTTGGAAGCCAATACTTGTTTGCCCAGTTAAGAGCACGGTAACAATCAGTCACGTTATGTTATAATGATTGTCGATATCTTTAAAAGCCTTGTCAAGTTCCTTTTTGAGTAACCCTCATCATACCCTTAGAGAAATTTATCTGTGGTTCACCTCTTTGAAATACCTCATTGTTGTTCCACATTTAAGACACAATGAAGAAAAAAAAATTGACAATGAGTTCCAGATTTTAAGTCACTTGCCATTCAATCCAAATTGTGAGTTTGATCGTTTACCGAACACTTTATAATGCACCCCCAGTAATTTTACAGAGATTATTTTTTTCTTACCAATTCTTGATTATTCTGTCTTGCAATATAGAGAAAGCTAACTAATTTAAAATAAACTTCCGTTAATTTTGATTGGTATAAACTTAAAATTGATTAATTTCCATATACAGAGTTTAAAATGTTCACAATTTACATTAAATATATATTCTGTGTATACCTTGGAAAAATTATACTGAAAATTGAAATTCAATTGATGTTGTATATAGCTGCAAGAAGCCACCTGTCCCATTTCATCTTACTATATAACTTGTGTCAGGTAATTTATAAAATCCCTACTGCATAACAAATCTATTTTTTGTTGGAATGGGTAGTAATGTTTGTTCTTATTTCTAAATAAGAGTTGGTCTATGAGTGCATCTGCAACTGTATTTTTCCTAAGTGGCTTCATGGTCTTGAACTGAGAAAGCTCAGAACATTAAACATCAAAATAATATAATTTGACATAATTAGACATCAAGGAAATGCAATTAAAATGACACTGAGATATCACTACACACTTATCAGAATGGCTAAAATAAAATATAATGACAAGACCAAAAGAAAAAAATATACCATTTGATGATACACAATGGCAAGTTGTACCATAACTTAACCATCTCAGACTAGTGTAGTGTTAAATTTGTTTTTCTAAGCAATGTTTTGGGTCACTTACCACTTTTCAAGGATTTAAAATGCTATCATTTTACTTAGAACTGTGAAATTTGGTCAGATTTAAATTTCAATTTATGTTAAAACATTCTGTAAACTGTGTTAAACTTTGACATTTGTTCCCCGCACCTGGGTTGTGCCCTCGTTGCCGTAAAGGGAATCATTGGGCTAATGAATGTAGGTCCCAGAAAGATACTCAAGGAAATCCCCTGCCACCGAATAACTGGATTCAATCCAATTACTCAAAAAACAGGAAGCAGGGCCCCGCACCCCGGGGCCCAACACAAATTTATGGGGCACTAACGCAAATGCCCAGGACATGGTATCCTCCCTCAGAGAAAGGCGCACAACCTCTGGATCAGCAAGGCTCGATATCAGAGCAGCTGCCCAAATGTTCCTAACTCCGGAGAATGGCATTCAAGCATTGGCCTCCGATCTAAGAGGGGGCCCTCCTCATGGTACTGTAGGTTTATTACTTGGCTGAAGCTCCACTTATCTCAAAGGTCTGATAGTTCACCCTGGGGTAATAGATTCCGATTATGAGGGAGAGATCAAGATACTGGTGTCTTCACCAAGGGGAGTTACTGCAATTAGCCCAGGAGATCAGATAGCTCAACTTCTCATACTCCCTAGCCATCATGAAGCCTTTCCCAGTAACGGAAAAGAAAAAGGTACAAGAGGTTTGGGGTCTACGGGAGTTGACCTAACATGCCTGACCCTGGATATGACTGATAGGCCCATAATTACCCTCAAGGTGCTAGGAAGGAAATTTTTAGGGTTACTGGATACGGGCGCCGATAAGAGCATCATCAGCCAACAAGAGTGGCCTCTGAGATGGCCCCTAACACAAGCAAAACAAACACTCAGGGGTTTAGGAATCACTCAAAGTCCTGATCAAAGCGCAGCTACCCTTGAGTGGGAGGATGTCGAAGGGCATAGGGGAACTTTTCAGCCCTATGTCTGCAATATTCCTATTTCCCTCTGGGGACGAGACGTTTTGGAACAGATGAGCGTCCGCCTCACAACTGAAACTATATACAGCCCCCGATCAATAGCTATGATGCAAAAAATGGGATACATACCAGGAGAAGGGTTAGGGAAACAGGAGCAAGGTAAAATAGACACCATCCCTTTCACCTCAGAATATAAGGGGCAAGGCCTGGGTTTTCGGTAAGGGCCACTGAGGCAATGAAAATAATGTGGAAGACAGATACGCCCTGCTGGGTGCCTCAGTGGCCCCTTACTAACGAAAAACTATCAGCTGCTAAAGCCCTGGTACAGGAACAGTTAAAGGCGGGCCATATGAACCCTTCTACCTCACCTTGGAATACACCTATCTTTATTATTAAAAAGAAATCTGGTAAATGGAGATTTTTACATGATCTTAGAGAAATTAATAGGCAAATGCAGAACATGGGGCCAATACAGTTGGGATTACCCATGATAACCACCTTACTGAGAAACTGGCCATCAATAGTGGTTGACATAAAAGATTGCTTTTTCTCTATCCCTCTGCATACTGAGGATACAATTAAATTTGCCTTTATCCTACCTTCTTTTAATCATGCAGCATCTAACCAAAGATATGAGTGGACTGTCCTCCCTCAGGGCATGGCTAATAGTCCCACTATGTGTCAATTATATGTTTCTAAAGCCATACAGCCTATTAGAGAGACTTATCCTGATTTAATGTGTTACCATTACATGGATGACATATTGTTGTGTGGATCTGACTCTACTACTGTTTTGGAAGCCTTAGTAATGTTACCAAAGGAGCTAAATTCATGGGGGTTAATTATATCCCCCGAAAAGATACAGGCTTCCAACATCAAAGACTATTTAGGCATGAAACTATGCAATACTATGGTAAAACCTTCAAAAGCCTCCATTAGAACTGACAAATTACAAACACTCAATGATTTCCAAAAGTTATTGGGGGACATAAATTGGATCCGACCCTACCTGAAAATAACTACAGGAGAATTACAACCATTGTTTGATATTCTGAAGGGTGATGCCCGTCTAGACTCTCCTAGGAGCCTTACTCTGGAGGCGAAACAGGCTTTGAAAATTGTGGAGGACAGGCTTGCCTTGACTTCAGCAGATAGATGTGATCCTAACCAGATAGTCCAAGCCATAGTGATTCCATCCCCTTCTTCACCTACTGGAGTGCTATGGCAAGGTGGGCCCTTACAATGGCTGTACCTCCCACCTCCCAAACACTCTTCCTCAGATAATCACAACATATCCAGTTGCAGTAGCCATGCTAGCTAACAAATTGATCACTGTTTGTATTTCTACTCTTGGAATCATACCTGACAATTGCATCGTGCCGTATACTAAGGAACAGATTCGCCTACTATGTGCTACCCTAGATCATTGGGCGATACTGACCACCTCTTACTCAATAGAATTTGATAATCATTATCCTTCACACCCACTTACAGAATTCACAAAGGGTATTGAATTCATACTACAAAAAATTAGTAGATCGACACCACTAAAAGAAGCCTCTACTGCCTTTACAGAGGGAAGTAAAGAGGGCACAGGAGCTTATATCATAAATGGAATCATGAACCCAGTCATACTTCCTGACAGGTCGGCTCAACAAGTAGAGCTACTAGTAGTGCTCCAAAGATTTTCAGACTCTCCCCTAAATATTATTTCTGATAGTCAATACGTGGTAAATGCAACAAAAAATATTGAAACAACCATCCTCTCCTTAAGTGATTCACCTATTCCATGGATCTTAAGGCAACTACAAGAGGTTGTGCAACTGCGCACTGCACCATTTTTTATAGATCACATCAGAGCCCATATGAGCCTACCAGGACCATTATCCGAGGGCAATGTTCTAGCAGACCACAATAGTCGTTTCCAACTTATTTGCCCTACCTTAGAACAGGCAAAACTGTTCCATAGCAAATGACATGTGAATTCTAATACCTTAAGATATAGATTCCATATCACCAAAGAACAGGCAAGAGATATAGTAAGGACCTGTGGATATTGTGCCACATTACTCCCTCAGCCTTCCTTAGGGGTAAATCCCAAAGGCCTTCAACCTAATCACCTATGGCAAATGGATGTCACACATGTACCTGAATTCGGGCAACAAAAGTACGTACATATATCAGTGGACACTTATTCGGGTATCATAATGGCTACTCCCCTCACGGGGGAGAATTCAAAACAAGTCATCACACACTGCCTACGATGCTTCATAGATTTGGGTATCCCAAAACAAATAAAGACAGATAATGGACCTGCATATACATCAAAATCTATCCATCAATTCCTAAGTCAATTTGGTATAGTCCATACTACAGGTATACCTTACAATCCACAAGGAATAATTGAACGCACCAATGGCACCTTCAAACAATGCTTACAAAAAATAAGAAAAGGGGGAATAGGGGATGACTATAAGTCACCCCGTGATCTTACATCTCTCACCCTTTACATTTTAAATTTTTTGTCTTTGGACCATAATGGTACATCTGCAGTGGACAGGCATGCGGCGGTTACCGAATGCACTCTAGCCCAGGCAAAGTGGAAGGATATACTCACAGGCCAATGGCGAGGCCCTGACCCGGTCCTAAGATGGCACCGAGGTTCTGTTTGTCTTTTTCCACAGGATGCCCAAGTGCCTATCTGGGTCCCGGAGCGACTGATTAGAAGAATCGATCAACATGGCCCGCCCCGTTCTGATGCTCGGCCTGATAGCGATCCTGGCGACACCAGCATCCCTTCAACAGATGAACCAATGGGCAATAGTGAAAGCCTGGCCGTTCCCCATGCCACTGACGAAGGAGTCCGCCATCCTCCCTCCTGTATACCTACTTTCATTCCCATGCCCGTTTCTGTAAATCCTAACAATTCGCCTGTATTGCTCTCAAGACATAAAAGAGACTTTGGGATCACTGCAGACATTATTGCAACTGTAGCAGCCTCTGCAGCTGCAACAACGGCAGCGGCTGTAGCTCTTACCACATCTGTAACAAGTGGACATTCTCCAGAAATTATTGACGACCGGACAATCACTTTCTGGACTTTGCATAACCTCCATGGCCTATAATGACCTTTCTATTGCTGCTAATCTGTCGAAAGAGTTAAGCAGATAAGATTGACATAGCTCCATTACGGGATTGGGTATCTGTTGTAAATCCTTATTTTCCGCCGTTTTGCATCATTACGTAAACAACAATGTAGGCAACAGTTGGCGCTAGTACAAGCTTGCATGGCACTGGAATCTGGTACATTTCCCCAAATCTGGCTGGCAGCGCTAGATCGGTAGTCAATGACGGGTAAGATTGGCTGCAACCACATAGCATCCTAAGCCAGGAGTTCTCCAACCAGGGGGAATTATCCGATGACGGGTATGCATGTTCATGGCAGCTGACAACCTAAGACAGGCACGATCTCCTGCCTTGCATGCCTAATATAAAAGAAAAGGGGGAGATGTCGGTGCCCCAGCGGCTTGTAGCACATGCGCGGTGATGCTTCTGTGCTCCGCCGTGCCCACGCGTTGCCTCGGCCGCCACTGCCTCAAGCTGTCGTCGCCGCCGCCGGGTGGCGACGGTGCGGAGCTGCTCCGGTTGGGCCCGCGGGGGGCCCCGGGTGCCCCACGAATTTTCGGTGCCCGAAAGTAAACATGCCATTAAGATGGCAGCTGGATGCGAGCCAGTAGGCGGGACTTAGGATTTTGTATCTATGTGGCTGCGAGTGATTGGTTGTGCAACCTTGGTACATATAGACCTGCACGGGCGGGGGAGAGAGAGATCCCAATAGCTAAGCAGAAATAAAGCTTGCTTCGCTGAAAAAAAAAAAAACATTCTGTAAACTGTGTTAAACTTTGACATTTGTTCCCTCTGTTCAGTGAATAACACTATATCATATTTTGAAAAATACACTAATTTTCATTTTGAAAAATATCCCTTTTTCCTCTTATGGTAATTATTAATATGAATTAATAGCAGAATTTTATATGGTTCCATATGACCATAAATACTTTATTGTATATTATCAAATTTAATAATGAATATAATGTACTTCTTTGGACAATTTTTAAAGACCAGTCTACTCTTAAAAAAAAAAATGGAGATGCACTTCTTCAGTCCACACAAATTTCATTTTATTATATATAACCTCAGATAAATTTCAACAAATCATAATTTATTAAAATTATGTCTACATAAAAATCTCATAGAAGAGTAAAACCATCAAAAATAAAAATAAACATGCACAGCACACACACATCACCCATGTATTGGCAAATCACAATTGCTGTAACAATACATTAGACATTCCACAGTTAAGGGCTATCAAAATTTCCATCAGTGACAAAAAGATTTGTATCCAAATGGACTGATTTTCCAGAATCCAAGAAAAAGTCTCCTAGGGTTTATTTAAAGATAAATATTTGAACAAATACTTCTTAAATTTAGGAAATTCAGAACATACGATTAAAGAATATTTGCAGTGCAGACTATATTCAATCCTTCCTTCAAAATGTGCCTTTGAGTACATAATTCTGTTTTCTCTATCTAAATTGAGCTGTCCTCCAAGGAAGTTTTCTAAAATGTGTGTCTCTGTGTGATAAATGTTCTAAGACCTAACATGCTTCATTGTATTTTTACTGTGCTCTCAAATTTAATCAAGAATTTGGCTTGATGTATAATATCTAGTTTCAAATACCTTTTCCATCTATACAAACACCCAGCTGTCTCCTTTATATGCTATTACTATTGAGAATGCTGCTGTCAGTATTATTCTTGTACATTTTAGGTGATCTGTTCTTCTCTTGGGCATCATTTATGCTCTTCTCTGTTTTTGATATTCTTAAAACTCACCATAATATATATGAGTGTTTTTTTTAAAGATTTTATTTATTTATTGTAGTTGGAGAGGCAGGTAGAGAGAGAGAGAGGAGGAAGCAGGCTCCCCGCCGAGCAGAGAACCCCATGTGGGACTCGATCCCAGGACCCTGATCATGACCTGAGCCGAAGGCAGCGGCTTAACCCACTGAGCCACCCAGGCGCCCTATATGAGTGGTTTTTTGCGTGTGTGGTTTTTGGTTTGTTTTGTTTCTGATTTCTCATGTTTGGCATCATTTTAAGTCTGGTATCTTTTATCTTTCTTTAATTCTCCAAAATTTATCTCAGTACTTATTTAAATATTTTCTTTATTTTTTTTCTCTTCTGCTGCATTTGGGCAGAAGTCATTAATTTGTTTGTTTGTTTGTTTGTTTTTCCCAACTCACTTATTCATTTTACAGCTATATTCATCTTAGTCTCCATTTATTGTATTCTTTATTTCAACAATTTTCACTTAATTTATATTCACAGTATAGTATCTTTCTTTTCTTTGTATATGTATATCATTATTTTATCATATACTTATAAGCTATTTTTTAAAATATTTTATTTATATATTTGACAGTGAGAAATCACAAGTAGGCAGAGAGGCGGTCAGAGAGAGAGGAAGGGAAGCAGGCTACCTGCTGAGGAGAAAGCCTGATGTGGGGCTTGATCCCAGGACCCTGAGATCATGACTTGAACCGAAGGCAGTGGCTTATTCCACTGAGCCACCTAGGCGCCCCTAAGCTATTTTTTAAATTCCTGTTCCAATAACACTTGGATTGCCATATAAAGTTAACCACATCATCTTTTTTAGGTAAGTAATTGTACTTTTTATGTGCATAGTTATTTTGGTTCCTGAGTTCAGCTCCTCTTAGGATCATCAAATCTCTGTAAAGTCTGGGTATGCTAAGATTTTCTAAGCAACAATAAAATACATTGAAACCTGGTAGCTAAATTATAATAATGTTTTCTTTCTCAATCATTCACAGTAGCATTACATTCTGAGTAGCTTCCTTCTATTTTGCAGCTATAGTGTTTGGAAAAACTTGAATTGTGATATCACTGTGATAATGTGAATTAGTCAGGGTTTTTCAGAGAATCGGGAAGAGAAAAAAAAAAGGAAGATATTCTCCAGGGCCAACTCTAGAAGTGACTATTTAAACATCTGTCCAAATTCAATTGAACAAAACTCAGAAATGCCATCTCCAGTGAAATACAAAGAAGAGTATATATAGTTCTGGGCACACACATCTCATTTGACCCAATGATGTACATCAATGAAAGACTGAAGGCCAATCACCACTCCATGGGAGAATTTAAAAATAAATTTACTAATGAGACCAAGAATTCAGAATCACAAATACTTCAGATCTAATAATAACTGCCTTCACTTGATGTTATTCTGTAACATAAATCCTATGATCAAGTTTCAATTTTAAATTCTTACAATTTTAAATTCTTAAATGCTTATGAAGAAGCATCATTTGGAGGGAGCAGTTTTCATAATTTAGGATCCATCAGCCTTTTTTTGAAGATTATATTTATTTATTGGACACAGAGAGAGAGAGAGAGAGAGAGAGATCACAAGTAAGCAGAGAGGCAGGCAAGCAGGGAGGGAAGCAGTCTTCCTTTTGAGCATAGCCCGATGTGGGGCTGGATCCCAAGACCCAGAGACCATGACTTGAGATGAAGGCAGAGGCTTAACCCACCACCCACGTGATGAGAGAGCCCCTCAGGTGCCCCTCATCCATCAGCCTTAATTGTTTGGAGGAAATTGTTTGGATGAATAATGCCTTAGGGAGCTAATCTCTCTAAAGAATTTTCAAGTCTTTACCCCTTCAAGGTTTTTGTACAGTTCTGATAGCCTCTAAACATCCAGCTGATTTCTACAGTGGCAGGCCTATTAAAACCTGTCCTCAAACCAGGAATAGAGCTTGAAACATACCGGTCAAGAGCCACTTTGAGTCTTTTAAGTAATTTATCACCATTTCTTTGTTTTTGGTTCATATCCGAAATAGTTCCATATTACACTTGCATAATTTCTCCAGAGCTGACTTTGAAGGAGGCATTCAGTTCCAGCTAGTTCCATATTTTGGCAAGAACTATAATTCTATATATAAAAAAAAACTTATTTTAGGGTGCCTGGGTGGATCAGTGGGTTAAAATCTCTGCCTTCGACTCAGGTTATGATTCCATGTTCCTGGCATGGAGTCCCACAGTGCGCTCTCTTCTCAGCAGGGAGCCTGCTTCCATTCCTCTCTCTCTGCCTGCCTTTCTGCCTTCCTGTGATCTCTGTCAAGTAAATAAAAAAAATTTTTAAAAAAACATATTTTATACCAGTTATTCATGTTTATTAACTAAGATATCACAATACAAATAATACAAACAGTTGCTCTTTATTAATACCTTCAACCAAGATCAAAAAAATATGTCATATTTAATCCAAAAATTTTATATCATGTGATAGGTCAGATATATATAAAATTACATTTAAAGTTTTAAAAATATCAGCAAATATTTTCATTTAAATGCAAATTTCAAAGAAAATCTACTTTTCCAAACATGACTTTTTATCCTATTTTTTTTTAATTTTGTCGACAACTGATAAATTTTTTAGCGAGACTATAAATGTTAGATTGAAAAAAATGATTAATAGATGTAGGTTCAAATTATTATGTTCCATTAAAAATGATTTAGTCTTTGATGAACATCTGTTTGGTAATGTGTTGTATCCAGATATAGTAAATTAATGACATATATAAAATTATAGGGAAATGACACCTTCCGTTCCATTATGAGTAGAGCTTTTAAAATGCTATTTGTCACAACCTGTCATCTTGTCATTATGTAGCATTTAAAAAATATATACTCTTCACTATGAAGTCTTTTAGAAATCTAAAATATGACTTTCTATGGTTTGTGTTTCCATATTCCTTTATTGCCTGTTTGAACAAATCCACATGCTTTGATTCAAAGGTAATAAATTCCTCTTATTTGGAAAAATGATGTTTATTTTTGTTCTCTCACCCTTAGCAGGTGGTTTCATTTTAGCACACTTCAGAGTTATAATTTCATGTATTTAAAACATTTATTATGATCTACAGAGATGAATGAATCTTTTATTTTATTAAATTATTGGCCAAAAAATCTGTTATTTTTAAAAATGTATTTCTTTTGAAGGGTTATTTTAGAGCATTCAGAGAGGATCTAGAAGTGTGGTATTATACAATTTTTAAGTAGGTTTGAAATGGTTATTTATATGACTGTTTCTTTAAGGCTTTTGTCTTATTTTGGTTTTTTGTTTGTCTTATTTTGTCTTAATTTGTCCATTATATGCTATAAAATATTTTGAAAGTAAATTTAAGGTATGTTTTACATAGTTTATTTTTGGAAAAAAAATATTGAAAAGACTTATGAAATTCAGTATACTCTCAACATTAATTTATTCTGAAATTTACCAGTTGTCTACTGTCTATTATATGGCAGATATTACTTCAGACTACACTGGTAAATGAAATACTTGGCTTGGTAGAACTTTTATTTTAATGGGTTAGACAATTAAAAGCTATAAACTTTAATAAAAATTGCATAGTGCATTCGAAAATGATGAGTACAATGGGGAAAAAGAAAAATTAAATCAGGGTGAGAAAAATCAAGGTTGCTAGGCAGGGGATGGGGAGTTAAAAATTTTAATAGGAAGATCAGGGTAGTTACAATGAAGCTAACAATTGAACAAAGGTATGGAAAGGTGATGCATTTGCCCAGAACTATCAGCAATAAGGTCACTCCAGACAAAGCAATTGGCTATCTTGAAGGCCATAAGGTTGGATTGTGCCTGGCATATCTGAGGAATAGCAAGGAGGCCACTGTGAGGGACTGAAGAGTAGCAGGGAAAGAGGTCACAGAGGTTAAATGAGTGGCTAGATCATGTAAAAGCTTAGAAGTCATTGTAAAACTTTGGCTTTTATATTTGGAAACTTACTGTGTGATAGAATTTCTGCTAATAACTGAGAGTTCAAATGTCCATAAAATTTCAAGGATTCTTATTCTAGTAAGACAGAATAAAGAAAAAGAGTTCATATTTTCACATGGTGTAACAAATGCTCGGAGATCCAAGTGTAGGAAGCTCTGGGAGCACAGAAGAAGGCAGTAAAATCACACCAATATATTTGATGACTGTGACTATATATAAATTTGTATTTTCTAGATTTTTTATAGTCATGGAATCACACAGTATATACTATTCATTGCCTGGCTTTTCTTTTCTCAGCACCATTACTTTGAGAATCTCCAATTGTTAATAGTTCATTTTGATGTTGAATAGTAATCTCTTTAATGAATAGATCATAATTTGTCTTTGCTCTATTGATGGACATTGATGAACATTTCCACTGTTTTCAATTCTTAAAAATAAAGCTGCTATGAAATTCATATACAAGTCCTTGTACGAACATAGGGTTTGTTTGTCTTGGTTAAATGCCTAGAAGTAAAATGGCTATTCGTGTAACTGCAACATATTTTGCATTTAAAAAAATTTTCAAACTATTTTCCAAAGTGGTGGTATCATGATACATGCCCACAACAGTTTAGATTTTTTGTTGCTTCTCAATCTAGCTCAGACGAAGTACAATTAGCCTTTATAATTTTAGCCATTCTAATAGATATGTAAGCATGTCTCAGTATGATTTTAATTTGTATTTCTTTAATGTCTAAATGTTGAGAAATTTGTCATGTGCTTATAAGCCATCCATATCCTTTTGGTGACATGTCTCTTCAATAATTTTCTTCACATGTAAAATTGGATACTCTGTTTGATTATTAGTAAGGCTTTTTATTTTTATTCATATTTTAACAATCAGAGTTGATGTCCATTATCAGATATATAATTTGCAAAGCCCTTCTCCATCTTGACGGTTTCTCAATGGAGCTTTGATAGTTGTGTCTTTCAAGAAATATGCTACTTCTTTCCTGGTACACGGAGGTATGACTAGAACATTATCAATGTTGACCTTTGCAAAGAAAATCATGGCTTAAGATATATGTAGTCTGCGGTTGTTGGGAGTGTTCTGTAATATCAAGCATATCTAGTTAGTTGATAATTTTATTCAAGTCTTACATATCTTACCAATTTGATGACCATTTGTCTATATAATCTTAAAATAAAGGTGTTGAAATTTTTTTCCATTTCTCTTCTAAGGTAGAAGTTATGATTTTTGTTCTTAGTTTTTCCCTATATATCCCCAAATCTGTTATTAAGTATTAAAAGTCGAGAATTATTATACACCCTGATGAATTCATCCTTTTACTCTTCTGTAATTTTGACTTGATCTTTATGTCTGATAATGAAATTTGCTTTAAAATCACTTTTCATTATCTGGATATAACCACCAAAGTTATAGTGTGATTAGTGTTAATGGAGCATATTTTTTCTTTTACTTTATAAAGCACTTCTATATTTAATCCTGGAAAAAAAACCAGCTTTTTAGCTCTGGAAGCATCTTTCTAAATTATGTTTTCTTTTTTTTTTAATGAATCAGTAGCAATTTTTGTTAAGGGACCTAAACTGAAAGTAGGTTTAGAAATTTATTGATTGATTGATTGATTGATTGATTTAGTAAAAGATTTTATTTTGTTTATTGACAGCGAGAGAGAGAGAGTGAGAGAGAGAGAGAGGAAGCGCTCAAGTGGGGGTAATTAAGTGCAAAGGGTGATGAAGAAGCAAGCTCCTTGGGGTGCAAGTGTTCCCATGCAGGGCTGGATCCCTGTACACTGGAATCATGACCTCAGCCAATGGCAAACATCTGCCTAAACAACTGAGTCATCCAGGCACCCCTAGAAAATTAAAAAAAAAAAAAGACCTTTTAAAAACATTTTGTTTGTTTCTTTTTTTTGTAATATTTTATTTATTTGACAGACAGAGAGACAGGAAGAGGAACTATAAGCAGGGCAGAGGGAAAAAGAGAAGCAGGTTTCCCACTGAGCAGAGAGCCTGATGGGGGTCTCCATCCCAGGACCCTGGGATCATGACCTGAAATGAAGGGACACTTATGGAGGAAGCCACCCAGACACCTCTTTTCTTTGTTTTTAATATATGGAAACTAATGCTTCCCAGCCACAAGGAGTATATTACCCATTGATTAAATCTTTGATAACAACCTATTTAAAGAGGTGTGTAAATATATACTTACTCAGATTTATACACTTTGTGTTTTCTTCATAGTTTGGGGCTGGAACCCATGGTCACAACACTGCTTCCAGTCTTTGCCTTCCCATCTTTTGATACCAGGTATTGGGTCAGCAAAGCAAATTAGTATCAAAATTAATAAGCCCTTGGCACCATATCTCTGGAGCAGGGGTTGCTCTTAGCCAAGGCCCAGAGCAGTTGACCTCACCTCGCTAGTGCTCTAGCCCCAAGGACTAGGTCCCTGCCACCAGAACTCAGTCTTACATGTTATGCTAAGCAGACAAAAACCAAAACCGGAAAGCTCCAACAGCTTTCACTGGCATGCCTCATCTCCCACTCCCTCGACGTCCAGGCAGTACCAGATGCCAGGGAGGGGTCTTGGTCCAACATATGGGAGGGAAGGAAGTAGCCACGAGCAAGTACCTGCCTCTCTGTGCCTTTCATTCCTGAGCAGGTTGTAAGGAGGAGCAAGAGGAGGGGGAAGAGAGGTGAACTTCAAGGGGTGAAGGCCTCAGGTAGGCAGCTGGCTCCTTCCAGTAGGAAAGGGACAAAGGAGAAGGCAGTGAGTCTTGCAGGGAGGGTGGGGGGTAAGGGTTACAGCTTATGACGGAATATGGACAGGAGTAATAGGGATACTAGACATTTGAGTCCACCATTGGCAAGCTGGGCTGGGTGTCAGAACAGATAGGCCTCCCTGGGCAATGGCACATGAGAGAAGGTGGAATTCTTCTCTGAGGAGCAGGTGGAGCTTTGGGTATTGGGAAAGCATAGACAGTATTGTTCCAGGGCCAAGGACAGGTCTGGGTACTCCTGGTTGGATGTCAAGGCCACAGTATGATCCAGGTCTTCTACCAGCAGCTTGAAGGTACCACATGCCAGCCACCCCTCATTATTGTGTATAACTCTCTGGTGCACTTATTGGCTTATCCATCAAATGACTCCTTCAGCAGCGTGAAAACCACCTCCACAGGCACTCCAGGATATGGGAGGCTTCCAGAGTGAAGATTTTGCACAGGATCACCCCAAAAGACCAGAAGTCAGTCTGGTGCACGTCGTTCTGGTCAAACATGGCCTTAGGGGCCATCCACTTCACAGGCAGTCCACTGTTGGTTGTCTTTTTATAGTAACAGATGTGGTGATATCTCCGGCAAGGCTGAAGTCTGAGATCTTCATCATGTTGTCCTTTGTCACCAGCACTTCACTGGTGGCAAGGTCTTGGTGTAAGCACTTCTTGGAGGCAAGATACTCCATGCCTCAGGCTGCCTGATAGGCACAGGATACCAGGTCCTTGGTGGAGAGTTGCTCTGCTGCATTGTGGCTGATATTGTAACAGTACTCCAGGTCAGGAGGCCTCTGAGCCTGCAGGTACTCCTGTATGTTGTCTTTGGAGGCATATTCCATGAGAGTGTACAAAGGACCATCCTGTGTGCAGGACCCAGCAGGTTGATGGTGTCCTTGTGCTGTCCAATCATCTTCATCATATCCATTTCTGAGATTAGGTTTGACAGGTCTTTATCTGTTGCATCTGACTTCAACATCTTCACAGACACTTTAGTCAAATGGTTGGATTTGTCTTTGTCCAGCCCAATGGCCTCCTCCAACACCACCTGCCCAAAGTAGGCCTGTCTTAGGGGTCTGCCTAAACTGCCTACAACCAGCCTGCCTCAAGGCAGTTATGAACTCTAGATTATCCTCAAAAACATTAAACCACAATCTAAAAATTCTCTTCACTAGGTCTCTGTCGCAGGTCTAATTTTCTTATCTTTCATCATTTATCTTTTTTCTAATTCTTATTTTCAGTATAGTTTATTTTGCTTCCAGGTGTTTCCCCTGGTTTCTGTATGATGTTTCATAGGGAAGAATTATCCTGTCATAAAATTATTTCTTGAACATTCATTACATCTTTCAGTTAAAATGGGTTCTTTTATGGTATTGATTCATTTGAGTTTTCTCAAAATGGGAAGAATGTTCAAAATGGTATTTTCCTCAAGGTTCAGAGTATGTCTTAGCCTCATCTTTACTCTTTTTGATATTCACTTTTCAAATTCTTGTCCCTCTTTTTATCTTTTTAAATTAAAATGTTTTTTTTTACTATTCTTTTATTTGAGTATAGTTGATATTCAGTGTTACATTGGTTTCAGGTTTTCAATATCTCCATACATTATTCTATGATCACTACAAATATAGCCACCATCTGTCACCATATAACACTATTATAATATCATTGACTATATTCTCTACACTGTCCCATATCTCTTTTTAAAATCTCTGATTTTTATGTTTTCTGTTATTCCAATTTTCGACCATCATATTACTTGTATACTTTAACAAAATATGCCTGATTACACACTCTTTGCTGAAAACCATAGCATTTGATTTATAGTAGTCTTCTTCTTCTTCTTTTTTTTAAATTAACATATAATGTATTATTAGCCCCAGGGGTACAGGTCTGTGATTCGCCAGGTTTACACACTTCACAGCACTCACCACAGCACATACCCTCCTCAATGTTCATAACTCCACCACCCTCTCCCTACCCTCCCCATCCCCCTGTCAACTCTCAGTTTGTTTTGTGAGATTAAGAGTCTCTTATACTTTGTCTCCCTCCCGATCCCATCTTGTTTCATTACTCTTTTCCTGTCCCCCAAACCCCCCACATTGCACTTCCATTTCCTCATATCAGGGAGATCATATGATTGCGTCTTTCTTTGGTTGACTTATTTTGCTAAGCATAATACCCTCTAGTTCCATCCATGTCATCGCAAATGGCAAGATTTCATTTCTTTAGATGGCTGAATAGTATTCCATCATATATATATATATATATATATATATATATATATATATATATATTCCATTTGTTGATGGACATCTAGGTTCTTTCCATAGTTTGGCTATTGTGGATATTGCTGCTATAAACATTTGGTGTACGTGCCCCTTTGGATCATATAGTAGTCTTCTTTATCTCTATCAGAACCCCAGGAAGCTTTATTTATATATTTACTCACTTAAACAGATGATCCAACACAACGTTTTTTGATGTTCAAATGTATTATAATGTCTTACCGCTTAACACTATTCTTACTGTTCGCTTTCACTGTCTGACTAAATCCTCATCATCACTATGCCATTTAATCAGAAAGAACATTTGAACTCAGAGTTCTCTCCATATCAGGGAATGAAGACTCCACCCTTCTGTTTGTGTAGTTAAAATAAATGTTGATATTGTCTGTCTTGCACATATTCCATCCTGTTCACCAGAATATTCACCATCAAAATATATACAAAATAAAAACCATACCTCACCACTTCTATTACCACCCAGCATGCTAAAAACACCATCATATGTTCCTGAATTATTGACTTGATTGATAACCCCACTTCCACACATACTTCACTCCTTTCTCCCTGCAAATTTATTTTGGTACAGCAACTTTACCTAAAAATCAAGTCAGATGATTTTATTCTACTGTTGAAAATCTTTTGGTATCTTCCCGTTTCATATTAAATAAAAACTGAAGGCGTTTCAATCTACTAGAAGGTCATGCATCAATACGTTCTACCTCTCTCCACCACTATGAACTCCTCATTGGCCTCCTTGCTTTTCCTCAAAAGTAACAGACCAGCTGTTCACACAAAGTCTATATACTTACTTGCTCTGCCTAGAGCAATCTTTTCCTTTAATATTTGTATAACACCCTCCTTCACTTCCTGGGTCTTTGTGCAAATAACATCTCATAAATGAGATATAACCACCCAACAAAAAATAAAATTAACTTTCATCCCAGCATTCTCTAATGGCTTTTACCTTTCTTGTATTTCTTTGTAACACTTATCACCATCAACAATCAATCATTATTCTATTACTGGTTTATTTTCTTATTGGAGACAGAGAGAGAGAGAATTGGGAGGGGGCACAGAGGAAGAAGAAAACACCCCACTGCCTAGAAAGCCTGCGGGGAGTTACATCCCAGGACCCTGAGATCATGACTCAAGCCAAAGGCAGTCACTCAATGGACTGAGCCACCGAGGTGCCCCTCTATTATTGGTTTATTTCTCTATTATATTTCAAAAGAATGTAAGCTCTATGTGGTCAGGTATTTTATATGTTTGATTAATTGAAGTATTCTCAGAAAGGTAGCTAGCAGATTGTAAGGGATCACTAAACTGTATTTTGTTGTTATTATTGGGCTCCTTTATGTAAGATACTATCCTTCAGATGTAAGCAATAAAAATAGAGCCCTGCTCCCTGTTCCAATGAGTAAAAAGCCTGTATTAAGTGGATTTTTAAAAGCTCAATGAATGGCTCAATAGCTGTATATAGGGGGAAAGGGAACATATTTTCCACGGTTTAGAAGTGGAGTTCTTTTATAGAGTTCTTGTACAAGCCTACACTATTGAACGATAATGGGCAGTTGTACATTCTAATTATACAAACACTTTGGTAATTTATATCCTTTTTTTGTAATTCATGACTGGATCATTTAATTCCTTAGGAGCATTATAGCATTTCAACTTTTCATGTTCAATAAACTTATTGGGGTTGCTACCTTTTTTATTCAAATGGAGAAATACTCATGATTTAATCTAAATAAAGTGTTATTGATTGTGTTGTTTTCTAGAAATGAGTCGCACATGCTCGTTTAAAAGTTTTGTTAAATTCCCAAGTCTGTCACCGATAAAAGCCTTTTGTAGATTAGTAACTTGATCCAAACAGAAAAGTTATGTAACACTCAATTGTTATACTATCTTTGTTTCCATCATGCATTGTAATAACACCCATCTTAACTCTATTTAAGACAAGTCATCGCCAGATGGCTTTCTGGCATTGATTGCATGATATGACATCTAGTATAACTAAAAGTTTTTGGTTTTAGTAGCATATAAATCAATTTAGAAAAATATATGTATTTGAATATAAGGTAAAGTTTTAAATTATTTGTCAATAGTAAACTAAATTTTTTTTTGTAAATTTTTATTTTCTAAAATTTCATTGAGCTCTTTTACAATAAGAAACAAGTTACAAAAAATTAAGGTTTATTTACCCCAATTCAAAATTATTAGGAATATAATCATAGAGGTTGATTTAAAATATTGAACCCAAAATATTTTATTAGGTAAATTCGTGAATGCTGAGCATTCACTGTTAAAATATACTAATCCTATTGATAGACTGGTAGAAGCCTAAGATCAAATATTTATTAAATATTTATATCCATATCTTTTCATGGCTTGGTAATTCATTTCTTTGCATGTACTACACTTTATTTGACCTTTCACCTATGGAAGGATATGTTGGTTGCTTCCAAGCTTTCTTCAGTAATGAATAAAACTACTATAGACATCTTTGTGGGTATAGATTTCATCTTCTTTGGATAAATACCAAGAACTGCTACTGCTGAATCATCTGGCAAGAATATGTTTAGTTTTGTAAGATACTGCCAAGTTGTTTTCCATTCTTTATTCTCAATAGGCATGGAAGAACATTCCTGTTGCTCCACATCCTCACCAACATTTTGTGTTCTGTTGTCAGTGTTCTGGATTCTGGGTATGTACTGGTGTCTCTTTTTTGTTTTAATTTGCATTTTCCTGATGACATATGATGTAAGCATCTTTTTATATGCTTATTTGCCATCTGTAATATTTTCTTTTGTGAGGTATCTGCTAAGGTCTTTGGCACATTTTTAATCAGGTATTTCCCCCATTGTTGAGTTTTAAGGGGTCTTTGTGTATTTTAGATTAACAGTCCTTTGCCAGATGTGTATTTTGCAAATTTTTTCTCATAGTCTGTGCTTTGCATTTTCATTCTCTTGGCATTGTGTGTCACAGAGTAGACATTTTTAAATTCAGTGCTTGTGCTTTTGTAGCTAAAATTATTTCCAAAACCAAGGTCATTTAAATTTTCTTCTATATTACCTTCTACATGTTTCATGTTTAAGTTTATAATCCAATCTGAGTTAATTTTTGTGAAGAGGGTATGATATCTGTCTGGATTTATTTTATTTTATTATTTTATTTTATTTTTATTTCATATTTTTACATTTAGCTTCAACCTTACTCCAGAACCATTTGTTTAACAGATTGTATTTTGCTCTCTTGTATTGCTTTTGCTTTTATATTAAATATAAAATATAATTGATAATATATATTCCGTTCCTTTAATCTAGTCTTTCTGTGGTATTACAATATCTTGCTTACAATTATCGTTAGGGTATACTTTTTTTTTAAGATTTTATTTATTTATTTGACAGAGAGAGAGAGATCACAAATAGGCAGAGAGACAGACAGAGAGAGAGATGAGGAGAAGCAGGCTCCCTGCTGAGCAGAGAGCCCAATGTGGGACTCGATCCCAGGCCGCTGGGATCATGACCTGAGCCGAAGGTAGAGGCTTAACCCACTGAGCCACCCAGGCGCCCCATCGTTATGGTAAACTTTGAAGGCAGTCCTCAGTCTTTGTTCTCCTTCAACACTATGTTGACTATTGTGAGTCTTTGCCTCTCCATATCAACTTTTAAATAAGTTTGTTAATATTAAAAAAAAAACTCTTGCTGGAATGCATTAATTGTATAGATAAACTTGGAAACCAGTGACCTCTTGAGCTTAGCAGGAGATAGACCATGGACATCAGTTGTCACAGTGGTGCCTCTGGCAGAACCTATTGCAAATCCCTAGGCAAAATGAGACCTCAAGGATCTGAGAGAATGTCTAAGAAGTACTTGATACATACCTTGAGTATGGTTTATTGAAGTGTCCACCTGTCTGAAAGCTGGGGAATCTAGATAAGGGAGGGAAAATTAGTTATGATAAAACATATCAACAAACATCAATAAATTTTGTAAAACTAATTGTCATGGCTCATATACAATATGACCAACAAAGGGACCATCAAAATGAAAGCATCCGTTATGTTTATTGTGAAATTTTTTATTCTAAATAAAGCAATGAGAGGGGAAGACACAATGAGAAAATTACCATTTTATAAATGGTAAACTTCTTACAAAATGGAATAGGGGCACCTGGGTGGCTCAGTTGTTTGGGCTGCTGCCTTTGGCTCTGGTCATGATCTCAGGGTCCTGGGATCCAGCCCTGCATGGGGCTCTCTGCTCCGCAGGAAGCCTGCTTCTCTCTCTCTCTCTCTGCCTGCCTCTCTGCCTACTTGTGATCTCTGTCTGTCAAATAAATAAATAAAATCTTTTTAAAAAAGAAAGAAAAGTAAAACATTAAAAAAAATAAAATTTTAATTTAAAAAAATCATGTAATTTTTTAAAAAGGTTAAAAATAGCAGAACCATTTTTCTTATAACTGGATAATACATTGTATATATATCTATGAAAAATACTTGTCGGGTGCCTGGGTGGCTCAGTGGGTTAAGCCGCTGCCTTAATCTCAGGTCATGATCTCAGGGTCCTGGGAGCCCCACATCAGGCTCTCTGCTCATGGGGGAGCCTGCTACCTCTTCTCTATCTCTGCCTGCCTCTCTGCCTACTTGTAATCTCTCTCTGTCAAATAAATAAATAAAATCTTTAAAAAAAAATATCTTGTCATGGGGGCGCCTGGGTGGCTCAGTGGGTTAAAGTCTCTGCCTCCGGCTCAAGTCAGGATCCCAGGTTCCTTGGATCCAGTCCCACATCGGGCCCTCAGCTCAGAAGGGAGCGTGCTTCCTCCTCTCTCTCTGCCTGACCCTGCCTACTTGTGATCTCTGTCAAATAAATAAATAAAATCTTTTATAAAATATTTTTTTAAAAATAACTTGTCATGTCTGGAATCAGGAGCATATGGAAAAAAATAATATCTGAGGACAATACTTCTGCCATGTTTTGTGCCTTGTTAATATTTTTAAACAGTCAGCCAACTTTTAGTTTATTGAAATACCTGCTAAGATACAAGCAGTGCCTTTTGGAGCCCTATGACTATAAAAATTAATTGCAAATATTCAAAATGTTTACTATGGTGTCACTATTTAGGGCCACCACCAAGCATGTTTCAGAAGTAAGCATAACTGTTACTCTTCTGTAAGGCAAAAGGGCATGTTTTCAGGAGTTCCATCTGCTGTACTAGGAGGTGAATCAAGTAATGATTTTTGTCTGTAAAAGAATTCACTTTTCAATCTAACATTCCTCATTCCACATTATAATAATAAAAACTACGAGGAGACTAAAATAAACAACTACAACTACAACAGCCAGCTTTTCCTTCAGTGGAAAAGTAAATAGAACCTTATGAGTAGCCTGAAATTTTTTAAAAATATTTTTAAGATAAGCGTTTTTGTTAGAAAACCATATATTTTATATTACTAAGAAATAACAGGCAAAGTTTTATTAACTTCTAAAAAGTCTAGTTACTTCTATTTATCTATTAACTCATCTCTTTATGAAGTAGAACATGATCACACCTATTGTATCTACCCAAGTTTGTATGCTTTGGTTATTTTATGTTTGCTATTTCCTTGCTTAATTTTTACAATATTTGATACATAACAGTATCTTTAAGTCCATCTATGGTTTCAGAGAATTTGTTTGAACTTCATCAAAATGTACCATACTTTTTGCACTGTCCTTGTTTTACTTCCCTATTAACTTTCCAAGATTTATTCAATTTAGAGTGTGTAGCTATCAGTTATTTTTATTCCTTCATAATGCTATGTTTACAAATTTGTATTTATCTGTACTTTTAAAAATATCTTAATTATATACCATTTCTCATATCACGTAACACTCACGTTACTTCTACACTTATCAGATATTATGTAACTGAAAACCACAACTCAGCAACAATATAGCACCATTTTTCAAAATTAAATGGCTTACCAGAATTCTTTAATTCTATCCTTTATTTGTATTAGATGACCCTTTATTCTGGTATTTGGCATTGTTCATATGGAGGAAAGCTTATAAGTTGATATTCCATAAATAGAAGGATTTATTATGATTGATTAATTATTTTCATTTAGAATGCATAGAATATGGTTGATTTAATATTTCTTTCTTACTCTCTGCCTGGAACATAGTGCTATCTATGTAATAGCCACTAAAATATTAAGTTAATTACCTGGACTTTAAACTTCATATGAATAGGAATAACATACAGAACTCTTCTCAGATTGGGACACCTGGGTGGCTCAGTCAGTTAAACGCCTGAGCTGTTAGCTCAGGTCATGATCTTAGGGTCCTGGGACTCAGTTCTGCCACAGATTCCCTGCTTAGCTGGGAGTTTGCGTCTCCCTCACTCTGCTGCTCCCCCTGCTTGTGCACTCTCTCACTCACAAATAAATAAAATTTAAAAAATGAATTCTTCTCAGATAGCTAATATACAATATCGTCTTTGTATTCATCAAATATAAAGTGCCATATAATAATGAAATTCAGACTACTTCAAATTCATTTTTTAACCAGTAAGAATGTACTGGGAACAAGCCAAAAATGTCTTTAATGAATTAAAGAAATAGATTGATTTTCAATATCTTAATGTTTCTAAAATAAATTGCAAGATTTTTATACTAGATATCAGTGTAAATATTCATTATACAATGATATTCTAAAAATAAACCTGAGAAAACTACTTGACACATATGATGACAATAACGAGTTTGACAAAAGTCAGTTTGGGTAAAACTTACAACACCTACCACCTGAAACTCTTGTTCTATAATTTCATTATTTTAATTTACAAAAATACAAAAGTACTATATCAGAGTAAGTATATTGATAGCTTTGAAGGTATGCTCTGGTTGTGCACTGTTTACTATTTAAAGGGGATTCAAATATGTGATGCTTATGGTGTGACTCTATTAAAATTCAACAAGTTCAGAAGCATACGAGGAATAGAATAAAGACAAAAGATGACCCTTCCTTATCCTAGAGATAGACAATGGTATATATGTGCTAGTTGGGGAGAGAATCCAGTCAGTAGATGGAGGATGTGGTAGTGAAAAAAAAAAGACACAAAGTTTTGGTTGACCGTTTAGCACTATATTTAACAAAGTGAAATTGTGTGTTAACAGCTTTGAATAAAATCCAAAAAATATTTTCAATTCATTGAAGATTATTTAGGAAAAACTTGGAAAATACAACTTGATAAGGATTCCAATAAAAGATTCATAAGCAATACAAGTTTCAGAATTTTTGTATATTTTCCCTAAAAAGCCATTTGATTTAAATTAAAAAGAATTCTATTTACCTGTCACTTAAATAAGAGGAAATTATTTGGTTTTGTAAGAAGTCAATAAAATAAATGAACATATCTCTAGAAAAGAGATATGCACACTAAGTTAAAAATAATAGTGCTTAAGCTGTTCAGCAAACATTTGTAAAATTCCTTGCCATCAGCTAGCTCTGGAGTTCTGCTAGGTAAGGCCATGTATGTTACTGCTCAGAGTACTGACGCAAAGCAATTGTCCCCTTCATCTCCATTTTTTGCCATTGATATGTCATGCTATGTTGTTTAGAGATACATAAATGGCCCTACATGAAGGCCTTGTTTTGTGTGTATATGGGTGACTGTGATTTAACTTTCAAATCAGATGGCTCCTGATTTACAATGATTCAACTTATGATATATTTGGCAATGATGTGAAAGTGAAAGTGATTCAGTAGAAACTGTACTTTGAATTTTGAATTTGGGTCTTTATAAAAAGGGCCAGTGACATGTGGTATGGTGCCGTCTTGTGATGCTGGGCAGGGGCAGTGAGCCACAGCTCCCAGTCAGCTAGAAGATTACAGGGGTGAACACCTGATATTCTTACAACCATTCTATATATAACCATTCTTCTTTTTTTAGTGTAATATTTAATAAATTGCATGTGATATTTGATACTTTGTTATAAAATAGGCTTTGTTTAAGATGATTTTGCCTAAATGCAGGCAAATGTAAGTTTAAATAAGCTTAAGGTAAGCTATGATATTTGATAGTTTAGGGGTATTAAATGCATTTTCAGTTTTTTATGTGTGTCTCTGTACATAGCCCCCTTGTAAGCTGAAGAACATCTCTATATGTATATGTAGCCTTGGTATGGTTTACATATTATTGGCATGAAACATCTAGAACAGTACGTGTGCCATATAATTATCTACAACTTCAAACAAGTTTCTTGAAAACTTGTGCCAAAGGGGTTATGTCTTTAAGGATTCTTATTTCAGAAAGGTTCTCTCAAACGTAAGATTGTTCAGAAGTTAAGTGAAAATCTGACCAAACTCAACATTTTTCCATTTTCCCTAGTGAGCAAAGATAGCTAAAATCTATCTGCCATTTTCAACACTGTACTCAACGACTGTAATTCTAATTTAAGAACAGATTATTTATATCAAAACCACATGTTGGCCTAATCTTACACAATATTCATAAATCTCACTCAGAGCCTTGGACCCTTTTATTTGTTGAGTCTAAATGATACTACGGACATTCATCTTTTCTGTCCTCATAGCTTCATGTATGTCTATACTTTTAAAAATACATGCATCGGTTCCATTGTAAAATGTCTGGGTTATAAAATGTGCTATGCTATCAAAATGGTACTAAGAACATACAAATGACCTGATGTAATGAACTGGACCAGATTGCCAGATATCACATTTCATACCAGAAAGATTCAGTGTTAAGTTTTAAAATGGCCATCTATACTTTGACTGAATTATAACTCATTTAACTTCTTTCTTTGTGTACAGTATTATACATTAGTCAGTACTATAGTAAATAAGTACTTTGGACAGATGTAAATATGCTGTAATAAAAAATGTTTTTCTTCTTTTTTAGACCTTTTTACTTGTAAGACTATCCACAAATACTATGCCTCCCCCAAAATGATTTGCAATCCAAATTTTTCTCTAAATGAATTTATAGCACAGAAAAAAAATATATATATACACTTACAGTAGACATGTTCAAAAATAGTTACACAACAGCTGGGCCCTAAATGTAAGCAGTATACTTGTTTTGTTTTGTTTTGTTTTCTTTAAAAAAAAAGAGAGATTATGTGAAATATTGGAATTTTATTTCGAGGCCTAGTATTTCAAGACAGTTAACTACACTTACAGTGTCAACAGCCTCTTGTTGGCAGTATGATTTTATTGGCTCCATGGAACAACAACAAGAATTTACTATTGTTTCTTTCTTTTATGACACACACAGAAAAACAAATTGACACATTTGCTCAAGACCAACCAGAATCATTTTAACCTATCAAAATTGATGGGAGGCCTTCACTGCCAAAGTCACTGCTGGGTTTTCACAATTCATTGCAGACAATCTGCTACTCCCATTATGATAAAGGAGAGAAGAGTCATAATCAGGGAAGAAATCCAGATTAAAATACTTGTAATTATCATTGAATTATTTAGCCTGCTATAGGATTATTATTATTAGTGTCATTTGATAATTTTCTCTCATTTTATTAAACACAACTGTGAGTAATTACCCTACCTAATATTTCTCTGTATTGGCTGACAAGCTAGCAAACATTCATGAAAATATCATTAGCCACACATATAAAATGCTGCATTATGATGCTGTTGAATCAGAACATACCACTACCTGATCCTGTAGCTCTTTGAGGATTTGCAAATCAATTAATAATATGGTTATTGGATTCTTCCCATACAATTAGAAAATTTATAATAGAGTCCATGAACATTATTAGTTTTACCATTTTAAACCAGCAATCACACTTTGATTTTTACAACAAAACCAGAAATATAAACACACACATTTGGATCAGTTTTCTGTTAGTCTGTCTGGATTCAAAATCCTATTCCTCAAGATAATGCACACCAAAGTTCTGGATTAAACAAGAAATTAGATGGCACCTGAACACTTGGTTTACTATTCTCCAAAGGACTATGCAACTTATTTCTTACATTATGACATTGCTTTACATAGATCCACACTATTATAATGTTAGTATTTTTAATAATCAATAAAGTCAATTAATCATGATTAAAAATCAAACATAAAAATTTCTACTTTTTGCTTTTGCCCCCTCCATTTAGAACTTATTTATAGCCTGATAATTCAAAGGTCCCTATGTTTATGAAAATCTGGACAGAAATAGCTCTAAGATCCCATTTAGAACTTGATATTAATCTAAGTCTCTTGGCTCCATTTATCCTGAGAGCAAAGGATTTGAGTACTGTTAGTTTATCTGGGAGATTATCCAAGGTAGAAAAGAATGGGAAAGTGATACAGTGAAGAAGCAACTTTGTCAAAGAGGTACATTGTTGATATAATTGTTGTGGATAGAAAATGAAGGCTTGCTTTTACTGAAAGGTCCTGAGAAACTGCTTTACGTTGTCCTCATGAAGACCTGAAAACTGACAATTTTATCTATGGTTCTTATTTCCACTTCACTGAGAGCTGTCCTCAGAGGACATTAACTCTCCTACACTTTTGGGTTGTGTTGGACACATTCTAAAATGAGAGAGAGAACATGAGATGCTATCAGTGTGAAGTAACTGCAATTCCACCACAGGTTTGGCTATAATCAGGTGTTGGGCCTTGATATCAGAGGTATTTGAGGCAGTATCATTTTAGGTTAATCATTATATCTGAAATTTCCAAAAACTTCAACTGATGAAACTTTGATTATAAATCTATAAATATAACAATAAATCTACAGTATTCAAATTATTTTCACAAACAAAGCATCAATTGATTAATATTTAAATGTTACAAAATACTGAACTGAAAGAATTTGGTCATATAACAACGTGTAAGAAGTAGAACTTAGGTCTAAGTTAGAACTCAGGATGCATTGGAGAATCAGTTAAGAAATTGAATGGAGGGGGTGGGATTATGGACATTGGGGAGTGCATGTGCTTTGGTGAGTGCTGTGAAGTGTGTAAACCTGGTGATTCACTGACCTGTACCCCTGGGGATAAAAATATATGTTTATAAAAAATAAAAAATTAAAAAAAAAAAGAAATTGAATGGAGGGACGCCTCAGTGGGTTAAGCCACTGTCTTCGGCTCAGGTCATGATCCTAGGGTCCTGGGATCGAGCTCCAAATCGGGCTTTCTCTCTGCCTGCCTCTCTACCTGCTTGTCCTCTCTCTCTGTCAAATAAAAAAATAAAATCTTAAAAAAAGAAATTGAATGGATGTCTGACTATCTTATAGGTTTGCTAAAAATCAGTGACTTTGTGTTCACGTGTGGCTATGTAGGAATTTTTAAGTCTCTCTAAGAAGTTATTAAATTTGATTATATTATGGCAGTAAAGGATGGAGAAAAGCAAAGTACAAACCCCATAAAGACAAAGGCACTGAGTATGAGAAAAGAGTAATAGATAAGAAGAATCAATGCATTTGAGGAAAGTGGGAATTGAAATACACAATGATTGTTGACTTTTTTAGATGGAGAAAAAAAACTAGCTTGCAAGAAGGAAATAACAGAAGACATGTTGTGATGTGAGACAGAATCCTAGAAAAGGCAGTAACGTGGAATGAAGGAGTAGGGAGAGCATATCAGGTAATTTGGATAGGAAGGAGTTAGGAGGTAATTGCTTGATAAATTTTATATGGCCCACTTAAATGCACAGATTTCTCTAATTTATATGGAGAACAGGGTGTCCTTTCTCTTCCCTTTCAGAGCACCAGAGGTGTACTCTTTCAGACTGAAAACCTGAAAAGCTCAGGACTCAGTTGCTTAAGCACAGCTGAGAGGACATATTTTAATTAAGATTTACATTTTGCTCTATGTAGTAGACTTTCAAAAGTGGCTTAACCATATTTTTTCATTTAACAAGAAGACTACAGAGAGTGTTTTCTGGTGTTGGTTCAGAGTCTTCAGAAAGTCAAGTGAACTATCTTAGAGGTTTTCATGGCTTTTTATTCACAGTTGCAAAAATTGCTGTTGGAGTTCTCACTATTAAGCCCACATTCTGGCAGAAAGATAGAGGTAAAAGAGCATGATAGCTTGTACGACTGATACATTGTCATATGGTTACAATATAACTAGAAAAGAGACAATAAAATATTTGATGTTGTTTTAAGTTTCCTTGTTGTCAATCCTTCAGTGCTTTCTGATATTAAAGGAAAAAGTAGATGGATATTGACTTGGCAAATATCAACACCTGTCAGTCTCTCTTGGATAACCAATTTCTCTATAATCTCTTCTTCCGAGTAAAAAAAAAATAAAATATATTCATAACCTACACTGTGCCATCTCAAGTTACTGCACCAAGATAAAATTACAATGATTTTCAGTTGTTCCAAATGGACACAATACCCTTCCTAATGATATCATGTCTTATAAGATAGATAATTGGCTTGCTACCAATATACCCAGATGTGACTGTGGAGAGACAGGAAAAAAATAATATTTATTTATTCCTTGGGTTGACCCTGTTTTCACAGATGCATTACTATTAGAAAAGCTTGGTTTGGGACATTGGCATGAATTTACTTAATGGGTCTGTATGTAATTGGGTTGGAGGAAATTTGTAATTTCTACAAAAATTATTAGAATTCTATCTTATTCTCTTTTGTTAATTTTTACATGTTAAAAAAGCCAACGTTTTTGTCTAGCAGACAGGATCTTAAATCCTAACAAAACTCAATTTTTTTCTTTTTTTTTTAAGTTTGAGAGCCTCATCTTCTCTCATGCTGCTTTAAATACAACTCAAAATAAAAGGAGCTAAGTGGGACAGTAAGAACAGACTTTTTATTTTATTTTATTTATCTGATTTTTAATTAAAAAGTTAAAGATTGTATTTATTTATTTGAGAGAGATAGCATGAGTGGGGCAGGGGGAGGTAGCTGCAAAGAGAGACTGTGAAGTATACTCCCTAATGAGCAGGAAGCCCGATATGGAGCTCGATCCCAGGATTCTGACGGAGATCATGACCAGAGACAAAGGCATATATATACATGTGCAAAATCCCTTTCATTCTGGGAAACAATACTTTACAAGAGATGTTTGAAAAAGTACTGGGGAATCAACTTTAATTGGAGAAACAAAAATTTAATTGACTTTTGTAAAGCTACAGGGATCCAAATGATGGGAATCCAGGCCCGTTTAGGTTGTGGACCACAGAGTATTCTTCTCTGTAATATTTTATTTTCTTCCATGTCAACTAACTCCAGTCCAAGTTCACTGATCTCTTTTTAGATAGTGCACCCGTTTCTCCATGGGGTTGTTTCTGCGAGTTGCAGGTATGGCACCTGATGGCAAGCCCAAGTCTGCCCTTGCGACAGGTGGCCAAGGAGATTCTTTCCCCTTGGGACCAGAGGCACAGGACAGGCCTGCTTTCTGCCCAGACTCCTTCTTCAGAGTGGAGCACGTGCCTCTGCCCTAGTCGCCCCTCATGTCTTCTTAGCAGCCAGGCTTCCATTTCTCAGCACAGGGAGCGGGTGACACTTGTCTTGCCACCAGCCTGCTGTTCGTGCCACGTCAGGCTATCCTGCTTCCCGAGCGATTCCCGACCCCAAGGCCAACGGCTCCTTCTCTTCTCTGGGGGCGGCGTGCTGCGACTTCCCCACACTTGGCTTCTCTCTCAGGCAGAGGGGATGTAGGGCAAAGAGTATTTCGCTCCATGCGGGTATCTTCCACCAAGCCGCGGAGACTAGCTCAGGCAAGCAGCAGCAGCATCCCCAAACCCAACTCAGATTTCCCAAGGAACGCTGTGCTTTCCCAGGGGAGATGCCCAGGCAAAGAGGCTTCCACGGTATGCGGGTTTCTCCCACCGCGAGTCTGGGATCAGGCAAGCAGCAGCAGCCCGCAGAACATTTCTCAGCGAATGCTGTGCTTTCGCAGAGGCTTTGGCTTGGAGCGAACAGGAATTCGCCGCTGCTTCCTCAGCAAGGCTTCAGTCGCGTCAGGGAAGAAGAGCTGCGGGAGAGCTGGTGCCTCTTGGGCCTTGCTTTCCCGGGCTCCATGTTCGCATCCTGGGTTCACCCTGCCAGACCGAACTAAGCAGACACAGCCACAACCCTGCAGTAGCGTGCGTAGCCTAGGATGGCAATCTATGCACACTACCATCTCCCAGTGTAGGCAACGCTTGGCCTTTTACTCTGGCGCTCAGGCGGACTCCCAGACTAGGCCAGTGCTTTGCCCACAGGAAAAGAGAGGTGACAGGATCCCTGCACACCGCCCGTGCACTGAATAGGGACCTTTGGGGCACTGTCCAACGCCTTCCCCTTAAACCCCGTACCTCCTCCAAGCTTCCACATCCTGGAGGAAGACGGCATCTGACTCCCCGTTATTTCAGGGAGCTCTTTCTGCGAGTTCAGCGTAGGCACCTGGTGGCTAGCGCATGTCTGCCCCAGGGACAGGTGGCCAAGGAGCTGCTGTCTCCTTGGGCCCAGAGGCTCAGGACAGGCATGCTTTCTGCCCAGACTCCTTCCTAAGAGTGGAGCACGCGCCCTGCCCTACTCATCCCCTCCTGTCTCCTTAGCAACCAGGCTTCTGTATCTCTGCACTGGGAGCGGGTGACACTTGTATTGCTACCGGCCGCTGTGCCTGCCAGGGCCGGCTCTCTTACTTCGCAACCGTTTAGAGACCAGAAAGCCAACGGCTCCTGCTCTTCACCCCGGGCAGCGCGCTCCCCAGGAGCAAGTGTGGCAAAGGCGCAGCACGCCACCCCCAGAGAAGAGAAGGAGTCATTTACCTTGGGGTCATGAAACGCTCGGGAAGCACGAGAGCCTGCCCTGGCAGGAACTGCAGGCCGGTGGCAAGACAAATGTCACCCGCTCCCTGTGCGAAGAGACGAAGCCTGGCTGCTAAGGAGACATGAGGGAACGACTAGGGCAGGGACGCGTGCTCCACTCTGAGGAAGGAGTCTGGGCAGAAGGCAGGCCTGTCCTGTGTGTCTGGTCCCAAGGGCACAGCATCTCCTTGGACAACTGTCCGTAGGGCAGACTTGGGCTTGCTACCAGGCACCTTACCCTGAACTCGCAGAAACAGCTCCCTCGTGAAATGGGCAGTCAGATGCCATCTTCCTCCAAGATGTGACAGCCTTGTCGGTGGCTGGGGGTGTGCCGGGAAAGGAGTGGCAACAATCCCCGAATGCTCCCCATTTAGTAACGGGCGGTGTTCAGGGATCCTGTCGCCTCTCCTCTCCTGTGAGGAAGGCACTGACCTAGTCCGCGAGTCCACCTGAGGTCCACTGCCAAAGGCCAAGCGTTGCTTACACCGGGAGAAGGTAGTGTGCATAGAGTCCCATCCTAGGCCATGCACGTTGCTGCAGGGTTGTGACTGTGTCTGCTTAGTTCGGCTTAGCAAGGTGAACCCCGGGCGAGAACTTGGAGCCCGGGAAAGCAAGGCCCAAAAGGCACCAGCTCTCCCGGGGCTCTGTTTCCCTGCCACAACAGAGCGAACGACGAAAGCCTTGCTGAGGAAGCAGCAGCGAAGTGCATTTCGCGCCAAGCTGAAAAACTCTGGAAAGCATAGCAGTCGCTGGGAAATCAGAATCGGTTCTGCGGGCTCTTCTGCTGCTTGCCTGTGCCCAGTCTCGCGGGTGGAACAACCCACATACAGCGAAAGCCTCTTTGCCGGGGCAACTCTTATGCGAAAGCACAGCATTCGTTGGGGAATCAGAATCGGATGTGTGTGATGCTGCAGCTGAATACCTGAGCGAGTCTCCGCAGCATGGTGGAAGATACCCGCATGGAGCGAAATCCTCTTTGCCAGAGCGTCCCCTCTGCCTGAGAATGAAGCGACGTTGGGTCTGTGGAAAGAGCCATAAGGAAATGGACACGTCTTTCACTGCTCTCCCCAGGAGCATGAGTGTGGAAGGTGCAGCACGCTGCCCAGGGAGAAGAGCAGGAGCCGTTGGCCTTCTGGTCTGGAAATGGTTGGGAAGCAGGAGAGCCAGCCCTGGCAGGCACAGCGGCCAGTGGCAATACAAGTGTCACCCGCTCTGTGTGCATTGAGAGGGAAACCTGGCTGCTACGGAGAGAGGAGGGGATGAGTAGGGCAGGGCGCGTGCTCCACTCTTAGGAAGGAGTCTGGGAAGAAAGCATGCCAGTCCTGAGACTCTGGGACCAAGGAGACAGCAGCTCCCTGGCCACCTGTCCCTGGGGCAGACATGCGCTAGCCACCAGGCGCCTACGCTGAACTCGCAGAAAGAGCTCCCCGAAATAACGGGAAGTCAGATGAAGTCTTCCTCCAGGATTTGGAAGCTTGGAGGAGGCACGGGTTTTAAGGGGAAGGGGTGGAGACAGTCCCACAAAGCTCACTATTTAGTGCACGGGCGGTGTGCAGGGATCTTGTCACCTTTCCTTTCCTGTGGGAAAGCACTGGCCTAGTCTGCGAGTCCGCCTGAGCGCCAGAGTAAAAGGCCAAGCGATGCCTACACTGGGAAATGGTAGTTGTGCATAGCGTGCCATCCTAGGCTCCGCACGCTACTGCAGGTTTGTGGCTGTGTCTACTTATTTCGGCCTGGCAGGGTGAACCCAGGACGCGAACACAGAGCCTGGGAAAGCAAGGCCCAAGAGGCACCAGCTCTTCCGCAGCTTTTCATCCCTGACGCGACTGAAGCCTTGCTGAGGAAGCAGCGGCGAATTCCTGTTCACTCCAAGCCAAAGCATCTGCGAAAGCACAGCATTCGCTGAGAAATGTTCTGCGGGTTGCTGCTGATTGCCTGAGCCCAGTCACGCGGTGGGAGAAACACGCATACAGCGAAAGCCTCTTTGCCTTCTCATCTGCCCTGGGAAAGCACAGCATTCTTTGGAAAATCTGAGTTGGGTTTGGGGATGCGGTGGAACATACCCGCATGGAGCGAAATACTCTTTGCCCTAGCATCCCTTCTGCCTGAGAGAGAAGCGTGGTTGCACACGTCCGTCACCGCTCTCCCCAGGAGCAAGTGAGTGGAAGGCACAGCACGCCACCACCGGAGAAGAGAAAGAGCCATTGGCCCTGGGGTCGGGAAACGCTCGGGAAGCAGGATAGCCTGCCGTGGCACGAACAGCAGGCCGGTGGCAAGACAAGTGTCCCAGGCTACCTGTGCGGTCAGGTGGAAGCTCCTGCCAAGTGACATGAGGGTACGACTAGGGCAGGGGTGCGTGATCCCCTCTGAGGAAGCAGTCTGCGCAGAACGCAGGCCTTTCCTGTGCCTTTGGTCCCAAGGGCACAGCATCTCCTTGGTCACCTGTCCAAGGCCAGACTTGGGCTTGCCACCAGGTGCCATACCCGGAACTCGCAGAAACAACCCCATGGAGAATCGGGCAGTCAGATGCCGTCTTCCACCAAGATGTGGCAGCGATGTGGGTGGCAGGGGTGTGCCGAGGAAGGAGTGGAGACTTTCCCCCACATTTCCCCATCCCAGTGCACGTGTCCTATGCAGGGATCCTGTCGCCTCCTCTCTCCTGTGGTGAAGGCACTGGCCTAGACCCCGAGTCTGCCTGAGCGCCAGAGCAAAAGGCAAAGCCTTGCCTATCCCAGGAGATGGTAATAGGCATAGAGTGCCATGCTAGGCCACGCATGCTGCTGATGGGTTGTGACTGTGTCTGCTTAGTTCGGCTTAACAAAGTAAACCCAGGGCGCAAACTTGCCCAAGAGGCACCACCCCTCCCGCCGCTCTTCTTCCCTGCCGCGACAGAGCAAATGACCAAAGCCTTGCTGAGGAAGCAGCAGCGAAGCTCGGTTCGCGCCAAACTGAAAACGTCTGCGAAAGCATAGCAGTCGCTGGGAAATCAGAATCGGTTCTGCGGGCTCTTCTGCTGCTGGCCTGAGCCCAGTCTCGCGGGTGGAGAAACCCGCATACAGCGAGAGCCTCTTTGCCCAAGCAACTCTTCTGGGAAAGCACAGCGTTCGTTGGGAAATCAGCATCGGATGTTGGGATGCTGCAGCCGAATGCCTGAGCTAGTCTCCGCAGCATAGTGGAAGACACCAGCATGGAGCGAAATCCTCTTTGCCCTAGCACCCCTGTGCCTGAGAGAGAAGCGCGTTTGCGCCTGTGGAAAGAGCCTTAAGGAAAGGGACACGTCTTTAACTGCGCTCCCCAGGAGCATGTCTATGGAAGGTGCAGCACGCTGCCCAGGAAGAAGAGCAGGAGCCATTGGACTTCTGGTCTGGAAACGGTTGCGAAGCAGGAGAGTAGGCCCTGGCAGGCACAGCGGCCGGTGGCAATACAAGTGTCACCTGCTCCCTGTACAGAGAGATGGAAGCCTGGCTGCTACGGAGAGAGGAGGGAATGAGTAGGGCTGAGCGCGTGCTCAACGCTTAGGAAGGAGTCTGGGCAGAAAGCATGCCTATCCTGAGCCTCTGGGCGCAAGGAGAGGGGAGCTCCTTGGCCACCTGTCCCTGGGGCAGACATGCGCTAGCCACCAGGCGCCTACGCTGAACTCGCAGAAACAGCTCCCTGAAATAACGGGGAGTGCGATGCCATCTTCCTCCAGGATGTGGAAGCTTGGAGGAGGCACGGGTTTAAGGGGAAGGGGTTGGACAGTGCCCCAAAGGTCCCTATTCAGTGCACGGGCGGTGTGCAGTGATCCTGTCACCTCTCCAAGTCTGGCCTTGGACAGGTGACCAAGGAGATGCTGTGCCCTTGGGACCAAAAGCTCAGGAAAGGCCTGCGTTCTGTGCAGACTACTTCCTCAGAGGGGATCACGCACCCCTGCCCTAGTCGTACCCTCATGTCACTTGGCAGGAGCTTCCACCTGCCCGCACAGGGAGCCTGGGACACTTGTCTTGCCACCGGCCTGCTGTTCGTGCCACGGCAGGCTATCCTGCTTCCCGAGCGTTTCCCGACCCCAAGGCCAACGGCTCCTTCTCTTCTCTGGGGGCGGCGTGCTGCGACTTCCCCACACTTGGCTTCTCTCTCAGGCAGAGGGGATGTAGGGCAAAGAGTATTTCGCTCCATGCGGGTATCTTCCACCAAGCCGCGGAGACTAGCTCAGGCAAGCAGCAGCAGCTTCCCCAAACCCAACTCAGATTTCCCAAGGAACGCTGTGCTTTCCCAGGGGAGATGCCCAGGCAAAGAGGCTTCCACGGTATGCGGGTTTCTCCCACCGCGAGTCTGGGATCAGGCAAGCAGAAGCAGCCCGCAGAACATTTCTCAGCGAATTTGTGCTTTCGCAGAGGCTTTGGCTTGGAGCTAACAGCACTTCGGTGCTGCTTCCTCAGCAAGGCTTCAGTCGCGTCAGGGAAGAAGAGCTGCGGGAGAGCTGGTGCCTCTTGGGCCTTGCTTTCCCGGGCTCCATGTTCGCATCCTGGGTTCACCAAGCCAGACCGAACTAAGCAGACACAGCCACAACCCTGCAGTAGCGTGCGTAGCCTAGGATGGCAATCTATGCACACTACCATCTCCCAGTGTAGGCAACGCTTGGCCTTTTACTCTGGCGCTCAGGTGGACTCCCGGACTAAGCCAGTGCTTTGCCCACAGGAAAAGAGAGGTGACAGGATGCCTGCACACCGCCCGTGCACTGAATAGGGACCTTTAGGGCACCATCCAACGCCTTCCCCTTAAACCGCGTACCTCCTCCAAGCTTCCACATCCTGGAGGAAGACGGCATCTGACTCCCCGTTATTTCAGGGAGCTCTTTCTGCGAGTTCAGCGTAGGCACCTGGTGGCTAGCGCATGTCTGCCCCAGGGACAGGTGGCCAAGGCTGAGCTGCTGTCTCCTTGGGCCCAGAGGCTCAGGACAGGCATGCTTTCTGCCCAGACTCCTTCCTAAGAGTGGAGCACGCGCCCTGCCCTACTCATCCCCTCCTGTCTCCTTAGCAACCAGGCTTCTGTATCTCTGCACTGGGAGCGGGTGACATTGTATTGCTACCGGCCGCTGTGCCTGCCAGGGCCGGCTCTCTTACTTCGCAACCGTTTAGAGACCAGAAAGCCAACGGCTCCTGCTCTTCTCCCCGGGCAGCACGCTCCCCAGGAGCAAGTGTGGCAAAGGCGCAGCACGCCACCCCCGGAGAAGAGGAGTCATTTACCTTGGGGTCAGGAAACACTCGGGAAGCAGGAGAGCCTGCCCTGGCAGGAACAGCAGGCCGGTGGCAAGACAAATGTCACCCGCTCCCTGTGCGGAAAGAGGAAGCCTGGTTGCTAAGGAGACATGAGGGGACGACTAGGGCAGGGACGCGTGCTCCACTCTGAGGAAGGAGTCTGGGCAGAAGGCAGGCCTGTCCTGTGTGTCTGGTCCCAAGGGCACAGCATCTCTTTGGACAACTCTCCGTAGGGCAGACTTGGGTGTGCTACCAGGCACCATACCCTGAACTCGCAGAAACAGCTCCCTCGTGAAATGGGCAGTCAGATGCCATCTTCCTCCAAGATGTGACAGCCTTGTCTGTGGCTAGGGGTGTGCCGGGAAAGGAGTGGCAACAATCCCCGAATGCTCCCCATTTAGTAATGGGCGGTGTTCAGGGATCCTGTCGCCTCTCCTCTCCTGTGGGGAAGGCACTGACCTAGTCCGCGAGTCCACCTGAGGTCCACTGCCAAAGGCCAAGCGTTGCTTACACCGGGAGAAGGTAGTGTGCATAGAGTCCCATCCTAGGCCATGCACGTTGCTGCAGGGTTGTGACTGTGTCTGCTTAGTTCGGCTTAGCAAGGTGAACCCCGGGCGAGAACTTGGAGCCCGGGAAAGCAAGGCCCAAAAGGCACCAGCTCTCCCGGGGCTCTGTTTCCCTGCCACAACAGAGCGAACGACGAAAGCCTTGCTGAGGAAGCAGCAGCGAAGTGCATTTCGCGCCAAGCTGAAAAACTCTGGAAAGCATAGCAGTCGCTGGGAAATCAGAATCGGTTCTGCGGGCTCTTCTGCTGCTTGCCTGTGCCCAGTCTCGCGTGTGGAACAACCCGCATACAGCGAAAGCCTCTTTGCCGGGGCAACTCCTATGCGAAAGCACAGCATTCGTTGGGGAATCAGAATCGGATGTGTGTGATGCTGCAGCTGAATGCCTGAGCGAGTCTCCGCAGCATGGTGGAAGATACCCGCATGGAGCGAAATCCTCTTTGCCAGAGCGTCCCCTCTGCCTGAGAATGAAGCGACGTTGGGTCTGTGGAAAGAGCCATAAGGAAATGGACACGTCTTTCACTGCTCTCCCCAGGAGCATGAGTGTGGAAGGTGCAGCACGCTGCCCAGGGAGAAGAGCAGGAGCCGTTGGCCTTCTGGTCTGGAAATGGTTGGGAAGCAGGAGAGCCAGCCCTGGCAGGCACAGCGGCCAGTGGCAATACAAGTGTCACCCGCTCTGTGTGCATTGAGAGGGAAACCTGGCTGCTACGGAGAGAGGAGGGGATGAGTAGGGCAGGGCGCGTGCTCCACTCTTAGGAAGGAGTCTGGGAAGAAAGCATGCCAGTCCTGAGACTCTGGGACCAAGGAGACAGCAGCTCCCTGGCCACCTGTCCCTGGGGCAGACATGCGCTAGCCACCAGGCGCCTACGCTGAACTCGCAGAAACAGCTCCCCGAAATAACGGGAAGTCAGATGAAGTCTTCCTCCAGGATTTGGAAGCTTGGAGGAGGCACGGGTTTTAAGGGGAAGGGGTGGAGACAGTCCCACAAAGCTCACTATTTAGTGCACGGGCGGTGTGCAGGGATCTTGTCACCTTTCCTTTCCTGTGGGAAAGCACTGGCCTAGTCTGCGAGTCCGCCTGAGCGCCAGAGTAAAAGGCCAAGCGATGCCTACACTGGGAAATGGTAGTTGTGCATAGGGTGCCATCCTAGGCTCCGCACGCTACTGCAGGGTTGTGGCTGTGTCTACTTATTTCGGCCTGGCAGGGTGAACCCAGGACGCGAGCACAGAGCCTGGGAAAGCAAGGCCCAAGAGGCACCAGCTCTTCCGCAGCTTTTCATCCCTGACGCGACTGAAGCCTTGCTGAGGAAGCAGCGGCGAATTCCTGTTCGCTCCAAGCCAAAGCATCTGCGAAAGCACAGCATTCGCTGAGAAATGTTCTGCGGGTTGCTGCTGATTGCCTGAGCCCAGTCACGCGGTGGGAGAAACACGCATACAGCGAAAGCCTCTTTGCCTTCTCATCTGCCCTGGGAAAGCACAGCATTCTTTGGAAAATCTGAGTTGGGTTTGGGGATGCGGTGGAACATACCCGCATGGAGCGAAATACTCTTTGCCCTAGCATCCCTTCTGCCTGAGAGAGAAGCGTGGTTGCACACGTCCGTCACCGCTCTCCCCAGGAGCAAGTGAGTGGAAGGCACAGCACGCCACCACCGGAGAAGAGAAAGAGCCATTGGCCTTGGGGTCGGGAAACGCTCGGGAATCAGGATAGCCTGCCGTGGCACGAACAGCAGGCCGGTGGCAAGACAAGTGTCCCAGGCTCCCTGTGCGGGCAGGTGGAAGCTCCTGCCAAGTGACATGAGGGTACGACTAGGGCAGGGGTGCGTGATCCCCTCTGAGGAAGCAGTCTGCGCAGAACGCAGGCCTTTCCTGTGCCTTTGGTCCCAAGGGCACAGCATCTCCTTGGTCACCTGTCCAAGGCCAGACTTGGGCTTGCCACCAGGTGCCATACCCGGAACTCGCAGAAACAACCCCATGGAGAATCGGGCAGTCAGATGCCGTCTTCCACCAAGATGTGGCAGCGATGTGGGTGGCAGGGGTGTGCCGGGGAAGGAGTGGAGACTTTCCCCCACATTTCCCCATCCCAGTGCACGTGTCCTATGCAGGGATCCTGTCGCCTCCTCTCTCCTGTGGTGAAGGCACTGGCCTAGACCCCGAGTCTGCCTGAGCGCCAGAGCAAAAGGCAAAGCCTTGCCTATCCCAGGAGATGGTAATAGGCATAGAGTGCCATGCTAGGCCACGCACGCTGCTGATGGGTTGTGACTGTGTCTGCTTAGTTCGGCTTAACAAAGTAAACCCAGGGCGCAAACTTGCCCAAGAGGCACCACCCCTCCCGCCGCTCTTCTTCCCTGCCGCGACAGAGCAAATGACCAAAGCCTTGCTGAGGAAGCAGCAGCGAAGCTCGGTTCGCGCCAAACTGAAAACCTCTGCGAAAGCATAGCAGTCGCTGGGAAATCAGAATCGGTTCTGCGGGCTCTTCTGCTGCTGGCCTGAGCCCAGTCTCGCGGGTGGAGAAACCCGCATACAGCGAGAGCCTCTTTGCCCAAGCAACTCTTCTGGGAAAGCACAGCGTTCGTTGGGAAATCAGCATCGGATGTTGGGATGCTGCAGCCGAATACCTGAGCTAGTCTCCGCAGCTTAGTGGAAGACACCAGCATGGAGCGAAATCCTCTTTGCCCTAGCACCCCTGTGCCTGAGAGAGAAGCGCGTTTGCGCCTGTGGAAAGAGCCTTAAGGAAAGGGACACGTCTTTAACTGCGCTCCCCAGGAGCATGTCTATGGAAGGTGCAGCACGCTGCCCAGGAAGAAGAGCAGGAGCCATTGGCCTTCTGGTCTGGAAACGGTTGCGAAGCAGGAGAGTAGGCCCTGGCAGGCACAGCGGCCGGTGGCAATACAAGTGTCACCTGCTCCCTGTACAGAGAGATGGAAGCCTGGCTGCTACGGAGAGAGGAGGGAATGAGTAGGGCTGAGCGCGTGCTCAACGCTTAGGAAGGAGTCTGGGCAGAAAGCATGCCTGTCCTGAGCCTCTGGGCGCAAGGAGAGAGGAGCTCCTTGGCCACCTGTCCCTGGGGCAGACATGCGCTAGCCACCAGGCGCCTACGCTGAACTCGCAGAAACAGCTCCCTGAAATAACGGGGAGTGCGATGCCATCTTCCTCCAGGATGTGGAAGCTTGGAGGAGGCACGGGGTTTAAGGGGAAGGGGTTGGACAGTGCCCCAAAGGTCCCTATTCAGTGCACGGGCGGTGTGCAGTGATCCTGTCACCTCTCCAAGTCTGGCCTTGGACAGGTGACCAAGGAGATGCTGTGCCCTTGGGACCAAAGGCACAGGAAAGGCCTGCGTTCTGCGCAGACTGCTTCCTCAGAGGGGATCACGCACCCCTGCCCTAGTCGTACCCTCATGTCACTTGGCAGGAGCTTCCACCTGCCCGCACAGGGAGCCTGGGACACTTGTCTTGCCACCGGCCTGCTGTTCGTGCCACGGCAGGCTATCCTGCTTCCCGAGCGTTTCCCGACCCCAAGGCCAACGGCTCCTTCTCTTCTCTGGGGGCGGCGTGCTGCGACTTCCCCACACTTGGCTTCTCTCTCAGGCAGAGGGGATGTAGGGCAAAGAGTATTTCGCTCCATGCGGGTATCTTCCACCAAGCCGCGGAGACTAGCTCAGGCAAGCAGCAGCAGCTTCCCCAAACCCAACTCAGATTTCCCAAGGAACGCTGTGCTTTCCCAGGGGAGATGCCCAGGCAAAGAGGCTTCCACGGTATGCGGGTTTCTCCCACCGCGAGTCTGGGATCAGGCAAGCAGCAGCAGCCCGCAGAACATTTCTCAGCGAATGCTGTGCTTTCGCAGAGGCTTTGGCTTGGAGCGAACAGGAATTCGCCGCTGCTTCCTCAGCAAGGCTTCAGTCGCGTCAGGGAAGAAGAGCTGCGGGAGAGCTGGTGCCTCTTGGGCCTTGCTTTCCCGGGCTCCATGTTCGCATCCTGGGTTCACCCTGCCAGACCGAACTAAGCAGACACAGCCACAACCCTGCAGTAGCGTGCGTAGCCTAGGATGGCAATCTATGCACACTACCATCTCCCAGTGTAGGCAACGCTTGGCCTTTTACTCTGGCGCTCAGGCGGACTCCCGGACTAGGCCAGTGCTTTGCCCACAGGAAAAGAGAGGTGACAGGATCCCTGCACACCGCCCGTGCACTGAATAGGGACCTTTGGGGCACTGTCCAACGCCATCCCCTTAAACCCCGTACCTCCTCCAAGCTTCCACATCCTGGAGGAAGACGGCATCTGACTCCCCGTTATTTCAGGGAGCTCTTTCTGCGAGTTCAGCGTAGGCACCTGGTGGCTAGCGCATGTCTGCCCCAGGGACAGGTGGCCAAGGCTGAGCTGCTGTCTCCTTGGGCCCAGAGGCTCAGGACAGGCATGCTTTCTGCCCAGACTCCTTCCTAAGAGTGGAGCACGCGCCCTGCCCTACTCATCCCCTCCTGTCTCCTTAGCAACCAGGCTTCTGTATCTCTGCACTGGGAGCGGGTGACACTTGTATTGCTACCGGCCGCTGTGCCTGCCAGGGCCGGCTCTCTTACTTCGCAACCGTTTAGAGACCAGAAAGCCAACGGCTCCTGCTCTTCACCCCGGGCAGCGTGCTCCCCAGGAGAAAGTGTGGCAAAGGCGCAGCACGCCACCCCCAGAGAAGAGAAGGAGTCATTTACCTTGGGGTCAGGAAACGCTCGGGAAGCAGGAGAGCCTGCCCTGGCAGGAACTGCAGGCCGGTGGCAAGACAAATGTCACCCGCTCCCTGTGCGAAGAGACGAAGCCTGGCTGCTAAGGAGACATGAGGGAACGACTAGGGCAGGGACGCGTGCTCCACTCTGAGGAAGGAGTCTGGGCAGAAGGCAGGCCTGTCCTGTGCGTCTGGTCCCAAGGGCACAGCATCTCCTTGGACAACTGTCCGTAGGGCAGACTTGGGCTTGCTACCAGGCACCTTACCCTGAACTCGCAGAAACAGCTCCCTCGAGAAATGGGCAGTCAGATGCCATCTTCCTCCAAGATGTGACAGCCTTGTCGGTGGCTGGGGGTGTGCCGGGAAAGGAGTGGCAACAATCCCCGAATGCTCCCCATTTAGTAACGGGCGGTGTTCAGGGATCCTGTCGCCTCTCCTCTCCTGTGAGGAAGGCACTGACCTAGTCCGCGAGTCCACCTGAGGTCCACTGCCAAAGGCCAAGCGTTGCTTACACCGGGAGAAGGTAGTGTGCATAGAGTCCCATCCTAGGCCATGCACGTTGCTGCAGGGTTGTGACTGTGTCTGCTTAGTTCGGCTTAGCAAGGTGAACCCCGGGCGAGAACTTGGAGCCCGGGAAAGCAAGGCCCAAAAGGCACCAGCTCTCCCGGGGCTCTGTTTCCCTGCCACAACAGAGCGAACGACGAAAGCCTTGCTGAGGAAGCAGCAGCGAAGTGCATTTCGCGCCAAGCTGAAAAACTCTGGAAAGCATAGCAGTCGCTGGGAAATCAGAATCGGTTCTGCGGGCTCTTCTGCTGCTTGCCTGTGCCCAGTCTCGCGGGTGGAACAACCCGCATACAGCGAAAGCCTCTTTGCCGGGGCAACTCCTATGCGAAAGCACAGCATTCGTTGGGGAATCAGAATCGGATGTGTGTGATGCTGCAGCTGAATGCCTGAGCGAGTCTCCGCAGCATGGTGGAAGATACCCGCATGGAGCGAAATCCTCTTTGCCAGAGCGTCCCCTCTGCCTGAGAATGAAGCGACGTTGGGTCTGTGGAAAGAGCCATAAGGAAATGGACACGTCTTTCACTGCTCTCCCCAGGAGCATGAGTGTGGAAGGTGCAGCACGCTGCCCAGGGAGAAGAGCAGGAGCCGTTGGCCTTCTGGTCTGGAAATGGTTGGGAAGCAGGAGAGCCAGCCCTGGCAGGCACAGCGGCCAGTGGCAATACAAGTGTCACCCGCTCTGTGTGCATTGAGAGGGAAACCTGGCTGCTACGGAGAGAGGAGGGGATGAGTAGGGCAGGGCGCATGCTCCACTCTTAGGAAGGAGTCTGGGAAGAAAGCATGCCAGTCCTGAGACTCTGGGACCAAGGAGACAGCAGCTCCCTGGCCACCTGTCCCTGGGGCAGACATGCGCTAGCCACCAGGCGCCTACGCTGAACTCGCAGAAACAGCTCCCCGAAATAACGGGAAGTCAGATGAAGTCTTCCTCCAGGATTTGGAAGCTTGGAGGAGGCACGGGTTTTAAGGGGAAGGGGTGGAGACAGTCCCACAAAGCTCACTATTTAGTGCACGGGCGGTGTGCAGGGATCTTGTCACCTTTCCTTTCCTGTGGGAAAGCACTGGCCTAGTCTGCGAGTCCGCCTGAGCGCCAGAGTAAAAGGCCAAGCGATGCCTACACTGGGAAATGGTAGTTGTGCATAGGGTGCCATCCTAGGCTCCGCACGCTACTGCAGGGTTGTGGCTGTGTCTACTTATTTCGGCCTGGCAGGGTGAACCCAGGACGCGAACACAGAGCCTGGGAAAGCAAGGCCCAAGAGGCACCAGCTCTTCCGCAGCTTTTCATCCCTGACGCGACTGAAGCCTTGCTGAGGAAGCAGCGGCGAATTCCTGTTCGCTCCAAGCCAAAGCATCTGCGAAAGCACAGCATTCGCTGAGAAATGTTCTGCGGGTTGCTGCTGATTGCCTGAGCCCAGTCACGCGGTGGGAGAAACACGCATACAGCGAAAGCCTCTTTGCCTTCTCATCTGCCCTGGGAAAGCACAGCATTCTTTGGAAAATCTGAGTTGGGTTTGGGGATGCGGTGGAACATACCCGCATGGAGCGAAATACTCTTTGCCCTAGCATCCCTTCTGCCTGAGAGAGAAGCGTGGTTGCACACGTCCGTCACCGCTCTCCCCAGGAGCAAGTGAGTGGAAGGCACAGCACGCCACCACCGGAGAAGAGAAAGAGCCATTGGCCTTGGGGTCGGGAAACGCTCGGGAAGCATGATAGCCTGCCGTGGCACGAACAGCAGGCCGGTGGCAAGACAAGTGTCCCAGGCTCCCTGTGCGGGCAGGTGGAAGCTCCTGCCAAGTGACATGAGGGTACGACTAGGGCAGGGGTGCGTGATCCCCTCTGAGGAAGCAGTCTGCGCAGAACGCAGGCCTTTCCTGTGCCTTTGGTCCCAAGGGCACAGCATCTCCTTGGTCACCTGTCCAAGGCCAGACTTGGGCTTGCCACCAGGTGCCATACCCGGAACTCGCAGAAACAACCCCATGGAGAATCGGGCAGTCAGATGCCGTCTTCCACCAAGATGTGGCAGCGATGTGGGTGGCAGGGGGTGTGCCGGGGAAGGAGTGGAGATTTTCCCCACATTTCCCCATCCCAGTGCACGTGTCCTATGCAGGGATCCTGTCGCCTCCTCTCTCCTGTGGTGAAGGCACTGGCCTAGACCCCGAGTCTGCCTGAGCGCCAGAGCAAAAGGCAAAGCCTTGCCTATCCCAGGACATGGTAATAGGCATAGAGTGCCATGCTAGGCCACGCACGCTGCTGATGGGTTGTGACTGTGTCTGCTTAGTTCGGCTGAACAAAGTAAACCCAGGGCGCAAACTTGCCCAAGAGGCACCACCCCTCCCGCCGCTCTTCTTCCCTGCCGCGACAGAGCAAATGACCAAAGCCTTGCTGAGGAAGCAGCAGCGAAGCTCGGTTCGCGCCAAACTGAAAACCTCTGCGAAAGCATAGCAGTCGCTGGGAAATCAGAATCGGTTCTGCGGGCTCTTCTGCTGTTGGCGTGAGCCCAGTCTCGCGGGTGGAGAAACCCGCATACAGCGAAAGCCTCTTTGCCCAAGCAACTCTTCTGGGAAAGCACAGCGTTCGTTGGGAAATCAGCATCGGATGTTGGGATGCTGCAGCTGAATGCCTGAGCTAGTCTCCGCAGCATAGTGGAAGACACCAGCATGGAGCGAAATCCTCTTTGCCCTAGCACCCCTGTGCCTGAGAGAGAAGCGCGTTTGCGCCTGTGGAAAGAGCCTTAAGGAAAGGGACACGTCTTTAACTGCGCTCCCCAGGAGCATGTCTATGGAAGGTGCAGCACGCTGCCCAGGAAGAAGAGCAGGAGCCATTGGCCTTCTGGTCTGGAAACGGTTGCGAAGCAGGAGAGTAGGCCCTGGCAGGCACAGCGGCCGGTGGCAATACAAGTGTCACCTGCTCCCTGTACAGAGAGATGGAAGCCTGGCTGCTACGGAGAGAGGAGGGAATGAGTAGGGCTGAGCGCGTGCTCAACGCTTAGGAAGGAGTCTGGGCAGAAAGCATGCCTGTCCTGAGCCTCTGGGCGCAAGGAGAGAGGAGCTCCTTGGCCACCTGTCCCTGGGGCAGACATGCGCTAGCCACCAGGCGCCTACGCTGAACTCGCAGAAACAGCTCCCTGAAATAACGGGGAGTGCGATGCCATCTTCCTCCAGGATGTGGAAGCTTGGAGGAGGCACGGGGTTTAAGGGGAAGGGGTTGGACAGTGCCCCAAAGGTCCCTATTCAGTGCACGGGCGGTGTGCAGTGATCCTGTCACCTCTCCAAGTCTGGCCTTGGACAGGTGACCAAGGAGATGCTGTGCCCTTGGGACCAAAGGCACAGGAAAGGCCTGCGTTCTGCGCAGACTGCTTCCTCAGAGGGGATCACGCACCCCTGCCCTAGTCGTACCCTCATGTCACTTGGCAGGAGCTTCCACCTGCCCGCACAGGGAGCCTGGGACACTTGTCTTGCCACCGGCCTGCTGTTCGTGCCACGGCAGGCTATCCTGCTTCCCGAGCGTTTCCCGACCCCAAGGCCAACGGCTCCTTCTCTTCTCTGGGGGCGGCGTGCTGCGACTTCCCCACACTTGGCTTCTCTCTCAGGCAGAGGGGATGTAGGGCAAAGAGTATTTCGCTCCATGCGGGTATCTTCCACCAAGCCGCGGAGACTAGCTCAGGCAAGCAGCAGCAGCTTCCCCAAACCCAACTCAGATTTCCCAAGGAACGCTGTGCTTTCCCAGGGGAGATGCCCAGGCAAAGAGGCTTCCACGGTATGCGGGTTTCTCCCACCGCGAGTCTGGGATCAGGCAAGCAGCAGCAGCCCGCAGAACATTTCTCAGCGAATGCTGTGCTTTCGCAGAGGCTTTGGCTTGGAGCGAACAGGAATTCGCCGCTGCTTCCTCAGCAAGGCTTCAGTCGCGTCAGGGAAGAAGAGCTGCGGGAGAGCTGGTGCCTCTTGGGCCTTGCTTTCCCGGGCTCCATGTTCGCATCCTGGGTTCACCCTGCCAGACCGAACTAAGCAGACACAGCCACAACCCTGCAGTAGCGTGCGTAGCCTAGGATGGCAATCTATGCACACTACCATCTCCCAGTGTAGGCAACGCTTGGCCTTTTACTCTGGCGCTCAGGCGGACTCCCGGACTAGGCCAGTGCTTTGCCCACAGGAAAAGAGAGGTGACAGGATCCCTGCACACCGCCCGTGCACTGAATAGGGACCTTTGGGGCACTGTCCAACGCCTTCCCCTTAAACCCCGTACCTCCTCCAAGCTTCCACATCCTGGAGGAAGACGGCATCTGACTCCCCGTTATTTCAGGGAGCTCTTTCTGCGAGTTCAGCGTAGGCACCTGGTGGCTAGCGCATGTCTGCCCCAGGGACAGGTGGCCAAGGCTGAGCTGCTGTCTCCTTGGGCCCAGAGGCTCAGGACAGGCATGCTTTCTGCCCAGACTCCTTCCTAAGAGTGGAGCACGCGCCCTGCCCTACTCATCCCCTCCTGTCTCCTTAGCAACCAGGCTTCTGTATCTCTGCACTGGGAGCGGGTGACACTTGTATTGCTACCGGCCGCTGTGCCTGCCAGGGCCGGCTCTCTTACTTCGCAACCGTTTAGAGACCAGAAAGCCAACGGCTCCTGCTCTTCACCCCGGGCAGCGCGCTCCCCAGGAGCAAGTGTGGCAAAGGCGCAGCACGCCACCCCCAGAGAAGAGAAGGAGTCATTTACCTTGGGGTCATGAAACGCTCGGGAAGCACGAGAGCCTGCCCTGGCAGGAACTGCAGGCCGGTGGCAAGACAAATGTCACCCGCTCCCTGTGCGAAGAGACGAAGCCTGGCTGCTAAGGAGACATGAGGGAACGACTAGGGCAGGGACGCGTGCTCCACTCTGAGGAAGGAGTCTGGGCAGAAGGCAGGCCTGTCCTGTGCGTCTGGTCCCAAGGGCACAGCATCTCCTTGGACAACTGTCCGTAGGGCAGACTTGGGCTTGCTACCAGGCACCTTACCCTGAACTCGCAGAAACAGCTCCCTCGAGAAATGGGCAGTCAGATGCCATCTTCCTCCAAGATGTGACAGCCTTGTCGGTGGCTGGGGGTGTGCCGGGAAAGGAGTGGCAACAATCCCCGAATGCTCCCCATTTAGTAACGGGCGGTGTTCAGGGATCCTGTCGCCTCTCCTCTCCTGTGAGGAAGGCACTGACCTAGTCCGCGAGTCCACCTGAGGTCCACTGCCAAAGGCCAAGCGTTGCTTACACCGGGAGAAGGTAGTGTGCATAGAGTCCCATCCTAGGCCATGCACGTTGCTGCAGGGTTGTGACTGTGTCTGCTTAGTTCGGCTTAGCAAGGTGAACCCCGGGCGAGAACTTGGAGCCCGGGAAAGCAAGGCCCAAAAGGCACCAGCTCTCCCGGGGCTCTGTTTCCCTGCCACAACAGAGCGAACGACGAAAGCCTTGCTGAGGAAGCAGCAGCGAAGTGCATTTCGCGCCAAGCTGAAAAACTCTGGAAAGCATAGCAGTCGCTGGGAAATCAGAATCGGTTCTGCGGGCTCTTCTGCTGCTTGCCTGTGCCCAGTCTCGCGGGTGGAACAACCCGCATACAGCGAAAGCCTCTTTGCCGGGGCAACTCCTATGCGAAAGCACAGCATTCGTTGGGGAATCAGAATCGGATGTGTGTGATGCTGCAGCTGAATGCCTGAGCGAGTCTCCGCAGCATGGTGGAAGATACCCGCATGGAGCGAAATCCTCTTTGCCAGAGCGTCCCCTCTGCCTGAGAATGAAGCGACGTTGGGTCTGTGGAAAGAGCCATAAGGAAATGGACACGTCTTTCACTGCTCTCCCCAGGAGCATGAGTGTGGAAGGTGCAGCACGCTGCCCAGGGAGAAGAGCAGGAGCCGTTGGCCTTCTGGTCTGGAAATGGTTGGGAAGCAGGAGAGCCAGCCCTGGCAGGCACAGCGGCCAGTGGCAATACAAGTGTCACCCGCTCTGTGTGCATTGAGAGGGAAACCTGGCTGCTACGGAGAGAGGAGGGGATGAGTAGGGCAGGGCGCGTGCTCCACTCTTAGGAAGGAGTCTGGGAAGAAAGCATGCCAGTCCTGAGACTCTGGGACCAAGGAGACAGCAGCTCCCTGGCCACCTGTCCCTGGGGCAGACATGCGCTAGCCACCAGGCGCCTACGCTGAACTCGCAGAAACAGCTCCCCGAAATAACGGGAAGTCAGATGAAGTCTTCCTCCAGGATTTGGAAGCTTGGAGGAGGCACGGGTTTTAAGGGGAAGGGGTGGAGACAGTCCCACAAAGCTCACTATTTAGTGCACGGGCGGTGTGCAGGGATCTTGTCACCTTTCCTTTCCTGTGGGAAAGCACTGGCCTAGTCTGCGAGTCCGCCTGAGCGCCAGAGTAAAAGGCCAAGCGATGCCTACACTGGGAAATGGTAGTTGTGCATAGCGTGCCATCCTAGGCTCCGCACGCTACTGCAGGGTTGTGGCTGTGTCTACTTATTTCGGCCTGGCAGGGTGAACCCAGGACGCGAACACAGAGCCTGGGAAAGCAAGGCCCAAGAGGCACCAGCTCTTCCGCAGCTTTTCATCCCTGACGCGACTGAAGCCTTGCTGAGGAAGCAGCGGCGAATTCCTGTTCGCTCCAAGCCAAAGCATCTGCGAAAGCACAGCATTCGCTGAGAAATGTTCTGCGGGTTGCTGCTGATTGCCTGAGCCCAGTCACGCGGTGGGAGAAACACGCATACAGCGAAAGCCTCTTTGCCTTCTCATCTGCCCTGGGAAAGCACAGCATTCTTTGGAAAATCTGAGTTGGGTTTGGGGATGCGGTGGAACATACCCGCATGGAGCGAAATACTCTTTGCCCTAGCATCCCTTCTGCCTGAGAGAGAAGCGTGGTTGCACACGTCCGTCACCGCTCTCCCCAGGAGCAAGTGAGTGGAAGGCACAGCACGCCACCACCGGAGAAGAGAAAGAGCCATTGGCCCTGGGGTCGGGAAACGCTCGGGAAGCAGGATAGCCTGCCGTGGCACGAACAGCAGGCCGGTGGCAAGACAAGTGTCCCAGGCTCCCTGTGCGGTCAGGTGGAAGCTCCTGCCAAGTGACATGAGGGTACGACTAGGGCAGGGGTGCGTGATCCCCTCTGAGGAAGCAGTCTGCGCAGAACGCAGGCCTTTCCTGTGCCTTTGGTCCCAAGGGCACAGCATCTCCTTGGTCACCTGTCCAAGGCCAGACTTGGGCTTGCCACCAGGTGCCATACCCGGAACTCGCAGAAACAACCCCATGGAGAATCGGGCAGTCAGATGCCGTCTTCCACCAAGATGTGGCAGCGATGTGGGTGGCAGGGGTGTGCCGAGGAAGGAGTGGAGACTTTCCCCCACATTTCCCCATCCCAGTGCACGTGTCCTATGCAGGGATCCTGTCGCCTCCTCTCTCCTGTGGTGAAGGCACTGGCCTAGACCCCGAGTCTGCCTGAGCGCCAGAGCAAAAGGCAAAGCCTTGCCTATCCCAGGAGATGGTAATAGGCATAGAGTGCCATGCTAGGCCACGCATGCTGCTGATGGGTTGTGACTGTGTCTGCTTAGTTCGGCTTAACAAAGTAAACCCAGGGCGCAAACTTGCCCAAGAGGCACCACCCCTCCCGCCGCTCTTCTTCCCTGCCGCGACAGAGCAAATGACCAAAGCCTTGCTGAGGAAGCAGCAGCGAAGCTCGGTTCGCGCCAAACTGAAAACGTCTGCGAAAGCATAGCAGTCGCTGGGAAATCAGAATCGGTTCTGCGGGCTCTTCTGCTGCTGGCCTGAGCCCAGTCTCGCGGGTGGAGAAACCCGCATACAGCGAGAGCCTCTTTGCCCAAGCAACTCTTCTGGGAAAGCACAGCGTTCGTTGGGAAATCAGCATCGGATGTTGGGATGCTGCAGCCGAATGCCTGAGCTAGTCTCCGCAGCATAGTGGAAGACACCAGCATGGAGCGAAATCCTCTTTGCCCTAGCACCCCTGTGCCTGAGAGAGAAGCGCGTTTGCGCCTGTGGAAAGAGCCTTAAGGAAAGGGACACGTCTTTAACTGCGCTCCCCAGGAGCATGTCTATGGAAGGTGCAGCACGCTGCCCAGGAAGAAGAGCAGGAGCCATTGGACTTCTGGTCTGGAAACGGTTGCGAAGCAGGAGAGTAGGCCCTGGCAGGCACAGCGGCCGGTGGCAATACAAGTGTCACCTGCTCCCTGTACAGAGAGATGGAAGCCTGGCTGCTACGGAGAGAGGAGGGAATGAGTAGGGCTGAGCGCGTGCTCAACGCTTAGGAAGGAGTCTGGGCAGAAAGCATGCCTATCCTGAGCCTCTGGGCGCAAGGAGAGGGGAGCTCCTTGGCCACCTGTCCCTGGGGCAGACATGCGCTAGCCACCAGGCGCCTACGCTGAACTCGCAGAAACAGCTCCCTGAAATAACGGGGAGTGCGATGCCATCTTCCTCCAGGATGTGGAAGCTTGGAGGAGGCACGGGTTTAAGGGGAAGGGGTTGGACAGTGCCCCAAAGGTCCCTATTCAGTGCACGGGCGGTGTGCAGTGATCCTGTCACCTCTCCAAGTCTGGCCTTGGACAGGTGACCAAGGAGATGCTGTGCCCTTGGGACCAAAGGCACAGGAAAGGCCTGCGTTCTGTGCAGACTACTTCCTCAGAGGGGATCACGCACCCCTGCCCTAGTCGTACCCTCATGTCACTTGGCAGGAGCTTCCACCTGCCCGCACAGGGAGCCTGGGACACTTGTCTTGCCACCGGCCTGCTGTTCGTGCCACGGCAGGCTATCCTGCTTCCCGAGCGTTTCCCGACCCCAAGGCCAACGGCTCCTTCTCTTCTCTGGGGGCGGCGTGCTGCGACTTCCCCACACTTGGCTTCTCTCTCAGGCAGAGGGGATGTAGGGCAAAGAGTATTTCGCTCCATGCGGGTATCTTCCACCAAGCCGCGGAGACTAGCTCAGGCAAGCAGCAGCAGCTTCCCCAAACCCAACTCAGATTTCCCAAGGAACGCTGTGCTTTCCCAGGGGAGATGCCCAGGCAAAGAGGCTTCCACGGTATGCGGGTTTCTCCCACCGCGAGTCTGGGATCAGGCAAGCAGAAGCAGCCCGCAGAACATTTCTCAGCGAATTTGTGCTTTCGCAGAGGCTTTGGCTTGGAGCTAACAGCACTTCGGTGCTGCTTCCTCAGCAAGGCTTCAGTCGCGTCAGGGAAGAAGAGCTGCGGGAGAGCTGGTGCCTCTTGGGCCTTGCTTTCCCGGGCTCCATGTTCGCATCCTGGGTTCACCAAGCCAGACCGAACTAAGCAGACACAGCCACAACCCTGCAGTAGCGTGCGTAGCCTAGGATGGCAATCTATGCACACTACCATCTCCCAGTGTAGGCAACGCTTGGCCTTTTACTCTGGCGCTCAGGTGGACTCCCGGACTAAGCCAGTGCTTTGCCCACAGGAAAAGAGAGGTGACAGGATGCCTGCACACCGCCCGTGCACTGAATAGGGACCTTTAGGGCACCATCCAACGCCTTCCCCTTAAACCCCGTACCTCCTCCAAGCTTCCACATCCTGGAGGAAGACGGCATCTGACTCCCCGTTATTTCAGGGAGCTCTTTCTGCGAGTTCAGCGTAGGCACCTGGTGGCTAGCGCATGTCTGCCCCAGGGACAGGTGGCCAAGGCTGAGCTGCTGTCTCCTTGGGCCCAGAGGCTCAGGACAGGCATGCTTTCTGCCCAGACTCCTTCCTAAGAGTGGAGCACGCGCCCTGCCCTACTCATCCCCTCCTGTCTCCTTAGCAACCAGGCTTCTGTATCTCTGCACTGGGAGCGGGTGACATTGTATTGCTACCGGCCGCTGTGCCTGCCAGGGCCGGCTCTCTTACTTCGCAACCGTTTAGAGACCAGAAAGCCAACGGCTCCTGCTCTTCTCCCCGGGCAGCACGCTCCCCAGGAGCAAGTGTGGCAAAGGCGCAGCACGCCACCCCCGGAGAAGAGGAGTCATTTACCTTGGGGTCAGGAAACACTCGGGAAGCAGGAGAGCCTGCCCTGGCAGGAACAGCAGGCCGGTGGCAAGACAAATGTCACCCGCTCCCTGTGCGGAAAGAGGAAGCCTGGTTGCTAAGGAGACATGAGGGGACGACTAGGGCAGGGACGCGTGCTCCACTCTGAGGAAGGAGTCTGGGCAGAAGGCAGGCCTGTCCTGTGTGTCTGGTCCCAAGGGCACAGCATCTCTTTGGACAACTCTCCGTAGGGCAGACTTGGGTGTGCTACCAGGCACCATACCCTGAACTCGCAGAAACAGCTCCCTCGTGAAATGGGCAGTCAGATGCCATCTTCCTCCAAGATGTGACAGCCTTGTCTGTGGCTAGGGGTGTGCCGGGAAAGGAGTGGCAACAATCCCCGAATGCTCCCCATTTAGTAATGGGCGGTGTTCAGGGATCCTGTCGCCTCTCCTCTCCTGTGGGGAAGGCACTGACCTAGTCCGCGAGTCCACCTGAGGTCCACTGCCAAAGGCCAAGCGTTGCTTACACCGGGAGAAGGTAGTGTGCATAGAGTCCCATCCTAGGCCATGCACGTTGCTGCAGGGTTGTGACTGTGTCTGCTTAGTTCGGCTTAGCAAGGTGAACCCCGGGCGAGAACTTGGAGCCCGGGAAAGCAAGGCCCAAAAGGCACCAGCTCTCCCGGGGCTCTGTTTCCCTGCCACAACAGAGCGAACGACGAAAGCCTTGCTGAGGAAGCAGCAGCGAAGTGCATTTCGCGCCAAGCTGAAAAACTCTGGAAAGCATAGCAGTCGCTGGGAAATCAGAATCGGTTCTGCGGGCTCTTCTGCTGCTTGCCTGTGCCCAGTCTCGCGGGTGGAACAACCCGCATACAGCGAAAGCCTCTTTGCCGGGGCAACTCCTATGCGAAAGCACAGCATTCGTTGGGGAATCAGAATCGGATGTGTGTGATGCTGCAGCTGAATGCCTGAGCGAGTCTCCGCAGCATGGTGGAAGATACCCGCATGGAGCGAAATCCTCTTTGCCAGAGCGTCCCCTCTGCCTGAGAATGAAGCGACGTTGGGTCTGTGGAAAGAGCCATAAGGAAATGGACACGTCTTTCACTGCTCTCCCCAGGAGCATGAGTGTGGAAGGTGCAGCACGCTGCCCAGGGAGAAGAGCAGGAGCCGTTGGCCTTCTGGTCTGGAAATGGTTGGGAAGCAGGAGAGCCAGCCCTGGCAGGCACAGCGGCCAGTGGCAATACAAGTGTCACCCGCTCTGTGTGCATTGAGAGGGAAACCTGGCTGCTACGGAGAGAGGAGGGGATGAGTAGGGCAGGGCGCGTGCTCCACTCTTAGGAAGGAGTCTGGGAAGAAAGCATGCCAGTCCTGAGACTCTGGGACCAAGGAGACAGCAGCTCCCTGGCCACCTGTCCCTGGGGCAGACATGCGCTAGCCACCAGGCGCCTACGCTGAACTCGCAGAAACAGCTCCCCGAAATAACGGGAAGTCAGATGAAGTCTTCCTCCAGGATTTGGAAGCTTGGAGGAGGCACGGGTTTTAAGGGGAAGGGGTGGAGACAGTCCCACAAAGCTCACTATTTAGTGCACGGGCGGTGTGCAGGGATCTTGTCACCTTTCCTTTCCTGTGGGAAAGCACTGGCCTAGTCTGCGAGTCCGCCTGAGCGCCAGAGTAAAAGGCCAAGCGATGCCTACACTGGGAAATGGTAGTTGTGCATAGCGTGCCATCCTAGGCTCCGCACGCTACTGCAGGGTTGTGGCTGTGTCTACTTATTTCGGCCTGGCAGGGTGAACCCAGGACGCGAGCACAGAGCCTGGGAAAGCAAGGCCCAAGAGGCACCAGCTCTTCCGCAGCTTTTCATCCCTGACGCGACTGAAGCCTTGCTGAGGAAGCAGCGGCGAATTCCTGTTCGCTCCAAGCCAAAGCATCTGCGAAAGCACAGCATTCGCTGAGAAATGTTCTGCGGGTTGCTGCTGATTGCCTGAGCCCAGTCACGCGGTGGGAGAAACACGCATACAGCGAAAGCCTCTTTGCCTTCTCATCTGCCCTGGGAAAGCACAGCATTCTTTGGAAAATCTGAGTTGGGTTTGGGGATGCGGTGGAACATACCCGCATGGAGCGAAATACTCTTTGCCCTAGCATCCCTTCTGCCTGAGAGAGAAGCGTGGTTGCACACGTCCGTCACCGCTCTCCCCAGGAGCAAGTGAGTGGAAGGCACAGCACGCCACCACCGGAGAAGAGAAAGAGCCATTGGCCTTGGGGTCGGGAAACGCTCGGGAATCAGGATAGCCTGCCGTGGCACGAACAGCAGGCCGGTGGCAAGACAAGTGTCCCAGGCTCCCTGTGCGGGCAGGTGGAAGCTCCTGCCAAGTGACATGAGGGTACGACTAGGGCAGGGGTGCGTGATCCCCTCTGAGGAAGCAGTCTGCGCAGAACGCAGGCCTTTCCTGTGCCTTTGGTCCCAAGGGCACAGCATCTCCTTGGTCACCTGTCCAAGGCCAGACTTGGGCTTGCCACCAGGTGCCATACCCGGAACTCGCAGAAACAACCCCATGGAGAATCGGGCAGTCAGATGCCGTCTTCCACCAAGATGTGGCAGCGATGTGGGTGGCAGGGGTGTGCCGGGGAAGGAGTGGAGACTTTCCCCCACATTTCCCCATCCCAGTGCACGTGTCCTATGCAGGGATCCTGTCGCCTCCTCTCTCCTGTGGTGAAGGCACTGGCCTAGACCCCGAGTCTGCCTGAGCGCCAGAGCAAAAGGCAAAGCCTTGCCTATCCCAGGAGATGGTAATAGGCATAGAGTGCCATGCTAGGCCACGCACGCTGCTGATGGGTTGTGACTGTGTCTGCTTAGTTCGGCTTAACAAAGTAAACCCAGGGCGCAAACTTGCCCAAGAGGCACCACCCCTCCCGCCGCTCTTCTTCCCTGCCGCGACAGAGCAAATGACCAAAGCCTTGCTGAGGAAGCAGCAGCGAAGCTCGGTTCGCGCCAAACTGAAAACCTCTGCGAAAGCATAGCAGTCGCTGGGAAATCAGAATCGGTTCTGCGGGCTCTTCTGCTGCTGGCCTGAGCCCAGTCTCGCGGGTGGAGAAACCCGCATACAGCGAGAGCCTCTTTGCCCAAGCAACTCTTCTGGGAAAGCACAGCGTTCGTTGGGAAATCAGCATCGGATGTTGGGATGCTGCAGCCGAATACCTGAGCTAGTCTCCGCAGCTTAGTGGAAGACACCAGCATGGAGCGAAATCCTCTTTGCCCTAGCACCCCTGTGCCTGAGAGAGAAGCGCGTTTGCGCCTGTGGAAAGAGCCTTAAGGAAAGGGACACGTCTTTAACTGCGCTCCCCAGGAGCATGTCTATGGAAGGTGCAGCACGCTGCCCAGGAAGAAGAGCAGGAGCCATTGGCCTTCTGGTCTGGAAACGGTTGCGAAGCAGGAGAGTAGGCCCTGGCAGGCACAGCGGCCGGTGGCAATACAAGTGTCACCTGCTCCCTGTACAGAGAGATGGAAGCCTGGCTGCTACGGAGAGAGGAGGGAATGAGTAGGGCTGAGCGCGTGCTCAACGCTTAGGAAGGAGTCTGGGCAGAAAGCATGCCTGTCCTGAGCCTCTGGGCGCAAGGAGAGAGGAGCTCCTTGGCCACCTGTCCCTGGGGCAGACATGCGCTAGCCACCAGGCGCCTACGCTGAACTCGCAGAAACAGCTCCCTGAAATAACGGGGAGTGCGATGCCATCTTCCTCCAGGATGTGGAAGCTTGGAGGAGGCACGGGGTTTAAGGGGAAGGGGTTGGACAGTGCCCCAAAGGTCCCTATTCAGTGCACGGGCGGTGTGCAGTGATCCTGTCACCTCTCCAAGTCTGGCCTTGGACAGGTGACCAAGGAGATGCTGTGCCCTTGGGACCAAAGGCACAGGAAAGGCCTGCGTTCTGCGCAGACTGCTTCCTCAGAGGGGATCACGCACCCCTGCCCTAGTCGTACCCTCATGTCACTTGGCAGGAGCTTCCACCTGCCCGCACAGGGAGCCTGGGACACTTGTCTTGCCACCGGCCTGCTGTTCGTGCCACGGCAGGCTATCCTGCTTCCCGAGCGTTTCCCGACCCCAAGGCCAACGGCTCCTTCTCTTCTCTGGGGGCGGCGTGCTGCGACTTCCCCACACTTGGCTTCTCTCTCAGGCAGAGGGGATGTAGGGCAAAGAGTATTTCGCTCCATGCGGGTATCTTCCACCAAGCCGCGGAGACTAGCTCAGGCAAGCAGCAGCAGCTTCCCCAAACCCAACTCAGATTTCCCAAGGAACGCTGTGCTTTCCCAGGGGAGATGCCCAGGCAAAGAGGCTTCCACGGTATGCGGGTTTCTCCCACCGCGAGTCTGGGATCAGGCAAGCAGCAGCAGCCCGCAGAACATTTCTCAGCGAATGCTGTGCTTTCGCAGAGGCTTTGGCTTGGAGCGAACAGGAATTCGCCGCTGCTTCCTCAGCAAGGCTTCAGTCGCGTCAGGGAAGAAGAGCTGCGGGAGAGCTGGTGCCTCTTGGGCCTTGCTTTCCCGGGCTCCATGTTCGCATCCTGGGTTCACCCTGCCAGACCGAACTAAGCAGACACAGCCACAACCCTGCAGTAGCGTGCGTAGCCTAGGATGGCAATCTATGCACACTACCATCTCCCAGTGTAGGCAACGCTTGGCCTTTTACTCTGGCGCTCAGGCGGACTCCCGGACTAGGCCAGTGCTTTGCCCACAGGAAAAGAGAGGTGACAGGATCCCTGCACACCGCCCGTGCACTGAATAGGGACCTTTGGGGCACTGTCCAACGCCATCCCCTTAAACCCCGTACCTCCTCCAAGCTTCCACATCCTGGAGGAAGACGGCATCTGACTCCCCGTTATTTCAGGGAGCTCTTTCTGCGAGTTCAGCGTAGGCACCTGGTGGCTAGCGCATGTCTGCCCCAGGGACAGGTGGCCAAGGCTGAGCTGCTGTCTCCTTGGGCCCAGAGGCTCAGGACAGGCATGCTTTCTGCCCAGACTCCTTCCTAAGAGTGGAGCACGCGCCCTGCCCTACTCATCCCCTCCTGTCTCCTTAGCAACCAGGCTTCTGTATCTCTGCACTGGGAGCGGGTGACACTTGTATTGCTACCGGCCGCTGTGCCTGCCAGGGCCGGCTCTCTTACTTCGCAACCGTTTAGAGACCAGAAAGCCAACGGCTCCTGCTCTTCACCCCGGGCAGCGTGCTCCCCAGGAGAAAGTGTGGCAAAGGCGCAGCACGCCACCCCCAGAGAAGAGAAGGAGTCATTTACCTTGGGGTCAGGAAACGCTCGGGAAGCAGGAGAGCCTGCCCTGGCAGGAACTGCAGGCCGGTGGCAAGACAAATGTCACCCGCTCCCTGTGCGAAGAGACGAAGCCTGGCTGCTAAGGAGACATGAGGGAACGACTAGGGCAGGGACGCGTGCTCCACTCTGAGGAAGGAGTCTGGGCAGAAGGCAGGCCTGTCCTGTGCGTCTGGTCCCAAGGGCACAGCATCTCCTTGGACAACTGTCCGTAGGGCAGACTTGGGCTTGCTACCAGGCACCTTACCCTGAACTCGCAGAAACAGCTCCCTCGAGAAATGGGCAGTCAGATGCCATCTTCCTCCAAGATGTGACAGCCTTGTCGGTGGCTGGGGGTGTGCCGGGAAAGGAGTGGCAACAATCCCCGAATGCTCCCCATTTAGTAACGGGCGGTGTTCAGGGATCCTGTCGCCTCTCCTCTCCTGTGAGGAAGGCACTGACCTAGTCCGCGAGTCCACCTGAGGTCCACTGCCAAAGGCCAAGCGTTGCTTACACCGGGAGAAGGTAGTGTGCATAGAGTCCCATCCTAGGCCATGCACGTTGCTGCAGGGTTGTGACTGTGTCTGCTTAGTTCGGCTTAGCAAGGTGAACCCCGGGCGAGAACTTGGAGCCCGGGAAAGCAAGGCCCAAAAGGCACCAGCTCTCCCGGGGCTCTGTTTCCCTGCCACAACAGAGCGAACGACGAAAGCCTTGCTGAGGAAGCAGCAGCGAAGTGCATTTCGCGCCAAGCTGAAAAACTCTGGAAAGCATAGCAGTCGCTGGGAAATCAGAATCGGTTCTGCGGGCTCTTCTGCTGCTTGCCTGTGCCCAGTCTCGCGGGTGGAACAACCCGCATACAGCGAAAGCCTCTTTGCCGGGGCAACTCCTATGCGAAAGCACAGCATTCGTTGGGGAATCAGAATCGGATGTGTGTGATGCTGCAGCTGAATGCCTGAGCGAGTCTCCGCAGCATGGTGGAAGATACCCGCATGGAGCGAAATCCTCTTTGCCAGAGCGTCCCCTCTGCCTGAGAATGAAGCGACGTTGGGTCTGTGGAAAGAGCCATAAGGAAATGGACACGTCTTTCACTGCTCTCCCCAGGAGCATGAGTGTGGAAGGTGCAGCACGCTGCCCAGGGAGAAGAGCAGGAGCCGTTGGCCTTCTGGTCTGGAAATGGTTGGGAAGCAGGAGAGCCAGCCCTGGCAGGCACAGCGGCCAGTGGCAATACAAGTGTCACCCGCTCTGTGTGCATTGAGAGGGAAACCTGGCTGCTACGGAGAGAGGAGGGGATGAGTAGGGCAGGGCGCATGCTCCACTCTTAGGAAGGAGTCTGGGAAGAAAGCATGCCAGTCCTGAGACTCTGGGACCAAGGAGACAGCAGCTCCCTGGCCACCTGTCCCTGGGGCAGACATGCGCTAGCCACCAGGCGCCTACGCTGAACTCGCAGAAACAGCTCCCCGAAATAACGGGAAGTCAGATGAAGTCTTCCTCCAGGATTTGGAAGCTTGGAGGAGGCACGGGTTTTAAGGGGAAGGGGTGGAGACAGTCCCACAAAGCTCACTATTTAGTGCACGGGCGGTGTGCAGGGATCTTGTCACCTTTCCTTTCCTGTGGGAAAGCACTGGCCTAGTCTGCGAGTCCGCCTGAGCGCCAGAGTAAAAGGCCAAGCGATGCCTACACTGGGAAATGGTAGTTGTGCATAGGGTGCCATCCTAGGCTCCGCACGCTACTGCAGGGTTGTGGCTGTGTCTACTTATTTCGGCCTGGCAGGGTGAACCCAGGACGCGAACACAGAGCCTGGGAAAGCAAGGCCCAAGAGGCACCAGCTCTTCCGCAGCTTTTCATCCCTGACGCGACTGAAGCCTTGCTGAGGAAGCAGCGGCGAATTCCTGTTCGCTCCAAGCCAAAGCATCTGCGAAAGCACAGCATTCGCTGAGAAATGTTCTGCGGGTTGCTGCTGATTGCCTGAGCCCAGTCACGCGGTGGGAGAAACACGCATACAGCGAAAGCCTCTTTGCCTTCTCATCTGCCCTGGGAAAGCACAGCATTCTTTGGAAAATCTGAGTTGGGTTTGGGGATGCGGTGGAACATACCCGCATGGAGCGAAATACTCTTTGCCCTAGCATCCCTTCTGCCTGAGAGAGAAGCGTGGTTGCACACGTCCGTCACCGCTCTCCCCAGGAGCAAGTGAGTGGAAGGCACAGCACGCCACCACCGGAGAAGAGAAAGAGCCATTGGCCTTGGGGTCGGGAAACGCTCGGGAAGCATGATAGCCTGCCGTGGCACGAACAGCAGGCCGGTGGCAAGACAAGTGTCCCAGGCTCCCTGTGCGGGCAGGTGGAAGCTCCTGCCAAGTGACATGAGGGTACGACTAGGGCAGGGGTGCGTGATCCCCTCTGAGGAAGCAGTCTGCGCAGAACGCAGGCCTTTCCTGTGCCTTTGGTCCCAAGGGCACAGCATCTCCTTGGTCACCTGTCCAAGGCCAGACTTGGGCTTGCCACCAGGTGCCATACCCGGAACTCGCAGAAACAACCCCATGGAGAATCGGGCAGTCAGATGCCGTCTTCCACCAAGATGTGGCAGCGATGTGGGTGGCAGGGGGTGTGCCGGGGAAGGAGTGGAGATTTTCCCCACATTTCCCCATCCCAGTGCACGTGTCCTATGCAGGGATCCTGTCGCCTCCTCTCTCCTGTGGTGAAGGCACTGGCCTAGACCCCGAGTCTGCCTGAGCGCCAGAGCAAAAGGCAAAGCCTTGCCTATCCCAGGACATGGTAATAGGCATAGAGTGCCATGCTAGGCCACGCACGCTGCTGATGGGTTGTGACTGTGTCTGCTTAGTTCGGCTGAACAAAGTAAACCCAGGGCGCAAACTTGCCCAAGAGGCACCACCCCTCCCGCCGCTCTTCTTCCCTGCCGCGACAGAGCAAATGACCAAAGCCTTGCTGAGGAAGCAGCAGCGAAGCTCGGTTCGCGCCAAACTGAAAACCTCTGCGAAAGCATAGCAGTCGCTGGGAAATCAGAATCGGTTCTGCGGGCTCTTCTGCTGCTGGCCTGAGCCCAGTCTCGCGGGTGGAGAAACCCGCATACAGCGAAAGCCTCTTTGCCCAAGCAACTCTTCTGGGAAAGCACAGCGTTCGTTGGGAAATCAGCATCGGATGTTGGGATGCTGCAGCTGAATGCCTGAGCTAGTCTCCGCAGCATAGTGGAAGACACCAGCATGGAGCGAAATCCTCTTTGCCCTAGCACCCCTGTGCCTGAGAGAGAAGCGCGTTTGCGCCTGTGGAAAGAGCCTTAAGGAAAGGGACACGTCTTTAACTGCGCTCCCCAGGAGCATGTCTATGGAAGGTGCAGCACGCTGCCCAGGAAGAAGAGCAGGAGCCATTGGCCTTCTGGTCTGGAAACGGTTGCGAAGCAGGAGAGTAGGCCCTGGCAGGCACAGCGGCCGGTGGCAATACAAGTGTCACCTGCTCCCTGTACAGAGAGATGGAAGCCTGGCTGCTACGGAGAGAGGAGGGAATGAGTAGGGCTGAGCGCGTGCTCAACGCTTAGGAAGGAGTCTGGGCAGAAAGCATGCCTGTCCTGAGCCTCTGGGCGCAAGGAGAGAGGAGCTCCTTGGCCACCTGTCCCTGGGGCAGACATGCGCTAGCCACCAGGCGCCTACGCTGAACTCGCAGAAACAGCTCCCTGAAATAACGGGGAGTGCGATGCCATCTTCCTCCAGGATGTGGAAGCTTGGAGGAGGCACGGGGTTTAAGGGGAAGGGGTTGGACAGTGCCCCAAAGGTCCCTATTCAGTGCACGGGCGGTGTGCAGTGATCCTGTCACCTCTCCAAGTCTGGCCTTGGACAGGTGACCAAGGAGATGCTGTGCCCTTGGGACCAAAGGCACAGGAAAGGCCTGCGTTCTGCGCAGACTGCTTCCTCAGAGGGGATCACGCACCCCTGCCCTAGTCGTACCCTCATGTCACTTGGCAGGAGCTTCCACCTGCCCGCACAGGGAGCCTGGGACACTTGTCTTGCCACCGGCCTGCTGTTCGTGCCACGGCAGGCTATCCTGCTTCCCGAGCGTTTCCCGACCCCAAGGCCAACGGCTCCTTCTCTTCTCTGGGGGCGGCGTGCTGCGACTTCCCCACACTTGGCTTCTCTCTCAGGCAGAGGGGATGTAGGGCAAAGAGTATTTCGCTCCATGCGGGTATCTTCCACCAAGCCGCGGAGACTAGCTCAGGCAAGCAGCAGCAGCTTCCCCAAACCCAACTCAGATTTCCCAAGGAACGCTGTGCTTTCCCAGGGGAGATGCCCAGGCAAAGAGGCTTCCACGGTATGCGGGTTTCTCCCACCGCGAGTCTGGGATCAGGCAAGCAGCAGCAGCCCGCAGAACATTTCTCAGCGAATGCTGTGCTTTCGCAGAGGCTTTGGCTTGGAGCGAACAGGAATTCGCCGCTGCTTCCTCAGCAAGGCTTCAGTCGCGTCAGGGAAGAAGAGCTGCGGGAGAGCTGGTGCCTCTTGGGCCTTGCTTTCCCGGGCTCCATGTTCGCATCCTGGGTTCACCCTGCCAGACCGAACTAAGCAGACACAGCCACAACCCTGCAGTAGCGTGCGTAGCCTAGGATGGCAATCTATGCACACTACCATCTCCCAGTGTAGGCAACGCTTGGCCTTTTACTCTGGCGCTCAGGCGGACTCCCGGACTAGGCCAGTGCTTTGCCCACAGGAAAAGAGAGGTGACAGGATCCCTGCACACCGCCCGTGCACTGAATAGGGACCTTTGGGGCACTGTCCAACGCCTTCCCCTTAAACCCCGTACCTCCTCCAAGCTTCCACATCCTGGAGGAAGACGGCATCTGACTCCCCGTTATTTCAGGGAGCTCTTTCTGCGAGTTCAGCGTAGGCACCTGGTGGCTAGCGCATGTCTGCCCCAGGGACAGGTGGCCAAGGCTGAGCTGCTGTCTCCTTGGGCCCAGAGGCTCAGGACAGGCATGCTTTCTGCCCAGACTCCTTCCTAAGAGTGGAGCACGCGCCCTGCCCTACTCATCCCCTCCTGTCTCCTTAGCAACCAGGCTTCTGTATCTCTGCACTGGGAGCGGGTGACACTTGTATTGCTACTGGCCGCTGTGCCTGCCAGGGCCGGCTCTCTTACTTCGCAACCGTTTAGAGACCAGAAAGCCAACGGCTCCTGCTCTTCACCCCGGGCAGCGCGCTCCCCAGGAGCAAGTGTGGCAAAGGCGCAGCACGCCACCCCCAGAGAAGAGAAGGAGTCATTTACCTTGGGGTCATGAAACGCTCGGGAAGCACGAGAGCCTGCCCTGGCAGGAACTGCAGGCCGGTGGCAAGACAAATGTCACCCGCTCCCTGTGCGAAGAGACGAAGCCTGGCTGCTAAGGAGACATGAGGGAACGACTAGGGCAGGGACGCGTGCTCCACTCTGAGGAAGGAGTCTGGGCAGAAGGCAGGCCTGTCCTGTGCGTCTGGTCCCAAGGGCACAGCATCTCCTTGGACAACTGTCCGTAGGGCAGACTTGGGCTTGCTACCAGGCACCTTACCCTGAACTCGCAGAAACAGCTCCCTCGAGAAATGGGCAGTCAGATGCCATCTTCCTCCAAGATGTGACAGCCTTGTCGGTGGCTGGGGGTGTGCCGGGAAAGGAGTGGCAACAATCCCCGAATGCTCCCCATTTAGTAACGGGCGGTGTTCAGGGATCCTGTCGCCTCTCCTCTCCTGTGAGGAAGGCACTGACCTAGTCCGCGAGTCCACCTGAGGTCCACTGCCAAAGGCCAAGCGTTGCTTACACCGGGAGAAGGTAGTGTGCATAGAGTCCCATCCTAGGCCATGCACGTTGCTGCAGGGTTGTGACTGTGTCTGCTTAGTTCGGCTTAGCAAGGTGAACCCCGGGCGAGAACTTGGAGCCCGGGAAAGCAAGGCCCAAAAGGCACCAGCTCTCCCGGGGCTCTGTTTCCCTGCCACAACAGAGCGAACGACGAAAGCCTTGCTGAGGAAGCAGCAGCGAAGTGCATTTCGCGCCAAGCTGAAAAACTCTGGAAAGCATAGCAGTCGCTGGGAAATCAGAATCGGTTCTGCGGGCTCTTCTGCTGCTTGCCTGTGCCCAGTCTCGCGGGTGGAACAACCCGCATACAGCGAAAGCCTCTTTGCCGGGGCAACTCCTATGCGAAAGCACAGCATTCGTTGGGGAATCAGAATCGGATGTGTGTGATGCTGCAGCTGAATGCCTGAGCGAGTCTCCGCAGCATGGTGGAAGATACCCGCATGGAGCGAAATCCTCTTTGCCAGAGCGTCCCCTCTGCCTGAGAATGAAGCGACGTTGGGTCTGTGGAAAGAGCCATAAGGAAATGGACACGTCTTTCACTGCTCTCCCCAGGAGCATGAGTGTGGAAGGTGCAGCACGCTGCCCAGGGAGAAGAGCAGGAGCCGTTGGCCTTCTGGTCTGGAAATGGTTGGGAAGCAGGAGAGCCAGCCCTGGCAGGCACAGCGGCCAGTGGCAATACAAGTGTCACCCGCTCTGTGTGCATTGAGAGGGAAACCTGGCTGCTACGGAGAGAGGAGGGGATGAGTAGGGCAGGGCGCGTGCTCCACTCTTAGGAAGGAGTCTGGGAAGAAAGCATGCCAGTCCTGAGACTCTGGGACCAAGGAGACAGCAGCTCCCTGGCCACCTGTCCCTGGGGCAGACATGCGCTAGCCACCAGGCGCCTACGCTGAACTCGCAGAAACAGCTCCCCGAAATAACGGGAAGTCAGATGAAGTCTTCCTCCAGGATTTGGAAGCTTGGAGGAGGCACGGGTTTTAAGGGGAAGGGGTGGAGACAGTCCCACAAAGCTCACTATTTAGTGCACGGGCGGTGTGCAGGGATCTTGTCACCTTTCCTTTCCTGTGGGAAAGCACTGGCCTAGTCTGCGAGTCCGCCTGAGCGCCAGAGTAAAAGGCCAAGCGATGCCTACACTGGGAAATGGTAGTTGTGCATAGGGTGCCATCCTAGGCTCCGCACGCTACTGCAGGGTTGTGGCTGTGTCTACTTATTTCGGCCTGGCAGGGTGAACCCAGGACGCGAACACAGAGCCTGGGAAAGCAAGGCCCAAGAGGCACCAGCTCTTCCGCAGCTTTTCATCCCTGACGCGACTGAAGCCTTGCTGAGGAAGCAGCGGCGAATTCCTGTTCGCTCCAAGCCAAAGCATCTGCGAAAGCACAGCATTCGCTGAGAAATGTTCTGCGGGTTGCTGCTGATTGCCTGAGCCCAGTCACGCGGTGGGAGAAACACGCATACAGCGAAAGCCTCTTTGCCTTCTCATCTGCCCTGGGAAAGCACAGCATTCTTTGGAAAATCTGAGTTGGGTTTGGGGATGCGGTGGAACATACCCGCATGGAGCGAAATACTCTTTGCCCTAGCATCCCTTCTGCCTGAGAGAGAAGCGTGGTTGCACACGTCCGTCACCGCTCTCCCCAGGAGCAAGTGAGTGGAAGGCACAGCACGCCACCACCGGAGAAGAGAAAGAGCCATTGGCCTTGGGGTCGGGAAACGCTCGGGAAGCAGGATAGCCTGCCGTGGCACGAACAGCAGGCCGGTGGCAAGACAAGTGTCCCAGGCTCCCTGTGCGGGCAGGTGGAAGCTCCTGCCAAGTGACATGAGGGTACGACTAGGGCAGGGGTGCGTGATCCCCTCTGAGGAAGCAGTCTGCGCAGAACGCAGGCCTTTCCTGTGCCTTTGGTCCCAAGGGCACAGCATCTCCTTGGTCACCTGTCCAAGGCCAGACTTGGGCTTGCCACCAGGTGCCATACCCGGAACTCGCAGAAACAACCCCATGGAGAATCGGGCAGTCAGATGCCGTCTTCCACCAAGATGTGCAGCGATGTGGGTGGCAGGGGGTGTGCCGGGGAAGGAGTGGAGATTTTCCCCACATTTCCCCATCCCAGTGCACGTGTCCTATGCAGGGATCCTGTCGCCTCCTCTCTCCTGTGGTGAAGGCACTGGCCTAGACCCCGAGTCTGCCTGAGCGCCAGAGCAAAAGGCAAAGCCTTGCCTATCCCAGGAGATGGTAATAGGCATAGAGTGCCATGCTAGGCCACGCACGCTGCTGATGGGTTGTGACTGTGTCTGCTTAGTTCGGCTTAACAAAGTAAACCCAGGGCGCAAACTTGCCCAAGAGGCACCACCCCTCCCGCCGCTCTTCTTCCCTGCCGCGACAGAGCAAATGACCAAAGCCTTGCTGAGGAAGCAGCAGCGAAGCTCGGTTCGCGCCAAACTGAAAACCTCTGCGAAAGCATAGCAGTCGCTGGGAAATCAGAATCGGTTCTGCGGGCTCTTCTGCTGTTGGCGTGAGCCCAGTCTCGCGGGTGGAGAAACCCGCATACAGCGAAAGCCTCTTTGCCCAAGCAACTCTTCTGGGAAAGCACAGCGTTCGTTGGGAAATCAGCATCGGATGTTGGGATGCTGCAGCTGAATGCCTGAGCTAGTCTCCGCAGCATAGTGGAAGACACCAGCATGGAGCGAAATCCTCTTTGCCCTAGCACCCCTGTGCCTGAGAGAGAAGCGCGTTTGCGCCTGTGGAAAGAGCCTTAAGGAAAGGGACACGTCTTTAACTGCGCTCCCCAGGAGCATGTCTATGGAAGGTGCAGCACGCTGCCCAGGAAGAAGAGCAGGAGCCATTGGCCTTCTGGTCTGGAAACGGTTGCGAAGCAGGAGAGTAGGCCCTGGCAGGCACAGCGGCCGGTGGCAATACAAGTGTCACCTGCTCCCTGTACAGAGAGATGGAAGCCTGGCTGCTACGGAGAGAGGAGGGAATGAGTAGGGCTGAGCGCGTGCTCAACGCTTAGGAAGGAGTCTGGGCAGAAAGCATGCCTGTCCTGAGCCTCTGGGCGCAAGGAGAGAGGAGCTCCTTGGCCACCTGTCCCTGGGGCAGACATGCGCTAGCCACCAGGCGCCTACGCTGAACTCGCAGAAACAGCTCCCTGAAATAACGGGGAGTGCGATGCCATCTTCCTCCAGGATGTGGAAGCTTGGAGGAGGCACGGGGTTTAAGGGGAAGGGGTTGGACAGTGCCCCAAAGGTCCCTATTCAGTGCACGGGCGGTGTGCAGTGATCCTGTCACCTCTCCAAGTCTGGCCTTGGACAGGTGACCAAGGAGATGCTGTGCCCTTGGGACCAAAGGCACAGGAAAGGCCTGCGTTCTGCGCAGACTGCTTCCTCAGAGGGGATCACGCACCCCTGCCCTAGTCGTACCCTCATGTCACTTGGCAGGAGCTTCCACCTGCCCGCACAGGGAGCCTGGGACACTTGTCTTGCCACCGGCCTGCTGTTCGTGCCACGGCAGGCTATCCTGCTTCCCGAGCGTTTCCCGACCCCAAGGCCAACGGCTCCTTCTCTTCTCTGGGGGCGGCGTGCTGCGACTTCCCCACACTTGGCTTCTCTCTCAGGCAGAGGGGATGTAGGGCAAAGAGTATTTCGCTCCATGCGGGTATCTTCCACCAAGCCGCGGAGACTAGCTCAGGCAAGCAGCAGCAGCTTCCCCAAACCCAACTCAGATTTCCCAAGGAACGCTGTGCTTTCCCAGGGGAGATGCCCAGGCAAAGAGGCTTCCACGGTATGCGGGTTTCTCCCACCGCGAGTCTGGGATCAGGCAAGCAGCAGCAGCCCGCAGAACATTTCTCAGCGAATGCTGTGCTTTCGCAGAGGCTTTGGCTTGGAGCGAACAGGAATTCGCCGCTGCTTCCTCAGCAAGGCTTCAGTCGCGTCAGGGAAGAAGAGCTGCGGGAGAGCTGGTGCCTCTTGGGCCTTGCTTTCCCGGGCTCCATGTTCGCATCCTGGGTTCACCCTGCCAGACCGAACTAAGCAGACACAGCCACAACCCTGCAGTAGCGTGCGTAGCCTAGGATGGCAATCTATGCACACTACCATCTCCCAGTGTAGGCAACGCTTGGCCTTTTACTCTGGCGCTCAGGCGGACTCCCGGACTAGGCCAGTGCTTTGCCCACAGGAAAAGAGAGGTGACAGGATCCCTGCACACCGCCCGTGCACTGAATAGGGACCTTTGGGGCACTGTCCAACGCCTTCCCCTTAAACCCCGTACCTCCTCCAAGCTTCCACATCCTGGAGGAAGACGGCATCTGACTCCCCGTTATTTCAGGGAGCTCTTTCTGCGAGTTCAGCGTAGGCACCTGGTGGCTAGCGCATGTCTGCCCCAGGGACAGGTGGCCAAGGCTGAGCTGCTGTCTCCTTGGGCCCAGAGGCTCAGGACAGGCATGCTTTCTGCCCAGACTCCTTCCTAAGAGTGGAGCACGCGCCCTGCCCTACTCATCCCCTCCTGTCTCCTTAGCAACCAGGCTTCTGTATCTCTGCACTGGGAGCGGGTGACACTTGTATTGCTACCGGCCGCTGTGCCTGCCAGGGCCGGCTCTCTTACTTCGCAACCGTTTAGAGACCAGAAAGCCAACGGCTCCTGCTCTTCACCCCGGGCAGCGTGCTCCCCAGGAGAAAGTGTGGCAAAGGCGCAGCACGCCACCCCCAGAGAAGAGAAGGAGTCATTTACCTTGGGGTCAGGAAACGCTCGGGAAGCAGGAGAGCCTGCCCTGGCAGGAACTGCAGGCCGGTAACAAGACAAATGTCACCCGCTCCCTGTGCGAAGAGACGAAGCCTGGCTGCTAAGGAGACATGAGGGAACGACTAGGGCAGGGACGCGTGCTCCACTCTGAGGAAGGAGTCTGGGCAGAAGGCAGGCCTGTCCTGTGCGTCTGGTCCCAAGGGCACAGCATCTCCTTGGACAACTGTCCGTAGGGCAGACTTGGGCTTGCTACCAGGCACCTTACCCTGAACTCGCAGAAACAGCTCCCTCGAGAAATGGGCAGTCAGATGCCATCTTCCTCCAAGATGTGACAGCCTTGTCGGTGGCTGGGGGTGTGCCGGGAAAGGAGTGGCAACAATCCCCGAATGCTCCCCATTTAGTAACGGGCGGTGTTCAGGGATCCTGTCGCCTCTCCTCTCCTGTGAGGAAGGCACTGACCTAGTCCGCGAGTCCACCTGAGGTCCACTGCCAAAGGCCAAGCGTTGCTTACACCGGGAGAAGGTAGTGTGCATAGAGTCCCATCCTAGGCCATGCACGTTGCTGCAGGGTTGTGACTGTGTCTGCTTAGTTCGGCTTAGCAAGGTGAACCCCGGGCGAGAACTTGGAGCCCGGGAAAGCAAGGCCCAAAAGGCACCAGCTCTCCCGGGGCTCTGTTTCCCTGCCACAACAGAGCGAACGACGAAAGCCTTGCTGAGGAAGCAGCAGCGAAGTGCATTTCGCGCCAAGCTGAAAAACTCTGGAAAGCATAGCAGTCGCTGGGAAATCAGAATCGGTTCTGCGGGCTCTTCTGCTGCTTGCCTGTGCCCAGTCTCGCGGGTGGAACAACCCGCATACAGCGAAAGCCTCTTTGCCGGGGCAACTCCTATGCGAAAGCACAGCATTCGTTGGGGAATCAGATTCGGATGTGTGTGATGCTGCAGCTGAATGCCTGAGCGAGTCTCCGCAGCATGGTGGAACATACCCGCATGGAGCGAAATCCTCTTTGCCAGAGCGTCCCCTCTGCCTGAGAATGAAGCGACGTTGGGTCTGTGGAAAGAGCCATAAGGAAATGGACACGTCTTTCACTGCTCTCCCCAGGAGCATGAGTGTGGAAGGTGCAGCACGCTGCCCAGGGAGAAGAGCAGGAGCCGTTGGCCTTCTGGTCTGGAAATGGTTGGGAAGCAGGAGAGCCAGCCCTGGCAGGCACAGCGGCCAGTGGCAATACAAGTGTCACCCGCTCTGTGTGCATTGAGAGGGAAACCTGGCTGCTACGGAGAGAGGAGGGGATGAGTAGGGCAGGGCGCGTGCTCCACTCTTAGGAAGGAGTCTGGGAAGAAAGCATGCCAGTCCTGAGACTCTGGGACCAAGGAGACAGCAGCTCCCTGGCCACCTGTCCCTGGGGCAGACATGCGCTAGCCACCAGGCGCCTACGCTGAACTCGCAGAAACAGCTCCCCGAAATAACGGGAAGTCAGATGAAGTCTTCCTCCAGGATTTGGAAGCTTGGAGGAGGCACGGGTTTTAAGGGGAAGGGGTGGAGACAGTCCCACAAAGCTCACTATTTAGTGCACGGGCGGTGTGCAGGGATCTTGTCACCTTTCCTTTCCTGTGGGAAAGCACTGGCCTAGTCTGCGAGTCCGCCTGAGCGCCAGAGTAAAAGGCCAAGCGATGCCTAAACTGGGAAATGGTAGTTGTGCATAGGGTGCCATCCTAGGCTCCGCACGCTACTGCAGGGTTGTGGCTGTGTCTACTTATTTCGGCCTGGCAGGGTGAACCCAGGACGCGAGCACAGAGCCTGGGAAAGCAAGGCCCAAGAGGCACCAGCTCTTCCGCAGCTTTTCATCCCTGACGCGACTGAAGCTTTGCTGAGGAAGCAGCGGCTAATACCTGTTCACTCCAAGCCAAAGCATCTGCGAAAGCACAGCATTCGCTGAGAAATGTTCTGCGGGTTGCTGCTGATTGCCTGAGCCCAGTCACGCGGTGGGAGAAACACGCATACAGCGAAAGCCTCTTTGCCTTCTCATCTGCCCTGGGAAAGCACAGCATTCTTTGGAAAATCTGAGTTGGGTTTGGGGATGCGGTGGAACATACCCGCATGGAGCGAAATACTCTTTGCCCTAGCATCCCTTCTGCCTGAGAGAGAAGCGTGGTTGCACACGTCCGTCACCGCTCTCCCCAGGAGCAAGTGAGTGGAAGGCACAGCACGCCACCACCGGAGAAGAGAAAGAGCCATTGGCCTTGGGGTCGGGAAACGCTCGGGAAGCAGGATAGCCTGCCGTGGCACGAACAGCAGGCCGGTGGCAAGACAAGTGTCCCAGGCTCCCTGTGCGGTCAGGTGGAAGCTCCTGCCAAGTGACATGAGGGTACGACTAGGGCAGGGGTGCGTGATCCCCTCTGAGGAAGCAGTCTGCGCAGAACGCAGGCCTTTCCTGTGCCTTTGGTCCCAAGGGCACAGCATCTCCTTGGTCACCTGTCCAAGGCCAGACTTGGGCTTGCCACCAGGTGCCATACCCGGAACTCGCAGAAACAACCCCATGGAGAATCGGGCAGTCAGATGCCGTCTTCCACCAAGATGTGGCAGCGATGTGGGTGGCAGGGGGTGTGCCGGGAAGGAGTGGAGACTTTCCCCCACATTTCCCCATCCCAGTGCACGTGTCCTATGCAGGGATCCTGTCGCCTCCTCTCTCCTGTGGTGAAGGCACTGGCCTAGACCCCGAGTCTGCCTGAGCGCCAGAGCAAAAGGCAAAGCCTTGCCTATCCCAGGAGATGGTAATAGGCATAGAGTGCCATGCTAGGCCACGCACGCTGCTGATGGGTTGTGACTGTGTCTGCTTAGTTCGGCTTAACAAAGTAAACCCAGGGCGCAAACTTGCCCAAGAGGCACCACCCTCCCGCCGCTCTTCTTCCCTGCCGCGACAGAGCAAATGACCAAAGCCTTGCTGAGGAAGCAGCAGCGAAGCTCGGTTCGCGCCAAACTGAAAACCTCTGCGAAAGCATAGCAGTCGCTGGGAAATCAGAATCGGTTCTGCGGGCTCTTCTGCTGCTGGCCTGAGCCCAGTCTCGCGGGTGGAGAAACCCGCATACAGCGAAAGCCTCTTTGCCCAAGCAACTCTTCTGGGAAAGCACAGCGTTCGTTGGGAAATCAGCATCGGATGTTGGGATGCTGCAGCTGAATGCCTGAGCTAGTCTCCGCAGCATAGTGGAAAGACACCAGCATGGAGCGAAATCCTCTTTGCCCTAGCACCCCTGTGCCTGAGAGAGAAGCGCGTTTGCGCCTGTGGAAAGAGCCTTAAGGAAAGGGACACGTCTTTAACTGCGCTCCCCAGGAGCATGTCTATGGAAGGTGCAGCACGCTGCCCAGGAAGAAGAGCAGGAGCCATTGGCCTTCTGGTCTGGAAACGGTTGCGAAGCAGGAGAGTAGGCCCTGGCAGGCACAGCGGCCGGTGGCAATACAAGTGTCACCTGCTCCCTGTACAGAGAGATGGAAGCCTGGCTGCTACGGAGAGAGGAGGGAATGAGTAGGGCTGAGCGCGTGCTCAACGCTTAGGAAGGAGTCTGGGCAGAAAGCATGCCTGTCCTGAGCCTCTGGGCGCAAGGAGAGAGGAGCTCCTTGGCCACCTGTCCCTGGGGCAGACATGCGCTAGCCACCAGGCGCCTACGCTGAACTCGCAGAAACAGCTCCCTGAAATAACGGGGAGTGCGATGCCATCTTCCTCCAGGATGTGGAAGCTTGGAGGAGGCACGGGGTTTAAGGGGAAGGGGTTGGACAGTGCCCCAAAGGTCCCTATTCAGTGCACGGGCGGTGTGCAGTGATCCTGTCACCTCTCCAAGTCTGGCCTTGGACAGGTGACCAAGGAGATGCTGTGCCCTTGGGACCAAAGGCACAGGAAAGGCCTGCGTTCTGCGCAGACTGCTTCCTCAGAGGGGATCACGCACCCCTGCCCTAGTCGTACCCTCATGTCACTTGGCAGGAGCTTCCACCTGCCCGCACAGGGAGCCTGGGACACTTGTCTTGCCACCGGCCTGCTGTTCGTGCCACGGCAGGCTATCCTGCTTCCCGAGCGTTTCCCGACCCCAAGGCCAACGGCTCCTTCTCTTCTCTGGGGGCGGCGTGCTGCGACTTCCCCACACTTGGCTTCTCTCTCAGGCAGAGGGGATGTAGGGCAAAGAGTATTTCGCTCCATGCGGGTATCTTCCACCAAGCCGCGGAGACTAGCTCAGGCAAGCAGCAGCAGCTTCCCCAAACCCAACTCAGATTTCCCAAGGAAC